>NC_056743.1:45111322-45240296 GCF_019279795.1 Protopterus annectens | reverse complement strand
TATAATGGCTTACAGTGTTTACTCTTCAGGTGAGAACAGTCATATAAGCTATGTATAATGGCTTACAGTGTTTACTCTTCAGGTGAGAACAGTCATATAAGCTATGTATAATGGCTTACAGTGTTTACTCTTCAGGTGAGAACAGTCATATAAGCTATGTATAATGGCTTACAGTGTTTACTCTTCAGGTGAGAACAGTCATATAAGCTATGTATAATGGCTTACAGTGTTTACTCTTCAGGTGAGAACAGTCATATAAGCTATGTATAATGGCTTACAGTGTTTACTCTTCAGGTGAGAACAGTCATATAAGCTATGTATAATGGCTTACAGTGTTTACTCTTCAGGTGAGAACAGTCATATAAGCTATGTATAATGGCTTACAGTGTTTACTCTTCAGGTGAGAACAGTCATATAAGCTATGTATAATGGCTTACAGTGTTTACTCTTCAGGTGAGAACAGTCATATAAGCTATGTATAATGGCTTACAGTGTTTACTCTTCAGGTGAGAACAGTCATATAAGCTATGTATAATGGCTTACAGTGTTTACTCTTCAGGTGAGAACAGTCATATAAGCTATGTATAATGGCTTACAGTGTTTACTCTTCAGGTGAGAACAGTCATATAAGCTATGTATAATGGCTTACAGTGTTTACTCTTCAGGTGAGAACAGTCATATAAGCTATGTATAATGGCTTACAGTGTTTACTCTTCAGGTGAGAACAGTCATATAAGCTATGTATAATGGCTTACAGTGTTTACTCTTCAGGTGATAACAGTCATATAAGCTATGTATAATGGCTTACAGTGTTTACTCTTCAGGTGATAACAGTCATATAAGCTATGTATAATGGCTTACAGTGTTTACTCTTCAGGTGATAACAGTCATATAAGCTATGTATAATGGCTTACAGTGTTTACTCTTCAGGTGAGAACAGTCATATAAGCTATGTATAATGGCTTACAGTGTTTACTCTTCAGGTGAGAACAGTCATATAAGCTATGTATAATGGCTTACAGTGTTTACTCTTCAGGTGAGAACAGTCATATAAGCTATGTATAATGGCTTACAGTGTTTACTCTTCAGGTGATAACAGTCATATAAGCTATGTATAATGGCTTACAGTGTTTACTCTTCAGGTGATAACAGTCATATAAGCTATGTATAATGGCTTACAGTGTTTACTCTTCAGGTGAGAACAGTCATATAAGCTATGTATAATGGCTTACAGTGTTTACTCTTCAGGTGAGAACAGTCATATAAGCTATGTATAATGGCTTACAGTGTTTACTCTTCAGGTGAGAACAGTCATATAAGCTATGTATAATGGCTTACAGTGTTTACTCTTCAGGTGAGAACAGTCATATAAGCTATGTATAATGGCTTACAGTGTTTACTCTTCAGGTGAGAACAGTCATATAAGCTATGTATAATGGCTTACAGTGTTTACTCTTCAGGTGAGAACAGTCATATAAGCTATGTATAATGGCTTACAGTGTTTACTCTTCAGGTGAGAACAGTCATATAAGCTATGTATAATGGCTTACAGTGTTTACTCTTCAGGTGAGAACAGTCATATAAGCTATGTATAATGGCTTACAGTGTTTACTCTTCAGGTGAGAACAGTCATATAAGCTATGTATAATGGCTTACAGTGTTTACTCTTCAGGTGAGAACAGTCATATAAGCTATGTATAATGGCTTACAGTGTTTACTCTTCAGGTGAGAACAGTCATATAAGCTATGTATAATGGCTTACAGTGTTTACTCTTCAGGTGAGAACAGTCATATAAGCTATGTATAATGGCTTACAGTGTTTACTCTTCAGGTGATAACAGTCATATAAGCTATGTATAATGGCTTACAGTGTTTACTCTTCAGGTGAGAACAGTCATATAAGCTATGTATAATGGCTTACAGTGTTTACTCTTCAGGTGAGAACAGTCATATAAGCTATGTATAATGGCTTACAGTGTTTACTCTTCAGGTGAGAACAGTCATATAAGCTATGTATAATGGCTTACAGTGTTTACTCTTCAGGTGAGAACAGTCATATAAGCTATGTATAATGGCTTACAGTGTTTACTCTTCAGGTGATAACAGTCATATAAGCTATGTATAATGGCTTACAGTGTTTACTCTTCAGGTGATAACAGTCATATAAGCTATGTATAATGGCTTACAGTGTTTACTCTTCAGGTGATAACAGTCATATAAGCTATGTATAATGGCTTACAGTGTTTACTCTTCAGGTGAGAACAGTCATATAAGCTATGTATAATGGCTTACAGTGTTTACTCTTCAGGTGAGAACAGTCATATAAGCTATGTATAATGGCTTACAGTGTTTACTCTTCAGGTGAGAACAGTCATATAAGCTATGTATAATGGCTTACAGTGTTTACTCTTCAGGTGAGAACAGTCATATAAGCTATGTATAATGGCTTACAGTGTTTACTCTTCAGGTGATAACAGTCATATAAGCTATGTATAATGGCTTACAGTGTTTACTCTTCAGGTGATAACAGTCATATAAGCTATGTATAATGGCTTACAGTGTTTACTCTTCAGGTGATAACAGTCATATAAGCTATGTATAATGGCTTACAGTGTTTACTCTTCAGGTGATAACAGTCATATAAGCTATGTATAATGGCTTACAGTGTTTACTCTTCAGGTGATAACAGTCATATAAGCTATGTATAATGGCTTACAGTGTTTACTCTTCAGGTGATAACAGTCATATAAGCTATGTATAATGGCTTACAGTGTTTACTCTTCAGGTGATAACAGTCATATAAGCTATGTATAATGGCTTACAGTGTTTACTCTTCAGGTGAGAACAGTCATATAAGCTATGTATAATGACTTACAGTGCTTACTCTTCAGGTGATAACTAGTTGTAGTTAAGATATATCTGTCGCCTTGCAAAATTCTATTAAATACATTAAAGAAAATGTGTATTTTTAACAGCTCTCTAATTAAAGTTAATAGTTCATTATACATTAGTTCTCTATGCTAACACTGTCTAACACTTCCACACTAGGCCACTCATAGGTTCATAGGTAGGTACTGGGCTATCGGCCCAAGGGCCTACACAAGCCTAGCCAACAAGGTTCCCTGGCTTATGCCACCCAAAAAAGTTATTTTCCTGTGCCACTGTCGAGCAGAGACACAGAAGTGATCCCTGGGGTGTATTTCCTATTTCCCATCCACTCATCAAGATTTTTCTTGAAGAGTGCTAATGAAGAACTTTGCTTGACATAGATAGGTAACCTGTTTCAGAGTATGGGAAGTCTCTGGGATATGAATCTATCCCTCCAGCATGTCCTGTTTATTGTGGTGACAAGGTTTAGGTCCCTAGAGCATGTAGCTCAGAGGTATTGGGATTTCTTTAGGTGTAGCATGTCCAACAGCTCTGGGTTTGACATAGCTTTATATGTTAGGCAGAGATCACCTCTGAGTAGGCGATATGCTTTGGAGTAAAGCTGGAGTTTTTTGAGGCGGTCAGTGTAGGGCATTTGTTTGAGTCCAGTAATCCTCTTTGTGAGGTACTTCTGTGGCCTTTCCAGCTGCTGCAGATGTCTTGTGAGGTACATTCCAAAAGAGGCGTTGTACTCTATAGTGGGTCTAATGAGTGTCGAGTAGAGGGGAATGATGACCTCTTTTTTCCTGAATGAGAACCTCTTTATGATGAGGTGTGCCACGTAGGAGGACTTCCTGACTACTATGGCGATATGACTATCAAAGGAGAGACTACTGCCCACCTGGGTCCCAAGGTCTCTTATCACACATTCGGTGTTAAGTAGATTGCTGCCTATGTGGTAGTTCATGGGTACAGAGTTTTTTCCAAAGGGGATGACACTGCACTTTTTGGCATGAGCTTGAGGCCATGGCTCTGACACCAGGCATCTGTCTCATCTATCTCTCCTATTCTCCCTCTATCTCCACACTAGGCCTCTCTCTCCTATTCTCCCTCTATCTCCACACTAGGCCTCTCTCTCCTATTCTCCCTCTATCTCCACACTAGGCCTCTCTCTCCTATTCTCCCTCTATCTCCACACTAGGCCTCTCTCTCCTATTCTCACTCTATCTCCACACTAGGCCTCTCTCTCTCCTATTCTCCCTCTATCTCCACACTAGGTCTCTCTCTCCTATTGTCCCTCTATCCTACTTCACCCAATTCCCCCCTCTTCCTTTTTTCCTTTGGTACATAATGCTAAATGTCATAACACTTAGAGTATCCTTCCTTACCTTTTCCTTTTTGTACTTAATGTCAAGTATGCTTAGTAGTTTATATCTCTCATGAGATATCCATGCCAGCTTCACTGTACATGTATAATAATCAGAAACATGCCCATCAGCTTCTAACCTCTTAGCTCTGTGGATATTCTTCTCTGGTCCCCCTCCACTTTACTAACAGTCTTCTTTCCTTCCCAGGTTGTGTATTACTCAAGTTATCAATTAATCTGTTATAGGTAGTCCTTGCTACTAGTTTTTTTACTCTGAACCATTTATGTATCAAGTTTGTATTTATTAATCATCTCTGGTATGTATTAATTAATCATCTTAAATATGCTTGTATTGGTATATAATGAAACTTTTTACTCTCTTCTGTGAAAATTCTCCATTTAAAAAATGTTTTCTTCTTAAAAACCTCATGTATAATTTCTTTGTATGCAGCTTTTCTCCTCGGCCCAGTTGGATATTCCTGGTAAACAAATGTAAAATAAAATAAAAATAAAATAATGTGTGATGTTGGTTATGGAGTATCTGAGAGGTTATTAGTTATCTTTTTAAGTAAATTTTGTTGACAAAAAAACTGAAATGTGGTTTGGTTGTAGTAATATGTGTTTCTCTTTAAGTATACAGTATAAATAGTTAGTTATGGCTATAAATGAGGGAATACAGGGCTGGGCAGGGATTGATTTAGGAAGATGAGTGAAGTGGGACCTCATCACCATGCTGGAGCACAGATCATTCAATTAGTTCTGCATGCATGCATAACAAACTTATATCCTCTGCCCTCTTTCTTGACCTATCAAAAGCATTCGATATGGTCAATCATCAGCTCCTTCTTAACACCCTTGAAACCCTACATCTGGACACTCCAGCACTAACCTGGTTCAAGGCCTACCTCACTGGTAGGCAACAAGCTGTCCTGTGGCAAAACAGAATATCAGGTCTCCTCCCTAATACCATAGGTGTTCCTCAGGGCTCGATACTGGGCCCACTTCTGTTTTCCATCTTCATAAATGACCTTCACTCAGTCATCCCTAAATCCACCTGCATCCAATATGCATGACTCCACCCTGATCTGCTCAGATGTCTCCTCTCAATCTCCAAACCATCACTCAACACTGTTTTTCTCTAGTTGAAAATGGTTCACCGACTTGAAACTCCTACTCAACCCAACTAAAACGAAATTATTACTATTTTTCCCCAACGTCTTCTCACCCCTAGGTAAAGAACTCCCAAACACTAACAACATAACCTTCCATGTCAAATCCAACAATGGGACTCTCATAACCCCTGTCACCAGTACCAAATTACTAGGTGTTACTATTGATCATAAGCTCAAATTTGACATACACATTACCCAAACCGTAAAGTCTGTTAACAAAAAACTAGGATCCATGTACAGAATAAAAAACTTTTTAACTCCTACTGCCAAATTAACTATTGCCCGCACGCATCTCCTCTCCACCCTCCTCTATGCTTCCCCGGTCCTCTCTTTCCTCAATAAACGTGAACTTAACATGCTCTCTCTTGCCTATAACCACATTGCTAGATTTATAACAGGTTCCCCTTATCGAACCCACCATTGTCTTAACCTGAGGAAACTTGGCTGGTTGGAACTGCCCAATTTTCTCAAACTTAACCAACTCACGGAAGCTTACAAAATAATCAACCATCCTGATAGAACTCCCTCACTTTGCAGCATTCTGACCCCATACACTAACCTCAATAGTCTTTCATCATCCAACAGCACCCAGATCCTAACCATTAAAGCTAAGAACTCGGGTGGTGATGCCCTCTATGCCAATTCCATTGGCAAGCCGTGGAACTCCCTGCCAAACTACCTAAGACTTACAACCTCGCACAATCAGTTCAAAAACAACCTTAAAGAATATCTCACAACACAATGGCTATGCCCATGTCGTGAACCTGACTAACTATATATCTCAAACCCCCCTAGTCCCATATCTCCCTAGTCCATTTCCCTTATGCAGATCTCTAAAATCTCTCATCCCTAATAGTAATGCGGGTGATTCTTGATCTAGTCTATATTCCATTAGTATATGCGAAATCAATGCTATGTATAACCTGCTGTTTGTTCTTTTGTCTTATATAACATCTATGTCATTTTTTTTCATCCTGTAAATGTAACATGTATTCTCTTTTTGTAACTCTATTTTGTAACTTGTAATTTAAACATGTACTTACCATTTTGTTTGGAGCTTTTCTCCTCGGGTCTCTACTGAAAACGGATATGTAGCCTGGTTAACAAATGTAAAATAAATAAAATAAATAATAAATAAGTGTACAGGTAACAAAGCAGTTCCCTTACTTCCTGATGAAGTCCTTTGTCAAACGAAAGCTCTTAATAAAACTACTAAAAATATTGTCTCATTTCTTCCAGTTGCTTCACCTCTGGGTGATTTTGCAGTTAGTTTCATTACTTGCTGATATGAATGCAAAACATAAAATGTGCGTTAGGGTGTTGATTCTTTTTATGTATGTACACTAAGTACGAATAAGCAAAAAAAGGTAGGTAATGTTATAGGAATCAGACTATTAATCTGGTTAATAAATACCAACATAATAACTGAGAATGTCATGCAACTAACATTTAGGAAACAGTGAACACAGCTGTGCTGTTTTCTTCCACTGCAAGCTGTGAGTTACAAGGCAATGATGTTACAAATAGCTGAGCTTTTTTCATTGACGTTTTAATATCCTGAGAGGGTGGTAGGTGCAGGATGACTTGTTGAGGGAGAAATCGTTCCATGATATCTTTTCCTGTCTTCAACAAACAGTTAGCTCCTCTGTCTCCTCCAAGTGAGTGTACTTCATAAGGTATATATTGTGAGTCTCCTATTCTATTAGTATGAAGAGTGTGTGTGTGTGTGTGTGTGTTGTCTTTTGGCTTTTCCCGGTTATGGGTCACCACAGCAGAACTCTGGTCCGCTAATGATTGGCAGTAGATTTTTCATGAACGCCGAGGTGCCAGCTCAATGTTCAACCTTCAGCGAAGGCACACCCATTTAGAGTGAAAATGAAGGCAAAGTACAACAACCATGGACTGATGGACACGTATGCGAAACAGTGATGTGCCAAAGGGATACATCCTTGCTTATTTGTTATAGAGTCACATTCACAGAGAATGGATATGTGACAGATCCTACTTAACCTGTGCAGAAAATATGATATCTAAGTGCAAGGGAAGGGCCATAAAATTCAGGACTGCAAGCAATGTTTTGTTTCCTTTCATATCAGGAAATTGCATTTGGCGGTATCTAAATAAACCCGGTACACATAAAACATTTTTTTTAATACACGAAAATGAGGGGGTGATATTAAACATCTCACTGAATTAGCTGAATGTAAATGGATAGATTATTTTAGAGCAGCAAATAGTCCAGGACTTAACAGTCAGAATAGTTTGAAACCTATGCTTAAATTTAAACATGATTGTATTTAATTTTTTTTTTTTATGTATACCGGGCTGTGTAAGAATATTTATGTGAGTGAGTGCATATTGTGTATGTTTATTTTAAAATTGTATTTTAAAGGCTGTTTGTAAATGGGTATGAGTGCTATGGTTCTCTGATTTGTTCTAACTAATTAAGTTTTACCATGTGATTATGTTAATGAGGATTCTTATTGGTTGATTTCTTTGAAACAGTCACCAAGGCCATTGACGAGGGGAAGGTGGTCCACACAGCCTACCTGGACCTCGCAAAAGCCTTCGATACAATACATCACTCGGGCATTATAGATAAGCTCACCAGCTTAAATATAAACCCCTATGTCACTATATGGATTGCAAACTGGCTCAAGGACAGAACCCACATGGTTAGAATTGCTGGAGCCATGTCAGACTCCAAACCAGCTACAAGTGGTGTCCCACAAGGCTCAGTCTTGGGACCTCTCTTGTTCGGTATATATTTCTCGGAGGTACAGGCCAACACGGAAGGAGTGTGGCTGACCAAGTTCACAGATGACTGCAAACTGGGCGCCATAATCGACTCTTCAGCCGACACAAGCATCCTCCAAAAGGGCCTCATAGAAACAGACAACTGGTGCCAGAGCCATGGCCTCACGCTAAATGTCAAAAAGTGTATAGTCATCCCCTTTGGCAAAAACAAAGTGCCCACAAATTACCACATAGGTGGTAATCCATTAAGTACAGAAGAAGTAATTAGGGACCTGGGGACCCAAGTTGATAGCAATCTCTCATTTGACAACCACGTGGCCAAAGTGGTTAGAAAAACATTTTATATAGCCCACCTAATCATGAAGGGATTCACATCTAGATCAGGGGATGTCATCGTGCCTCTTTAATCATCCCTCATCAGGCCCATAATTGAGTACAATGCCCCTTTTGGGATGTACCTTACCAGACACCTGCAGCAACTGGGAAGACCCCAAAAGTACCTCACCAAGAGGATCAAAGGGCTCAAACAGATGCCATATGCTGCCTGGTTAAAGAAACTCCAGCTCTACTCAGTGGCATACCGCCTGTTCAGAGGCGATCTGTGCCTGACATATAAAGCCGTGTCCAACCCGGAATTAATGGACATGCTGCACCTCAGAAAATCCAAATCCCATCGAGCTATGTGCTCGAGAGACTTGAACCTCAGCACTGAAATAAATAGGACATGCTGGAGGGACAGATTCATAACCCAGAGTCTCCCTTCACTCTGGAATAAAATCCCAGTCCAGGATAGGCAGAGTCCCTCATTGACTCTCTTCAAGAGGAATCTTGATCAGTGGATGGGAGATCGTAGGTTTACCCTGGGTATCACTTCGGTGTCACTGTTAGACAGAGGCACAGTATACTAACCTCAAAAAAGGGCATAGCAAAATAAATTTAAAATGGGTGGCGAAAGCCAAACACATTCTGGCTAGGCTTATAAATGCCCTAGGGCAGATAGCCTAGTATGAACCTATGAACCTATAAACCTATAACCAGTTGCATATTTATGACCATCTGCTTGCTGTTTTTAGTATGCATTGAGGAAGAGCTTTGCTCTAAAGCTTTGCATTGTGTTGTTTGTTCTTATTAAAAGACTTGACGGCATATTCCTTGCTTGATTCTTTGGAGTTTTGACTCTGCCAAGTTACTTTATCAGTCAGTATTCTTGGGTTTCTGTAATAAAGGGGCACTTGTGTGCAGTGGGCTGCCCATGCTGTTAGCAAATGCATAATGTATTTGTCTTTGGAACTCCTGCGCCCTTCGCATTGATACTCTCTATAACATCATTACATGCTATTTGAGTACAAATTGCAGCACATCTTGTAGTTTAATGGTTTGCCAGATACATTTTCACTAAATGTGAGTTTAAAGGGAAGAAAACTTCATTGTTTCTTGTACTGTCAGTTTTCAATGTGAAAGTGTTTTATTTTGTATTGTTTTAAAAATGGCTGTCAGTGTTTTTTTTAATAGAAATTTTAAATGAAATCCAAATCTCTGTGATAATTGTAAAAGTAACATTGAAAATGAGGCCTGAATGGAAAGATGTTGAATTAGGAAGCAAAGAGAGTAATATTGCCAGAACTGAATTCATCCTCATCTCTTGGTGAGTACCTTCACCAGGTGGACCCTGTTTGTCACCAAATCGCACCAAGATGACACTATTATATAGACTGTATTTTATATAGCAGATATGTACAGAAGAAAGTTAAAAAATAAAAAAGACAGGTGGGTACACAAGACTCAGGATAAAAAAGTGCCCAATCCTGGTAGGTGCACTAGTGCCAGGAGTGGAAAACCTGACAGTGTGGAATCCTCAAGACATGGAAATATTCCTACAATGGGGTTAGGCCAGGCCCAGGGGAAGGATGGCCCTCCTTTTGTAGAAGGTAATAGTAGTTCACAAAAAACACAAAAACTGATAGCCAAAAAAAAGAGCCACAAAGATGACAGAGTGGACTATTGAGAATAAAAAGGAAATGATGCGTTGTTACTATTATGCAAGAAGCCCAGAATTTCCAGACACAAGATGCACAAAAAGATAGACAGCGAAATTAGAGGAAAGAAAAATACTTGCACAAGAAAAACTGTCAGAAACTTAAAATAACAATTTGTCTTTGTTAATACAACAGATGTATGAAAAACATTATATAGACCAAGAAATATTGGGCCATTTGGAAAAAGAAGCAACTGAGGAAGTGCAGAAATATAAAGAACAAAATCTAGAGATTTTTGAAAGGTATAATAAAGAAATATGGACATCTGAAAGAAACAAAAATCTGATATGGTATTTCTGCAAAGGAAAAAACTAAATTAATCAATACAAAAAAGCAGCCCCAAAGATAGTCAAAGAGAAATACAGGCAAAATCATCCGGATATGGAAAATTTCACAATACAGAAAATAAGACCACAAAGAAGGAACGTAGAACAGAAGATTCATAAAGTAGAAGTAAAAAAACATAGAAGCTGAAGTTCTGCAATACCTGCAAAGTGAAGAATTTAGTTTAGAAAGTTTAACGTCAAAGCATGATGGAACGAGCCCCCCAGTTAAGGAGAAACAGGCAAAGTGGGACAGATCTGAAGAAGATATATGGACACAGGAAAGAAAAAGAGATTTAATATGGTGCAATATGTATGCAAAGAAGAAAGCAAAACTAACCAATACAAAAAGAACAGCATGGAAGATATCTGTAGAGAAATAAAGGCAAAGGCATCTGGATATAGAACATTTTACAGTACAAAAAATAAGAAAATAAAGAGGAAAATAAAGTGGATTCGTAATGGAGAAGTTAAAGAAACAGAAACTGAGGTTATGGAGTACCTGTGAAGTGAAGGCTTTACTGCAGAAAAGCTATCTCTGATAACACCACACAGGATAGAGCAACGGATCCCCAAATTAAGGAGAAACAAGTGGAGCAGTTACCATATGAAGATACTTTGGAGCCTTCAGTAGAAAACCTGTACAAATGTTCAGCTGGAGTTGCACAGCAAGGGAAGGAACAAGAAACTGTGGCAACTCTGATAGAGTCAATGTTGTGGAGTGATATGCCAGTGAGTTCCATATGAAAAACAATGGATGACACAGGATGAAAGTGAAGAGAATGTGGCACAGGAAAATGCTCTGGAACTTTCTGTAGAATGCCCACAGGAAATGAAGAGCAAAGAATGTGCCCTCAGTTTTCAAGAAAATTATGTAAGAGAAGAGTTGCTTGATTTAATAGAGATGGACACACATAGTAACATCAATGAAAGAAACAGATTACAGAAAGTCAATAAAATCCAGAACGTTAGAAGTCTGATAAAACAAATGAACACAGTAATTCAGACTGTTCATAGAAATTCATGTGATGTAACAGAAGTAAATATGATATATTACTATGCAGCTAAATTAATAACAGTCTTACCACAAAAATACAGGGCAGTAAGGGAAAGGAAGGGGAGAAGTCAAATACCATCATGGAAGTATCAAATAAAGAAAACTATAAAGCAATTAAGAAAAGAAGTGTAACCCTTAGAAGACTATAGAAAAGTGAACAGATCAACCAAAATACTCAGAAAGATAAAAGCAATGCACAGTAACAGAACAGATCAGAATCTATTCTGCACTATTACAAAGAATAAACTAAAAATATCACCACAGGGAGAAAAACTTAGAAGATATTCAAATAAATATTTATTTTTTTATTATTTATTCATTTAACATTTGTTTACCGGGAAATTCCGACTTGGAACAAAGCTAATTTTCAGCGAAGACCCAGGGAGAAATGCTTCAGATGCATGTCTTTGCAACATGGGAGGAAACTGGAGCACCTGGAGGAAACCCACACGAATGCAGGGAGGACATGCAGACTCCATACAGAAGGCACCCCAGACAAGAATCAAACTGAAGAACCTCTTGCTGTGAGGCCACAACACTACCACTGCACCACTGTGCCATCCAAATATAAAGAAAAAGTACAAAATAAGGAGTTAATGACCCAAAAAAGTTTTATAGAGAATTGGGAAATAGGGCAAAATTGAACTGAAATACCACCAAAAAAGAAGAAATAGTTATATTTTGGAGAAATATCTATGAAGATCCTGTGGAACACAACAAAGATGCTGAATGGATAGAAGTAAAAGAAAGAATAAGAAGTTTAAATGTACAGGATATGAAATGGGAAGAAGTAATGGCCAGAGAGATTGAAACAAATTTTAAAACCCTAGGCCCAGATGCGGTACCTTACTTCTGGCTAAAAGTATTAACATCTTTACATGAAGATTTAACCATGAGTAAGAACTATTTATATGTGCACCCCAACAGACACCAACCTGGTGAATAACAGAAAAAACAATAATGCTACTTAAGAGTGAACCAGCAAGCTATCCTAGAAACTATAGACCAATAACTTAATTTCTGATGATGTATAAACTATACACTGGAATTGATGCTGACAGAGTTTATAGTCATTTAGAAGAAAACGTTATCATGGCAATAAAACAAAAGGGTAACAAAAAGTCATATGGAACAAAGGATCATTTGTTGTGAAATAAAGTCATAATGGAGAAATGTAAGAAGAGGAAGAATCTAAGTATGACATGAATACACTACAAGAAAGTATTTGAGAGTATCCCACATTAATGGATAACAGGGTACCTAAAATGTATAAGATACACCCTGCTCTGATCAATTACATTACAGCAGCCATGAAACAGTGGCAATGCACTTTACAGTTAAGCTATGATAAAGGACAAATTATTATTCCAGGGATAAAAATTCAAAGGGGGATATTCCAGGGTGACTGTTTGCCCCAGCTGCTCTTTTCTCTTGCCCTTAACTCCTAAGTCAGGGCTACAGTTTAGCTCCCAGAAAACAACAAAGTGTAAAAATGTACCATCTTCTTTTTCTGGATTATTTAAAATTGTATAGCTCATCAGGTGAGGAACTGAAAGCATAATTGCAAGTGGTCAAAACTTTTTCAGATGATATAAGAATGTCATTTGGTCTTGATAAGTGTGCAAAAATAACATTTAAAGCAGGAAAACTGCAGCACCAAGAGAACATCAGTTTTGGACAGGAATGTGATATAAAAGAACTTGAGCAAGAGGGGGTGTATAAATATTTGGGAATTGATGAAGGATCAACAATAAAACATGAACAAATGTGGACAAAGTCCAAGCTATAAACCAATTTGCTCTTCCTGTACTAATTTACAGTTTTGGAGTGATTGACTGGCCCCAAAAGGTATTGTATAGGTTGGCCAGAAAAACAAAAAGGATGTTAAGAAAAACTAAACTGGCAAGAATTCCCCAACTAGCTAATATACCCAACTACTAAGACTCCACAACATGGTCTACAAACCCAACACCTGCCCAGCTCTAAATAACGTCATTAAACCTTACAACCCAAACAGAACACTTAGGCCTACAGATAAAAAGCTTCTGTCTATATCCAAACCCTCTAAGACAGGTGGACAAAACCTCTACTCCCACTGTGTTGCTAAAGCATGGAACTTACGTCCACTCACTGTGAGAACTACTACTAATCGGCTTGCCTTTAAAACTGTACTGAAACAGCACATGATCAACTCCTGGCTGTGCCCTTGCTCTGATCCAGGCTAATCTCCTCTCCAGTCAGACTGAATCTCTTTCTCTCTCTCGCTCTCTCTCTCCTCCTGTACTTCATCATGCTGCAGCATTTACTTGTATATCATGTGATACTGTTTTTTTGTTAATATGTATGTCTAGTTACCATCAGATCTGCCTCATAACAATATAACTGCTTGCTTGTAACTCATGAATTTTTTATCTGTATAAAGTTTGTACATCTCTGTATGTAACTGGAGCTTTTTCCCCTGGGGCTCTGCTGAAAATGGGCTCTTTTTGGTCCAGTCAGACCAATCCAGTAAACAAATGTCAAATAAATAAATAAATAAATGCTTGCTTATCAAATTATTTATAAAAATCAGTGTATACCAAAACTATATATTCCCCATTCTGAAAGAGGTATGGTAGACCCAAACATAGTGAACATTTTAAAACACGAGGGGAATAAGTCTAAGATGCTTAGTCTAGCAGAAGCATGCCGATGTCAAGCAGGAATGGAAATCAAACCAGAAGTAGACAAAAATCAGGCAGCAACTCAATGTGCCAAAAAACAAAAGATAGGATCTATGGTGAAGGATCAGATGAAAAGGTAAGAAACATGGAAAATGCATAAATATAGTTGCAAGTACAAAAATCTCTTGTAACAGTCTCATGTTGATCAGGACTAAATGCAGGAATGATTAAGAAGAGGTGAATTTAATCCAAAAGGCAAAATGTTAATATTGGCAGCCCAAGGTATTGGACTATGTACATGTTGGTTTACAAAGTCCATTGAACATGTGGGAGAAACAGACAAATGTTCGTAGAACAGAATTGGAAACAGTTGCACACCTTGTTGCTGGTTGTGACTTACTAATGGCAGAAGGGCTGTATACTGTAAGGCATAATAATGGGGCAAGACTGTTGTGATGGGGATTGTGCAAATATTATAATATTTTAATAGCTGAAAACCACTGGAAACATGAGCCACAAAGCATCATGGAAAATGGTGAAGTTTGTATCACTCGGGATCACCCCGTACCAACAGTTCAAAAATAGATGTGAGAAAATCAGATAAAGTCATCCATGAAAAGAAGACAGAAGTAGCATTGAACATGAAACTGCTGTACCCAGTGACTACAATGCCTTATGTACAGAGAGACACAAAGTCATAAAATACCAGGATTTGTAGGCACAAACAATGGTAAAGTGGTAATGTGGAAGAAGGATCCCCAGACAGTCCCAGTAGTAGGAGCAACAGGTCTTACAAAAAATAATTTACAATCATATTTATATCTATTACCAATAGATGTAACTCCATATGAACTGCAGGAGTCATTACTGGGCGCATTGTGGGTGCTGCAAAGAGCACTTCTGGCTAACATCAAAGATTGAAACAATACTGATTTCATGAACTTTAATCGTACTTTGACTTGGGAATGGTGTCCATTCCCGTCATGGTATTAGAAGCCCAAAAGACTTGGAGAAGTTAAAAAAAAAAACACTGAAAGATTTGACCAATGTTTAAGGTAATGGGTGTAAGAGTGACATGTAATGGGATATTGGTGTGGCTGGTGTCAGCCTGATTTCTTACCTTGCATAGGACACCATTTGTCCATGATCCGGCTCTGTGGACTCTGGAAGTGAATGCCTATAATAATACAGCATTATTAGCCATTCGTGTATGTCAGACCTCTACTGACTGATGTCAGAGGAGATAGCTATTCTTGATGCCAGAGAAGATGTTGGTGTCCTGCAAGCATGTAAGCCACCCAAGAAAGCAGTATGCTATATGCATTAGTATTTGATTTTTGTATAACTTGTGGGTTGTTGAACAAAAGCTACTGCAGCATTTATATTTTCTGTAGTTGTTTTGCTTTAGTCATTGCCCTAAAGAATGGGTTAATATATTAATAGGCCTGGGTTGTGAAATATAGTTTAAACATGTTGCATTTTAGTAGTATATTTTTGCAATACCTTCTTAACAGCCTCCAGCAACTGCAAAGGGTTGACATTGGTCAGGTCAGAGAGTTTGCTTTATTTTGCATAATGGTGATAACTGTCAAATCTTTAGCATCCAGTGTGTAATCATTAGCCACCCAGTGGTGCGAACCTTGGTTCTAGATTGTCACTGTTGAAGTGACACCACAACCTCATGTGAAAAAATAGGAAAAGGAGTTGTGAATGGATGTAGTCATTGCTGCATATTACTGTGATACTGTCTTCTCCATAAGATCGGATTGTAAAGAATGTATGTATTCAGTTAAAAACTGTTACTCTGAAAGTTAATTAAGAACTAGAAAGCTCTTACTCGTTAATGAGATGGTTCTTGTGCTGGGTGCAGGTTTGAATATTTCCATCTTCATTTATCTGCTATGTGACACTTAACCACACAGTGCTTTAGAGCAATTGGGCATCTGAGCTAGGCTCCTTAATTGTCTCCATGACTGCATGCCTACTAACTATGAACCTGTTGTCATTGTTTGCCAGCATTTCCCTATTGCATAGCTGATCTAGTCCAGGAAATGGTATGGCAATATCACTAGCAGGCCAGTTTTAAATGTAACATAGGCAATTTATTCAAGGGTAGTAAGCATTGCATTTGTAGGTGAAGTACTGAAATGCAAAGTTGTTTGCTGGCACCAACCTTTGCATTAGAAGTAGTTGTCTTTAATAAAAAAATATTCAGATGACTTGTACTTCTGCAGAGATTCGGTATATTTGCTTAGCATATTTTAACAGGTGGTTAATATTTCTTAACCTCTCATAAATACTCTTCTATTTAAAATGTGCCACACATAGCTGGATCTTATGGTTTGATGCTGGAGAATTTTATACAGTTTCATGTAGTCATCCAAAGCTACTGTTAAAGTAAGTAAAATATAAAAAAGTGAATCTCCTGGACAGGGAATGGTTGAAAATAAATCCACAAAATGAAAACAAAATAAAAACCATCCACAGTCATGGCTAAAAACAAAAACGTAGTTTATTCAGACAAAATCCACCAGATAAAAGTAGATAAAATCAGGTTAGCACTTTCATGCAGTACTCTGCACATCATCAGACCATACAGTACAGAAGGAATGAAGCCCTCTTTTATACAAAAAATAAAATCAATCAGCCAATTAAATTAAACAGCCAATAAGAAAAAAACAAAGTTAATATGGCAACTTTCTAGCCTTAAGAGTAAGTTTTAAAGAAACAGACACATTAAATCCTGGTGGTCTATACATTAACATAGAGATGATCCGTTTCTATTCTATTAATTCTTCTACTTGGTTCACTAAATCACCACCTCTAAGGGTAACATCAAGTTTTTGTAAAACCAAAACTACAAGTTGGACATTCTGTAATGTGCTTAGCTAAAGCATTAACAGTGTCATGCATATGAATAGCCCTTACATGTTCCAGTAGCCTCTCTTTCATGGAATGATTTGTTATTCCTATATTATTTATTTATTTACATTTGTTTACCGGGAAAATCGGACTGGACGCAGGTCCTTTTTCGGCAGAGGCCTGAGGAGAAAAGCTCCACACAAGATTCAATTAAGTACAGAATTAATAATAAAAAGTTAATAAAATTGATATACATGCATGTAAACAATGTCAGCAAAGCCACAATTATACAATATGAGAAAACATAGTTACATGTAGGACAGTGGATATATATATATATATATATATATATATATATATATATATATATATAGAGAGAGAGAGAGAGAAGAGAGTATAAGTTCATATATACATAGGAACATTGGTTACATCAGTGTGAAGTTGTAAAGTTTATTGGACATAACATTTATGGCTGCAGACTGAGCAAGATGTAAAGTCATGTTTGGTGAGATGGAGAGGCAGGTGCAGAGACTAGGAGGAAATAGGAAGGGAAGATTCAGGAGAAAGACAGTATACAGAGTATATAATGTAGATGGCAATAGAAGGTGAGTAGATGTCTTAGGTGATTCTGATGAGGTCAGGTCATAAGGAAGTTAAGAAATACACAATACTGCCAGCTCCAGGAGATGAAAGATAGAAATGAAATGTATTGGGTGTCAACGTGGCTGGGGGTGGGTAAAAAAAGAGGGTCTCTACTCTGGATTGGAGCAAGGGCATAACCAGTGATTTTTTTAAGCACAGCTTTGAAGAGGTTGCATGATTGTATAGAGATTATTGAGGGTGGGAATGTGTTCCATAATTTGGGTATTATGCAGGAGAAAAGTGCTTCCCCAGCTGATTTCTTGGCTTTGGGTACTTGAAGTTGATTTTTACTGTTGGAGTGTAGTGGTCTGGTGGTACAGTAGGGCTGGAGTAAATTTTGGAGGGATGGGACTTTAAGGGGGTTGTTCCCTAACTTGTGGACAAGGGAGAGTTGATTTAGGTGAAGGAGTTGAGGAAGTTTGAGCCAGTCAAGTTCAGTAAGTGCTATATCGTGGTGACTACAATCGGTAGCACCAGTGGCAAACATGGCTATTTTGTTGCAACAAGACTCGAGTTTGTTTAGGTCAGTTTGTCTTAGTTTTGTAAATATTAGAGAGGCATAGAGTAGGATGGAGATAAGATGGGAATTGGCAACTGCAATTCTGGCTGTTTGGTGAGGAATTGTTTATTTCTGTACAAAGCCTGTAGTTTTTTGTGAAGTTTTTTATGGTAAGAGAAATGTGAATGTCAAATTTGAGACAGTTGTCAATTTCAGCACCTAGTAGTTTTGTATGTTCTGTTGGGGAGATAATGGTATTGCTGTTGGCTGTAATATTAAAGTGGGAGTTGATTAGGTTACATTTTGAGGGCTGGAAGATGAGGAGTTTTGTTTTGTTTGGGTTGAGTATTAACTGGGCATTAGATAGCCATATTTCTATAGAAGTAAAGGCATCCTGAGTGATATTTTGCAATTAAGGTAAGGATTGGGCTGAGCAGATGATGGTGGAGTCGTCCACATACTGTATGAGAGAGGCTGTTTTGGTGGCAGTGTATAGATTATTGGTGAAGAGTGAGAAAAGTTGAGGTCCAAGGATGAACCTACAAAGTTTACACATTGGCAAATAAAACAGATTCTCAGATGTACAATCAGCATAAAACCTAGGTATAAAACACCCACCGGTTACTGGATGTACAAACAATTTATCGGTGGAAATGAACTTACAAGCCCTACAATTATGACAGACAAAAGTGCCAGGTTTATCAGAAAGCAAATCTTGCTTAATGTTAGGATAACATAAAATTATCCTCAAATGCAAGGCATTTTTAAAAGAAAAGCTAGGTGGAAGGCCTATCACACTTTTAACAGATTCATCAGTCATTAATACTGCCAAATTTTCCCAGACAATATTACAGATCTTATCTATATCACTAGTATAAGTCAAAAACAAATTAGTACTGCCATTAGACCTAGTCTGTCTATTAACTTTTATTCTATGTCTAGTAGACAAATAAGGTTTAGCTACCCTCTTCCTGTCATTCCTAGCATAAGCCAGACTAGCAACTATAGCTCTATCAATATAGCCTCTTGCGTTCAGATGTATGCCCAAAGAATCTAGGGCTTGTGCAAAAGATGCATTATCTGTTGTCAGTCAGAGGGTTCGTAATGCTTAGCAATGTTGCAAAAAATAAACCCTGGATGCATGCTAGTCCTGTGGGGATAACTATTTCTCCAAGTAAATTTCCTAAGGAGAGAAGTGTCTATCCTACCATTCTTCTTGAAAAGACACATGTCCAAAAAATCAATAGATGTAAATAAGGACCTAAAAGTGAATTTAAGATAGCTGGTAGCATCATTTAAATAGGAAGCAAAATCCTCTAGCATGTCAACTGGATCTCTTATAAAACTTAACATATTAATGGAATCTAGAATGGCCAAACATATATTTCTCTTCCCTTGTGCCATAACAAGACTGATAAAGTACATGTAATTAATTTCATGTCAATAACGGGTGTGCACAAAGTGGCTATGATTGCTAGTGGATTGGGGGACTCCCTGCAGATGAAAGTACTTTATGCGCTTATCTCGTCATTTTGAAACAGCCCTTAATCTAGCTTTGTAGGAATAGTAAGCACGAGTGTGTGAATTAACTTGGAATATCATGTGTTTCTTGTGAAACAAATTTAAAATATGTGACTTTGGTTATTATTATTGTTAATTTCTTTAGACAGACATCTGAGAAGGATGTGGTCAACAATGTAGTTATAATTGCTGTATCTGAAGCATGTCTTTGGATAAAAACGACTAACTCTGCTAAGCTCAAAGTTAGAAAGTCATTGGCCTGTCTTTTCAAGACTATTGTGCATTTGTATAAAGCAATTTGCAATACTTTACTGTGGTCATTTTTATCACAATCAGAAATGTGATGTGCATACGGTGGATAAAGTGGCCATAATTGTTGGATATGGATATTGGTGGATTATAATGGCAGTTTGAGTGATATTTTGTCATTACTGGTTCCTACATTTTGTGTCAGTGCTTACTGGAAAACATGTTCAAAAGTACACATTTAAAATACATCCTAACAAGAAATGTAATTTAAAACAATCAGGAAGGTGAATCAAAGAACATGTGCATTTATGCATTGTCCTAAAAACCGGTCCAGGAGACCCATGGTTTAAAAGCAGGCCAAGGCAGACTTAATTTACTGCTGCCAGATGTATTTTCAATAAATTTGAGCATCAATGGAAGAATAGTTTAATGTTGCACATGCTAAGTTTGTTTTCCATGTGAGCCTGTCTTGTTTTGTCTTAGCAAATGACTATTAGTGTTTGTGCTATAAAATTTAAATTAAATATTTTAAATTAAATGCAAACATCTTTAAATATTGTAAAATAAAGAGAAAAGTAGCATGTATACTGACAGGTGTGAAAAGTATTTATGGTAATTTGGGACAGACAGTCAAGTGATGGGAGAGTGGGATTGCTGCAGGGGATATTGTTCCATTACCTTGCCATATTTGACTATGATATGCGTCTTGTAAGTGGTAATTCTTTGTGATTTGTTTTATTAGATCATATGCCGACACATTTGAATATTATAGGTCTACATGCTGTTGGCTGGGATTAAATGAATATGATGTGTACGGGCTACTTTCGTTTGCTTTTCTTGAGTCGGTGTTCCACATCAGCAGGGTTTGTGTTTGTTTTTAAGCTCCCAGTTCTTTCTGATTCTCCTCTGTTGCATTATATAACTCGTACTCACAGTACCTTCTGCTTGCCTTTCACCCTTTTGACCTCTGAACCCCTGATTCTATGGTATCTAAGATACAGTTACTTTTGGGTTCTGAAATGTCGTACAGTTTATTTGGGGGGAGGTATTTTGTTTCTGTTTGCCAAGAATTATAGGGCTGCATTGGGGTTATAGTGAGTAGGAACTACCAGAGGTAATGATGACAGAGGTTCTTCCTGTCTGACTAGAGTACCTTTACATATTTTTCTAAAGCTGCAACTTTGTCAGATGATTACTAATGCAACTCATATAAAAGAACATTCATTGTATTTGGTCTTTCAACCTGATTTTATTATAAATCAGTTGATGGATCCAATTGCATGTCATGGCCTTGTCCACTTCAAGCTGGGACTCTGATTCAGCCATCCATTGCTGACTTGGTTCTTGATGAGAATATCTGTAATATCACTAGTGCACTGTTATTCCCCTTTCAGGGATATATGTAATATCACTAGTGCACTGTTATTCTCCTTCCAGGGATATATGTAATATCACTAGTGCACTGTTATTCCCCTTCCAGGGATATATCTAATATCACTAGTGCACTGTTGTTCTGCTTCCAGAGATATATGTAATATCACTAGTGTACTGTTATTAGCTTGTCAGGATATATGTAGTATCACTAGTGCACTGTTATTCTCCTTCCAGGGATATATGTAATATCACTAGTGCACTGTTATTCCCCTTCCAGGGATATATAATATCACTAATGCCACTATTATTCCTTTGCAGGGATATATGGAATATCACTAGTGCACAGTTATTCACTTGCCGGGATATACGTACTATCACTAGTCCACTGTTATTCCCCTTCCAGGGATATATCTAATATCACTAGTGCACTGTTGTTCTGCTTCCAGAGATATATGTAATATCACTAGTGTACTGTTATTAGCTTGTCAGGATATATGTAGTATCACTAGTGCACTGTTATTCCCCTTCCAGGGATATATGTAGTATCACTAGTGCACTGTTATTCCCCTTCCAGGGATATATGTAATACCACTAGTGTACTGTTATTAGCTTGCCAGGATATATGTAGTATCACTAGTGCACTGTTATTCCCTTGCAGGGATATATGTATTATCACTGGTGTACTGTTATTCCCCTTCCAGGGATATATGTAATATCACTAGTGCACTGTTATTCACTTGCTGGCATATATGTAGTATCACTAGTAAACTGTTATTCCCTTGCAGGGATATATGTAATATCATTAGTGCACTGTTATTCCCCTTCCAGGGATATATGTAATATCACTAGTGCACTGTTATTCGCTTGCTGGGATATATGTAGTATCACTAGTGAACTGTTATTCCCTTGCAGGGATATATGTATTATCACTGGTGTACTGTTATTCCCCTTCCAGGGATATATGTAATATCAATAGTGCACTTTTTTTTGCTTGCTGGGATATATGTAGTTTCACTAGTGCACTGTTATTCCCTTGCATATATGTAATATCATTAGTGCATTTTCCCCTTACAGGAGATATATATATATATATATATATATATATATATATATATATATATATATACATATAAAATATTCCTTTGCAGGGATATAGGCAATATCACTAGTGACACTGTTTTTGCCTTGCAGGGATATATGCAATAACATTAGTGGCACTTTTCCTTGCAGGAGTATATGTAATCTCACTTGTGGCCTGTTATTCCCTTGCAGTGATATATGTAATATCACTAAACACATGGGTATTCCCTTGCAGGAAGTTTTGAAGTATCACTAATTGCATTGTTATTCCCTTTCTGGGAACCACGTAACATCCCTAATGGTCCTATTATTCCCTAGCAGGAATATATGTAATATCATTAGTGGTACTTTCACTTCTAGGGATGTATGCAATATGTGTAGTGGCACTGTTATTCCCTTGCAGGGATATATGTAATAACATTAGCAGCACTTTCCGATGTAGCGATATATGTAATATCACTAGTGGTCTGTTATTTCCTAGGAGGGATCTGTGTAATGTCAGTTGTGTCACTGGTATTCCCTTGCAGGGATATATGTAATAACATTAGCAGCACTTTCCGATGTGGGGATATGTGTAATATCACTAGTGGCCTGTTATTCCCTAGGAGGGATATATGTAATATCACCAGTGGCCTGTTATTCCCTAGGAGGGATATATGCAATACCACCAGTGGCCTGTTATTCCCTAGGAGGGATATATGTAATGTTAGTAGTGTCATTGGTATTCCCTTGATGGGCTGCCTTTCTGGGGGGGGGGGGGTCAGTGTGTATGACCTGATTGACTAATTTTATCTTTAATATAGTGGTAAATGGTAGTCCTGATTAAGTTGCACCAGTGCATGAAAGTGCAAGGCCTCTGTCTCATACATAATGCTGTGTTGTTGAGCTTCATAAGATATTATAGTTTGAGTGGCAGTTAACGTGTAAATGGAAGGTAATAAACTTAATTTGGGTGTCCATTATGTGATTTATCAGAAATCTTATGTAAGACGTCAGTATTCCTGTCTGCTGAAATCTCTGCCTCTTCAAACTATCTGTCAGTATCTTGCAGATGGTAAACCATATGTGCAGCTGAGGCTGTCTCACCAGAACCATAACAATGGTGGGGTAAGGGGTCAGCCGCCCCTAACCCAAATTGCTAGTCGACATGTCCAACAGGTGCCAATGACATGTGAGAGAAGTACATGCAATGGTTTATATAGCTGCAAGGATATCATGGCATTATAAATGAATGCTAGCACTGCATTTGTGGTTAGAAATGAAGGTGTGTATGATTGTGTGTGTGTGTGTGTGTGTGTGTGTGTGTGTGTGTGTGTGTGTGTGTTAATAACTGTAGTATCCAGCATTATAAATTAATGTTAGCACTGCATTTGTGGTTAGGAATGAAGGTGTGTGTGTGTGTGTGTGTGTATGTGTCTGTGTGTGTGTCTGTGTCTGAGTGTGTGTGTCTATGTGTATGTGTCTGTGTCTGTTAATAACTGTAGTAATCAGCATTATAAATGAATGTTAGCACTGTATTTCTGGTTAGGAATGAAGGTGTGTGTGTGTGTGTGGGGGGGGGGGGTAGTAGCTGTAACAAGCAGCTTTCTGGATGATTTTCTTTCTTTTACTCAACTTGGAGTTTTTAGGGTACTGGTTTAGGGAAGTCCACAGTGCACCAGATATCTTAGCTACAGTTATATGCCTCACCATTTGTAAGTTCTTTTCTGCCTCTCAGTGTGAGGATCCTGCAGTGCCTTCTGTGCAGAGTCTGCATGTCCTTCCTGTGGTTGCGTGGGTTTCCTCCGGGTGCTCTGGTTTCCTCCCACATATCAAAGACATGGTGGATTGGACACTCTAAATTGGCCTTAGGTGTGAGTGCCTTTTGTGGAAGGTTGGGCACTGGGCTGGCAACTCGATACCGTAAAACTTCACTGCCAATCATGAGTGGACATGTGATCCGCTGTGGTAACCCCTAACCGGGAAAAGCCGAAAGAAGAAGAATTGTCCTGCATTTGTTGGTTGGATAATGTTTCCAAGATCAGGCAGTCCCTAGTTATGTCTGTCTATGGGGCTTTGGACTTGTCTTTATACAGGTAGCCCAGAATTTTGCAATAAAGAGTATAACTAAGTGTACTTTATAAGGAAGTCATGCACATGGACAGTTCCCTGGGTCTGCATGGAGTCCCTCAGTCTAGTAGTTTACTGTATTATTTCTACTATACTTGAGGAGGTGAGTTTTTCCCATTATCTTGAAAAAAAATAATTCTCCTGTTCTTGGATTTGAGCAGTTTGGTAAACATCTGCAAAATTCCAAAACTTTTGTTGAACATTAAGGTTATGAAGGAAGTGGTTTATCTCCAGTTGTATTACTGTTCAACATCTCATGATCTTCAGGATTCATGCCAGTCCAGATTTGGATCAAGATTCTACACTTTGAGTACCCCAATTAAAGCTGTTAGTCACCTGCTTGTTTTGCCAGATCAGCAGTTATATTTTATGCCAATCATCATTTATGCATCAATGACCTTTGAAATGGCTGACCAAGCTATCTTGGTTTAGTACGTTAAATTCAGTATAATTTTATTTACATCAAACCTGTATGCTTTAGCTCTTACCCTTTGGGTCACAATCAGTGAGTAATTTCTGGAGTCAATTCTTCAAATAGCAGTCCCCTCTAGACTCATTCTTGGCTCCCATGTTGTTTGCAGTGTGCATGTTACCATTTCAAAAGATCCTTCGAGGTAGAGGCATTAGCTGTCAATGGTTTGCTGATGGCATCCAGCTAAATCTTTCTTTTCTTTGGGATCCTGTCAGATTTGACTGCTCTCATAGGTAGGTACTGGGCTATCTGCCCAAAGGCATATATTAGTCCAGCCACATTGTGTGGTATTCACCACCCCTTTGGTTAGTTCCCTAGGCCCTTGATCTAGCAGTTAGTACCCTTGGCCCCTATCTAGTAGAGCTGTTGGTATGATCCCTGGTGTGAACATTCTGTTACCCATCCACTCGTCAAGGTTCCTCTTGAAGAGTGACAGTGAGGGGCTCTGTCTTATGTAAATCGGGACCTTGTTCCATAGCAAGGGAAGTCTTTGCGAAGGGAATCTATCCCTCCAGCATGTTCTATTCATTGTTGTGCTGAGGTTTATATCCCTAGAGTGTGTAGCTCGAGTGGATTTGGTTTTGCTAAGATGGAACATGTTTAACAGTTCTGGGTTGGACATGGCTCTGTATGTTAGACAGATATCGCCTCTGAGAAGGCAGTATGCAACAGAGAAAAGCCTTCGTTTTTTCAATCGTGCTGCATAGGGCAACTGTTTCAGGCCAGTAATCCTCTTAGTGAGGTACCTCTGTGGTCTCTCCAGCTGCTGGAGATGTCTATCCAGGTACATTCCAATTGGTGCATTGTACTCAATAATGGGTCTGATGAGGGAAGAGTAGAGGGGCACCATTACATCCTTAGATCTTGATGCGAACCCTTTCGTGATCAGACAGGTCACATAGAAGGCTTTTCTAACCACCTTGGCAACATGGTTATCAAAGGAAAGCTGACTATCTACTTGGGTCCCTAGATCCCTTATTACTACTACTTCAGATTTCAGGGGGTTACCTCCTGTGTGGTAGTTCGCGGGTACTCTGTTTTTTCCAAAGGGGATTACTATGCATTTTTTAGCATTTAGCTTGAGACCATGACTCTGACAGCATGCATCAGTCTCATTAATGCCCTTATGGAGGATATCCATGTAGGCCGGAGAGAATATTATAGCAGATCATTTGGATTCTATCCATCAATGAAACACTTGTAGTAGGCTTAAGCTGAACCTGGCAAGACATTGTCATCATTAGTGAAAGTTGAGACTAATTGTCACATAGCCAATATAACGGGGCCAGTCTTAGATGAAAAGAAACCGTAAGAGAAGAAATCCATGGCACTCCTCTCCAGCACACGATACCACCTGCACCCCTGTAGCATCACCCAGTGTCCCAGCACTTTAGCCTGTGGCCCTTCTGTAATTTCAAGCCACTTCCCTTAAGGAACCTCATGACTACAGTACCCTAATAATAGGAGCCCCTGTTCTACAAAGCTAAAAACAGTCAGTGACACAGACCATAAATTAGGGACATTTCTTAAATATTGGCAGCATTCACTTTGAATATTGATACAATTACAGGATGCAGACTGAAAAAAGAGGGTACATTTACAAAATGATAAGAAATCTTTAACTGCAATATCTGGCATTATTTGCTTACCATACATATCAATGTTGCACTGTTACATATCACTGTAAATATCACTGTTGCAAAAAAAAATCATTTTTTTAAATCAGAAACATTAAGGACAGAGCTACAATTTGAATCAGAATCAAGCAAGGATGTCCCTGATGGAACAAGGATAGTTGAGACCAGAGACCAGAATAAATAAGAAATGTTCTTAGTAAAAGCAAACCAGTGCATGAAACATGGAAGGCTGGAAACACTGTCTCTTTATTCATTATCTTACAGACTTCTGAGAGGAGATCTATGCCTTGCCTTTCATGCCAGTAGTGATCCAGTGGTTCTGGATCTCTTGCATCTCCACAAATCAAATAGTTACTTATTTATGTATAAATTTTGTTATAATTTTTGTTACAAATTGTGTTTATATATGAATTTTTTGAGTTTTTATTTTGTGTGTCACATGATTTTGGCTGTGGTCATGTGATCTTTTGGCTCCTATTTAAAGCAAATTGCTTTTACTTATGTTTGTATTAGTATTGAAGAAGGTTTTTTGCCCGAAAGCTTTACCTTTTTATAAAGTGTTTTTCTCAACAGTTAGTGTGTTGTCCACAAATCAAATAGTCCCACAAATACCAGAACCAGGGATCTAAATTTTCATCAGGAAATAAGTAAACCATGGTAGAGAGAGAGAGGTTCGTTAAGCAGTACCTTTTCCACCGCTGAAATAGACTCCCATGACAAATCAAGCAGTGTGATGCATTATCTTCCTCAATCTGTATCTCTATGACTGGATGGGTATTCATAAATTCACCCCTGGCTTGACTAACCTAGCCCTCCTTGAAAAAAGGAGGTCTTAGTCTGGATATCGAGAAGGGGTAAATGGTCGCAAGACTCCACTATTTCACATTTCTTATCAAAGAGTAGCTGGTTCAGTTAATGCCCTGGGCCTGTGCTATGAACCAGTGTCCCACCCCTTCAGCTCTTTAAATGAGGAGCAAACGATATGATTGGCTAATTACACGTATACACGTACTTCTATACATCCCTGCAAGCAAAAAAAATAAAAAGGATATTCCTTCTACTGGAACACCAACCAGGTGGCCAGATGCATGAAATGCCCCCCCCCCCCTCCAGTCCCCAACCCTCCTTTAACATATTTTATTTTAAAAAAAAAAGCATTTCTTCTTTACAACTGTAGCAAACTGTTAGCTACAGTATTACAGTTTAGACCACACACAGAGTGCTACAGTGCTCAGGTTTGACCACAAATGCAATGCCGGCCTTTAAAAAACACAGCATTGTATTAAAGAGTGCTTGAGATTAGATGATCGCACAACACTTTCTACTGAGGGTTGTTGCCCCCTCACCCCATCCTCGCTACACTACTGTTTGCACAACGTGGTGCAGTAAAACAAAGAAGCAAAATAAGGGCCGATAAATATTTGTTCTGATCTGAACTTTATTTTGGTCACATATTTATCTGTCCGGGTCTCTCTCTAAATATTTTTCCTTTGCATTTAATAAACTCAACAAAGGTATCTTTGCTAACAGTCCATCTCCAAGCATATTTACTTCAGTTACAGAAAATAAAGGTAGCTTTGTCGCCTCACAGTAAGACGCTGTCCGGTTTGATTCTCAGCTAGAGCGTCTTCTGTGTGGAGACATGTGTGAATGGGCATACCTTCGTTGAAGGTTGTGCATCAGGGCTGGCAACTCGGCATGTAAAAATCAACTGCCACTCATTAGCGGACTGGAGTTCCGCTGTGGCGACCCCTAACCGGGAAAAGCCGAAAGATACAACAACAGAAAATAAAAACATCGTGCAGCACTATAAGTTTCCAGCTTTATCTTACAAATAACATTCTCATATAAAATCTCCTAACTAAACCATAACCTCACACATATAAAATCTCCTCTGCTAACTAAACTAACCCACTCAAGTTTGTCAGTCAAGTCAACCTTATTACACTAATTCTCAATGATGAGCAGTATAGCCATGTAACTGCAATTTAAATAACTTAGTCTTCAGGCAGGGGTATTTGACTTGTCAGTAGTAATAATAGCTCCTGGTCAGACTTTATGATTTTGACTGTAGCAGCAGCTTCATGAATTGATTTAAGCAGGCCTTAACCAAATAAATTACTGATGCAAACCTGTACTGCAGATGGGTCATGTTCATATTTCAAACACCGTGGCCACTGTGCTACATGATGTACAGATTCTGTGAGTTACAATAGTACTTTACTTTAAGCAAGCAAGGTTTGAAAGATCGCTACCATACCTCTCAACCTCTTAGCACAAAAAATCTGGACAAAGGCTAAAATAATTGGGGGACAAAGGCCCCAAAATAGGGATATAATTTAAATATTGCTCTTAAAAACTTAGAAAGTTACTAGAATAATATATTTTGTGTTAGCATGCATTTTCCAAAGTATATAAGTATGAAACAAGTGTGGTACTCAAATGTTATATCATTATTTTGTGACATCAGTCCTCAGTGATCTGTTAGAAAACCACAAATTTTATGAGGAACAGACCAAATATATGAGGCAAAATGTGGGCATTCTGCAAAAATCTGGAGGTAAGACCACACTATTAGCTTAGGGTTGCCACCTTTTCAAATGCCAAAGCAGGACATTATTGTTACAAACATCAGATTTTGCAGAGCAAAACATAACCACGGCCAGTGCAAAGGACAGAACTTCACTTTTTTTGCCTAAATAAAAGCTTATTCTTATAGCATTTTAGTTGCTTATTCTATTTCTTGTAACATTTAGGTGTTTCAGATACAGAATAACTGTTTTATGCAGCTATTACATAAAATATAGGAAATATTTTTGTCCCAAAATCTCAGGACATTTGCCATTTTTTCAAATTTTTTGCAGGACACAACTGCCTAAAGAGGGACTGTCCCTCGCAGAGAGGGACAGGTGGTAACCCTATATTAGCTTCAGATTAAAAACATATTGTTATTTTGAAAATCTGTTTTAAAGGTTAGTGGCTGCAGTGCATCAGATCAGTTAACATTGCTTTGCCTCCTAGTATTTGAGTGACATTTTCAATGCAAATGAAAGTGGTAACACAAACAAATCCAAGTAAATCATAAATCTGTTGCTCACCACTATATTCCCTGTAACATCTCATAATATAAATGAATAAGATAACTGTTTCCCACTTGTAAAAAAGCAAACCTGTCTTAAATTAATAGAATTTGTAACACAAATCAGAATAACTATAAATGCCTTCTTCAGCTATTATAAATGGAATGTTCTTTTCTCTGGTTTTATATGTATGTCACGCAAATGTTGCCTCTTTCATAGTTCTGTTTACTTACCAATATTGCAGTCAACTATGTACATCCATACTTTATACCACACATGATAGTTGTGTTAGTTATATCATCTTTGCAATGATTGTTTATTCTATACACTATCTGTTCTTTGGAGCTTTGCTCTACTAGCCTTCACAATAAAACATATATTATGCCCCATTGTCCAGTTGGAGTTATTTGGAAACAAATGCAAATAAAATAAATGAATAAGTAAATTACTTGACTACCTATGTTCATAAAATCTCATTAGCAAATTGCATCAAGTTGTGCTTTGCAAGCAAGTTACTTTACAGAGAGCTTTGCTGCAAACAGAATTTCAAGCTATTTTATTGCTTTCGTTAATGTATCTTGTGAGATTCTGCAGAAAATTTCCTCTGCATCCACTGTACCAGTCTAAAAGAAATAAAATCAGGAAGCATAGGACATGCATTTTTTAAAAGCATAAATTTAGTTAATTCTAGGAAAACCAAATATTTAGCTGTTCATGACATTTATTTTTGATTCAGAAATCAAGGCTGTTATTTTTTTCTTAGATATATTTTAACAAATTTGCCTCTAGTGTATTAATAGTAGCAAGTGTGCATAAATGTAGCTTTGTGCTGAATGGATATTTCTGTAGCAGTGTTGACAGCTTTCTCTGTTAGACTACAGTTAACTAACACAAATATCATGAATTCAGGAGCATTTTTAGAAGGAGTGTACAATAGATAAATCCCTTGATATACGTTCATAGGTGTGTACTAGGCTAATGGCCCTTGGAGCCTTTATAAGCCTAGCCCATAGGATTACCCTGGCATTGTGCCTCCCGATCTTAATTCCCAGTGCTTCTGTCAAGTAGAGCCACTGGAGTGATCCCCGAGGTGAATTTTCTATTTCCCATCCACTCATCAAGATTTCTCTTGAAGAGGGCAAGTGAGGCGCTCCGCTTGACATGTATGGGAAGTCTGTTCCATAGCACGGGCAGTCTGTGGGTTATGAACCTGTCCCTCCAGCTTGTTCTGTTGTTTGTGATAATGAGGTTGAGGTCTCTGGAGTGTGTAATGTGGAGGGATTGGGATTTCTTTAGATGTAGCATTTCTAACAGAGCTGGGTCAGATATGGCTTCGTAAGTCAAGCAGAGGTCGCCTCTACGTAGGTGATATGAGACAGAGAATAGTTGGAGTTTTTTCAGTCTGTCCATATAGGTCAAGTGTTTAAGGCCTAAGATCCTCTTTGTATAATGTAAATTAATCCTTAATATGTTGCTAACCACGGTATATGCCTGACAGGGTACCTTCAGTACATGCGCACTTCCCCTTACTACCTATGGTTAATATAATAACTGGGCCGTTTCTTCCACTTGTAAGTAAATGTAGCTGCATCATGCTACTTGTTTAGTGTTTTGATTTTCTCTAAATAAATTCTCCCTTGAAGTACCAACAAGTCATTTATTATTCTTCAGGTATGCTGTTGCTGCAAACTGCATTAAATGACAGTGAAAGCGATCTTCACTTCTGCTACATGCTGTACTGCTGCCCTGCAAGTTCTCTCTTTGGCGCCTTTGATTTTGTTCTCTCATTTGTTCTTGGTTTCCACAGTGATGTAGTAATAAGTCTGCTCACACTCCTCCTCTCTCTTCCCATCCCAGATCGCTAGTCAGACACTTCAGACCAGCAAATTCAATGGCATTACAGGAGCAATTTAAAGCTTAAAAAATGGAAACCGCACTCACTTCTTACCAGTTACAAAAAATGCATACAGTTTCTGACCAGCAGCCCAGACAAACCTCAGGCACTGTAGATCTTTTTGTGATCATGTTATTCATGCTTGTTGTTGTTATAGGAAGCTGAAACCCCACACCATCTGGTTGCAGCCAATGGACACAATCTGATTTGATGTCCTCACCTAAAAAAGCAGCCATCAAGTGGGCTCCAAACATCAGATCAGCGGGAAGATCTCACAAACAGACTGCAAAGCCCAGGAAAGTTACAGACAGCATTTATTTATGGTTTAAAATAAAACATGCACATAGCCAGCAGCAGTGACATCAGTGAAGATGGGAGTTGTAGCCATGGCAGTAGTGACATCGGTGAAGGTGGGAGTTGTAGCCATAGCAGCTTTGAATAAGAGCCTTGCAGCTGATGCAACTTTTGCAAACAGCTTGTCTCTTTACTTTTGAAAAATAAAATAAAAAATACAGAAAAGCACCCCTAATTAGAATGACACCCCAGGCAGCTGTACAGTTTGTCTATATCTAAGGCAACCCTGTACATTCTTTTCACCCCTTTTCTTTTCTGGGATAATCAGCTGGACTTTATATTATTTGTGATGCCTGATGCCTGATGACAGACTCTCCCCTGAGGTCCGGCTTCACTTGTCACCTTTTCACCCTTTTCTTTTCTGGGATAATCAGCTGGACTTTATATTATTTGTGATGCCTGATGCCTGATGACAGACTCTCCCCTGAGGTCCGGCTTCACTTGTCACCTTTTCACCCTTTTCTTTTCTGGGATAATCAGCTGGACTTTATATTATTTGTGATGCCTGATGCCTGATGACAGACTCTCCCCTGAGGTCCGGCTTCACTTGTCACCTTTTCACCCTTTTCTTTTCTGGGATAATCAGCTGGACTTTATATTATTTGTGATGCCTGATGCCTGATGACAGACTCTCCCCTGAGGTCCGGCTTCACTTGTCACCTTTTCACCCTTTTCTTTTCTGGGATAATCAGCTGGACTTTATATTATTTGTGATGCCTGATGACAGACTCTCCCTGAGGTCCGGCTTCACTTGTCACCTTTTCACCCTTTTCTTTTCTGGGATAATCAGCTGGACTTTATATTATTTGTGATGCCTGATGACAGACTCTCCCCTGAGGTCCGGCTTCACTTGTCACCTTTTCACCCTTTTCTTTTCTGGGATAATCAGCTGGACTTTATATTATTTATGATGCCTGATGCCTGATGACAGACTCTCACCTGAGGTCCGGCTTCACTTGTCACCTTTTCACCCTTTTCTTTTCTGGGATAATCAGCTGGACTTTATATTATTTGTGATGCCTGATGACAGACTCTCCCCTGAGGTCCGGCTTCACTTGTCACCTTTTCACCCATTTTCTTTTCTGGGATAATCAGCTGGACTTTACATTATTTGTGATGCCTGATGACAGACTGTCCCCTGAGGTCCGGCTTCACTTGTCACCACATTGTTATATTTGAAAATAGTAACTGCATTAAGCCCTTTATTCCATCTTTGCACCTTGTGAGCACAACTCACGGTCTAGTGTCCTCTTGTCTTGATCACTGCAATGCCCAGTTTATTGGACTTTCAGATAATGATGGTCGAGACTGACATGGGTACAGAGTGTCATAGTCAGACTTTTAATGGAAGCTTACCACTCCAATCGTATGACTCCTGCACACTGAGATCTGCACTCTGTACCAAAAGAGCTTGTATTTATTTGTCAGATGATTTGTGATGAACGAAAACAATGCTGAGCACAAAGCATGGAAGCTTGATGACCTGAAACAGTGGAGCAGGCCTTCACATGGCTCTTGCTGCAGAGCAAGTCCATGTCTCATCTTTATTTCTCAATCATTAGATTGTGGCTTGATGGTTTGTGCTCAACATTCTGTCAGTCGCTCCCAAACCAAGGAGTCAGAATGCAAACACACTAAATATCTTACAACTTCTCTCTGCCCTATGAATACTGATTTGTGCCTGTTTATAACAGTTTTCCTCTTTTTTAATTTCCCCAAATCTTTTGGGTTTCTAATACCATGATGGGAAGGGACCCCATTCCTAAGTAAAAGTACAATTAAAGTTCATGAAATTAGTATTGTTTCAATCTTTGATGTCAGCAAAAAGTGCTCTTTGCAGCACCTGCAATGTGCCCAGTAATGACTCCTCCTGCAATTTGTATGGAGTTACATGTATTGGTAGTATATCTACATATGATTGTAGACTCTTTTTTATAAGACCTAATGCTCCTACTTCTATTGCAACTGTCTGGGTATCTTTCTTCCACATTGCTCTCATTTTTGCCTGCAGATCCTGATATTTTATGACTTTGTGTCTCTCTGTATGCAAGACACAGTAGTCACTGGGTATAGTGATTTCAATGATCGGTTACTTTTTTCTTCTTTTCATGGACTGCTATATCTAGTTGTCTCACATCTATCTTTTAAACTGTTAGTAATGGGTGATCCCATGTGATGTAAACTTTGTTTCCTATGATGCTTTGTGGCTCATTTCCTCCAGTCAAGCATCTACGATTGTCAGGAAGGGAGCTGACAGCTGTTCTGACTTGTCTTGAAACTTTAGTTGTGCTTTAGTTATACAGAATCAGCTGCCTTCTTTATTAAGTTGCGTTCCTGAGGCCTTCTTGAACAAGTCTCTGAAACATCATAATTTTGTGAAACTATATTTAGACCCTTGCACAGACTTTTAGATTATTTTACTTTGTTTGTCTCAACCATTTTGCAGTTTTTTTCATAATTTGTTGCCAATGTTCTACTAACTTTTATCTTTAAAGTACCTACATTTATTTAATAAAATACTGAAATAAAAAAAACAAAAAATAAAATTGTCTGACATAAATTCCACCTTCAGGTAAGAATTATCTAATTGTGCGTAATAGATTCTAGGTGAGCAGCACTGCAGAGTACAGACATCCGTTTCTTCCTTTTTAATAAATAAAGTATTAACAAGTGGTACAAAGTACATGAAAAAAGTTGCAACAGCTACTATTTATAAACACCCATCCCTCCAAACAGAATTACCACATAACACTGGATTAGCAATCAACCGTACTATAGAATTAAAATAATGTTAGTATTTATTTTAATAATGATGATAATAATTATTATTATTATTATTATTATACCAGTCAGCTAAGCAAGGAACATAACCACAAACTATTATTAACCATGAAAATAGTAGCAGGTATGCACCACATCTCACCTGGTACAACCCAATTTTAGTAGGCATGTGACACAGCTCACCTACATAGACACACCAGTAAGAAGTGTAATCTCAAACACTCACTGCATTTAGCAGCATTACCACCTCCACTCACTCACATATGTCTCAAACCTCTCCAGGAAATGGAATGCTGATATTGGCAGACTTAATTCCTGAGAACAACGTTCTTATAGGTTCATAGGTAGGTACTAGGCTATCGGCCCAAGGGCCTATGTAAGCCTAGCCAGCAAGGTTCCATAGCTTATGCCACCCAAGAAAGTTATTTGTCGAGCAGAGACACAGAAGTGATCCCTGGGGTGTATTTCCTATTTCCCATCCACTCATCAAGATTTTTCTTGAAGAGTGCTAATGAAGAACTTTGCTTGACATAGATGGGTAGCTTGCGCCAGAGTATGGGAAGTCTCTGGGACAGGAATCTATCCCTCCAGCGTGTCCTGTTTATTGTGGTGACAAGGTTTAGGTCCCTAGAGCATGTAGCTTTGAGGGATTGAGATTTCTTTAAGTGTAGCATGTCCAACAGGTTTGACATAGCTTTATATGTTAGGCAGAGATCACCTCGGAGTAGACGATATGCTACGGAGTAAAGCTGGAGTTTTTTGAGGCGGTCAGTGTAGGGCATTTGTTTGAGGCCAGAAATCCTCTTTCTGAGGTACTTCTGTGGCCTTTCCAGCTGCTGCAGATGTCTTGTGAGGTACATTCCAAAAGGGGCATTGTACTCTATAATGGGTCTAATGAGTGAAGAGTAGAGGGGAACAATGACCTCTTTTTTCCTGGATGAGAACCCTTTTATGATGAGGTGTGCCACGTAGAAGGACTTCCTGACGACTAGGGCGATGTGACTATGAAAGGAGAGACTACTGTCCACCTGGGTCCCAAGATCTCTTATCATGCATTCAATGTTAAGTAGATCGCTGCCTATGCAGTAGTTCATGGGTACAGAGTTTTTACCAAAGGGGATGACACTGCACTTTTTGGCATTGAGCTTGAGGCCATGGCTCTGACACCAGGCATCTGTCTCAGTGAGGCCCTTCTGTAGGATGTCCACATCATTTGGGGACTTGACTATGGCTCCTAGTTTGCAGTCATCTGTGAACTTCATTAGCCAGAGGCCTTCTGTGTTAGCCTGTACTTCAGCAAAGTAGATACCAAACAGGAGAGGTCCCAGGATGGAACCCTGTGGTACTCCACTTGTCACTGCTTTGAGGTCAGATTTGGAGTCTGCAACTTTTACAGTGTGGGTTCTGTTAGTGAGCCAGTTGGCAATCCATATTGTGACGTAGGGATTTATACCTAGTTTACTGAGTTTAGCTATAATTCCAGAATGAGGGATGGTGTCGAAAGCCTTGGCGAGGTCAAGATAGGCTGTGTGAACCACCTTACCCTCATCCATGGCTTTGGTGACTGCCTCAAAGAAGTCAATCAGGTTCAGGAGGCATGATCTGCCTTTCACAAACCCGAACTGGGTGGGATCCAGAGTTTGGAGGTTACCAATGTCTTTGTTTATGAGTTCTATGATACGTTCCATGGACTTGCAGACCAGGCTCATCAGGCTAATAGGTCGATAGTTCCCGGGATCAGTGGTGGCACCCCCTTTGTGGAGTGGGATAACTGTTGCTGCCCATTAAAATAAAAGGGGAGGAAGGGATTCAGTAAAAGCCTGTGCCAAGAGAACTTCGTGAGCTCCTACCGCTAACCTTAAATATCCCTTACTAAACCCACTCATACAAGTCTACCTAACATCCTGTTCAGGCCACTAGTCCCTCCTAATTCTCTCATCATCCCTCCCCACTTTCTTGCTTTATCAACCTTTACCCTTCTCCTTACATTTTTAGGAATAGTAGCAGCAATAACTCCTCTTCCTCCTCTATTCTCTTGCCTAAGCTACATTAGTTCTCTGCTTAATACCTACTCCTAGCCTCTGTAACACTCCTCCCATTCTCCCTGCTAAACATTGCTTTTTACCATACTACCACTTCCACTTCCTAAAGTTTTCTACCTCTAAGTCTCATATCTTATCCTCCACTCCTCCATATCTTCTCCATTCTTACCTGTTCAGGCGACATCCACCCCAATCCAGGGCCCACTGACTCTTACAACTGCTCAAATCCTTCTTTCCCCAAGTGCTCCAAATCTGTTCATATCACCACTCTCACATTCCAAAGTATCTGCAACAAAACCACCAAGCTTCATGGTTGGCTTACCCAAAACAAAACAGGCATTCTAGCTACCACCGAAACATGGTTAAAGTCCACTATTCAAAAATTCTCCCCCCAAGCTATAATATCATTAGGGCAGATAGACAAAAGAAAAAAGGAGGTGGTGTAGCCCTCATCTACCCGGATACCCTCAATATTACCCCATACAGAGGTCCCATCTCTAAATTTCAAAATACTGAGATTCTAATCTCCTTTCTTGAAATTAACCATTCAAAAAAACTTTGTATTACTGTGCTATACATCCCACCTGGTAACAACATTCCAACACTAGAGGATATGTTATCTTGGCTTTCCTTCAACAGAAAAAATGAAACAATTGTCCTCGTGGACATGAATATTGATTGGCCTTCTCTCTCTCTCTCTTCTAACCAGTCTTCTGCCAGTATAAACCTTTTGTACTTCAGTCAACTTCTTAATAACGCTAGTAGGTACAACAACAAAACCAATGTAAGCTCTATCCTTGATTGGATTCGAGTATCAAATCCATCCAAATTCATTTCCTCTGGCATTTTGCCTAATTCTATTAGTGGTCATCTCCCCGCTTTCGCAATCTGAGCATGCTCAGCCTTCCCAAAAAAACATAATATTAAATTAGTGCAAAACCACTCTAATTTCGCCCCTAGTACATTTAACAGCACCCTAAAAAGCATAAACTGGAGCATCCTTAAAACTGTCCCCCTGGACGATGCAGTAATCTCCTTCAATAATTCTTTCTTAGAAATACTAGATAGCCTAGCTCCTTCAAGATACAAAAGAACTAAAACACATAAGACCCCATGGCTAAGCAAAACTACCAAAGAATTCATGCGTAATAGGGACAAACCATGGAAAGCAAGGCTTAAATCTAAGAATATATCCAAACTTATTCAACATAAAAAGCTCTGTAACCAAGCCAAAAAACTCATTGCTAAAGACAAGCAGCACTACTTCTGGAACCAACAAAATTGGTTATTTATTTATTTTTCATTTGTTTACCGGGATAGGCTGACTGAGTTGGTAGCCCATATTCAGCAGAGGCCCTGGGAGAAAAGCTCCAAAGATATACATATGTTATACAAGGAAGATATAAAACATTAACATTCATAATGAAAAATAGCAAAATTAGATATTAGAATAATAGTAGTATGAGCTAACCATTAATATCACTTATAATACACAAATTACAGAACACCAGGAACAATCCATTGATATATGGCAACAAAGAGAGGAAGAACAGAAAAAAACTAAAAAAATGAATACTGTAGAGTGGAAAGTGAAGTGGGAAGGAGGAGATTATCCAGGGGTGATACAGGTGCAGAGCCAGTTATTGATGAGGTGTTCTCTGAGTAGTTGTTTAAATTTGATGATGGTGGCTGTAGTGAGTATGTATTGGGGGATAGAGTTCCAGGATTTTGCAATGTGATTGGCAAAAAGAGAGTCACCAAAAGACTTACTAGATTTGTGTGTTTTTAGAAGTAGTTTTTGGATGAGAGGAGAGTACGTGATGCGTGGTAGGGTTGGATTAGGTTATTTAGTGATGGACAGGCATCTGGATGATAAATGATGTTATGGGCTATTGTCAGTTGATTAAGTGTTAGAAGATGTGGGAGTTCCAAAATGGTGGTCGCCTGGTGAGCTGCATTTACTCTGAGCTCCTCATTTCATATTCCTCTTCTCCAGGATTTAATCATCTCAAAGCTTCGTGACGTCCTTAGGAACAAAGGAATACTTCACTATACCATAAATCAACTCATCCAGTACTCTTAGCTTTTTAAAAAAGGTCAAAAATCAAACTTATACTCTATATCTAATCTTCAGGCCTCATACTCACTGTGTCTTAGAAGGCCTAGTCCTGCTCCAGTATCTGGAAGACCACATGGCAAGGCAGCAAAAATCTTCAAATGACCCTATTACAATGGAGACACAGACAACGAAGGCTAAGTCTTCAGTAATTTTTTCACCAGAAAAAGAGTCCTTATCCAAAAGGCAAAAAACTAATAAACAACAGATGGAACCTAACAAAAATAATACCAGCTCTATTGATGACCCTGGCTTTCACATGGATGAATTAAAACAGGCCTTACAGCCCATACACACAGCTATCCAGAATTTCTCTGAACAACTCTCAACCATTGGAAAATCTGTCACTCAGATTGCTGAAAGAGTGGGATCACTTGAACAAAAAACACAGTCAAACGAGCTCCAAATACAAACTCTCACTGAAGATCTATGTGCTAAATCTACAGCTATAACAGACCTATAAATGAAAATAACTGACTTAGAGGCAAGAAGTCGGAGAAACAATATACTAATAAGAGGTCTTCCGGAGAGTTATGACACCCAAGGCTTGATTACTACTGCTAAACAAATCTTTGAAACTTTACTGCAACTTGTTAATGAGAAACCCGAAATCACCATCGAAAGAGCCCATCGTGCACTTTGTAGACGACAGGACACAACAGTTCCCCGACAAGTCTATGTTAAACTTCTCAACTTTCAAATCACTCAAAAAATATTGAGTGCAGCTAAAAAGCATAAATTCCTTATGTGGAACAACCATAAAATTTCTTTTTCGCAAGATCTACCTCTAACCATTAAAGAAAATAGACAAAAATTAGCTCCGTTCTGCGCAGACCTGATAAAAAGAAATATCCGGTTTCAAATGCGCTATCCCAATAATCTGATCTTTTACTTTAACGAGGAGAGATTTTCAGTTAACACGCATAATGAAGCAAAAACAGCTTTCATCAAGGCTTTCAACAAATCACCAGCCTCCTGATAAGTTAGCTCTGTCATTGAGTCTATTATTAAAGAAATATATTGAGCCGTTTGAGGCTACGATCTTTCTGCTTATAACGTTGCTCTCAAAACATGATTAACAACTCTCTTTAATGTGTTTATGCTCATACCTGCGCTTAAAATAATCCAAAAAGCCTTTTAAATGAAATGCGCTGATTCCGTGTTGGGTGGAACAGTTCTTTCATAAGATGTTCCCAAGAGGGTTCCAATTTGCTGCAACACCCTGGTTTTAGTGTGATATTTCCGTCTCATAACTAGTGGCGCTTAGTGCGCGTATTTCAGATTGGTGCTTCAACACTATCCCTCAGTCTAACATATCTAATTAACCACATAGCAGCTGGCGCTTTCTTCGCGTTTCTCATTGGAATGTTGATTGGAACTTCCTCACTTAACAGGTAACTGCAATACAAACCTCATTTAAACGTTGGGATTAATTCTACTACAGAAATACGTTTTTTTTCACGCGCATCTCTGCAAATATGGATCTGTTTATTTTAAAGTTACTTGCAGGACATCTACAGTTCCCTCAAAGACGCAAAGATAAAAATGTGCTTAATATCTGCTCTGTCAGCCAGATCTTAGAGTTTTATTGTTGATGAGATTATCGCTAGTCGTGTGGTGTGCAGTGCTACTGTTTAGACCCCACTAGGTTCATAATCTCGATGTTTGTATAAAATTCCTAATACTGTTGTTAACTAGGTCTATCAAAGCAGTAAAGCATTTGTATTATGATATCACTAGAAGTCTAACGTTCTTTTTTACTATATTAACAACTACAGGGATGTAAGTCATGTTTTACATATTATGTAAAATAATAGCATTTTAGGTTGACTTGTTTGAATATGTACTTGCTAGTCAACATTAGCCAAATGTTCCAGTTACTTTTACTTTTGGCATATCTGTTATATTAGCTACATTTCATTTAACTATATATTATAGCATTATAGTCTGACTTCTTGTGTTATTGAGGTGATGTATTAAAAGCCCTTCATTAGGTAATCTCTATACTATGCCCTAATTGGTACATATCCGATAACATCGCTGGTTTTTATATAGTCGTATCAATAATCACTGCATTCTACGAATACATATATAGCATCCCTAAATTGCAAGGCTCTAAGACTTGTGAAATCTGTTATATCCCTTGCAATCTTAATGATTTATGTCTCACATAGCGCATTCAGTGGTTGATGTATATAACATGTTAAATCAATCCAATGGTCTTTTAGGTAGTGGCGGTTGTGTTTTGACGTCAATATATCCAGTTGGGGGCCGGACGTAATGTTATCATACACTGGTTTGTCTTTCAGTTAAAAGTTGACTATAACTTTTATTGTTGTTAAGATGAAACTTATTTGATTAGAATAGGCATTTATTCAACTAATAGCAAACTGTTGTAGATGTATACTCAGTAGTCATCAATTTAGCTACTTTAAAATCTATGCTTAGACTTAGACGACACGAGTGTATACCTCCTAATAGGCATGTAGATACTTTTATTCTCCTTATGGTCACAATTTAACTCTGGAACATGCCATAAAATATTCAAACCCTATCTAACTGTGGTAGCTCAGTGGGTGTTTTTGCAACTACCCTAGGGTGATGTTCTTTTGGAAGTGTTATTTTTTGTATATATGTACAGGAATGTTTTTGCATTTGTTTGTGTGTTTATATACTTCTTCATTCAAGGAGTGCGGGTGGTTAGGCACTGGGGATAGTCAGAAGAAGTTGTATGCTACTTTTCCTGCATTGATAATTTCTCTGTAAGGACAGTGTCAATGATGTCTTGCGCTATCTTTATTATTATAAGCCCAAAGTTAACCCCTCTGAACAATTCTTACTACATACAGTTACAATATTAATCTTTCAATTTTTTCATTACCTAAATATATTTAACTAAATCAGTGAAATCAGTAGTTGGTTTTAGATTGTTGGAATGTTAAAGGTCTACAAAACGCTGTAAAAGAATTTATTATTGCATCTTATCTTCAAATCTCAGGCCAATATTTGCTTTCTTCAGGAGACGCACCTTCCAAAAGAGGGGTGGGGAAAAATATCCAACAGAAAATGGATCAGGACTATAATAGCGAGTGGAGATAGCTCAAACTCTAAGGGAGTAGCCATTATAATTAAGAAACAATTTCAGGGAGCTATAAATGAATGTAATTCAGACAAAAAGGGCAGATGGTGCTATTTTACGTCCATCTTACCGGATTTTACTAAACCAGTTTTATTTTTGAACATTTACGGTCCATGTACCCAGCAACATTTATTCATCTTAGAAATCTATAATATTCTTAGCTCATTTCAGAACCACCTTTTTGTAATAGGAGGATTGGAATGCAGTGATAAATCCCAACCTAGATCGTACTAGTAAGTCTGTCTCATACAACTCCCAAGCCTCCATAGCCCTTGAGGAACTAATGTCTGACTTTAATCTTATGGACACCATCGTTTTCAGTATTGACTCATCTAGGGACAACATGTACACTTTTACTCTAATTGCCATAAATCATGGTCACGCCTAGACTTCTTTTTAATCTCTAAGTTTTTCTCCAGGTTTAAAAACACATTAAAATGTGAGCCTAGGCTTCTATCTGACCATGCTAAAATATCCCTTATGATCCTTTTCACATGTATTACTTCTTTTCATATAAACTGGTCCCTCAACAATAACCTCCTAAAACATAAGGAGATTATAAATAGAATCAACAATTCACTGTCTGAACTATGTGCTAACTTTGAAAATTCTCAAATTGCGTTAGACATACAATGGGCTGCCTGCAAGGCTGAATTAAGAGGATACCTGATCAGCAAAGCCTCCTTCTATAACAAACTTAATAAAAAAAAGGAAACAATCCTAGTCCAAAAATTAGCCTCATTAGAAAGAAAACTAAAAATACATCCTGACCCTGAGCTAGAGAAACTGATTAAAGCAATGCATAAAGATCTACTCGAGATTCATCTACAAAACCTCTCGCTGCAGGAACAAAAACAAATTGCAATCTACTCCGAATGGGCACAAATCCCCTCTAGAGCTCTTTCTAGAATACTCAAAAACAACAATGGTACTCCTACAATCTCTATTCTTCAATACAAGGGGAAAATATATAAATCAGACTCTGAGATAATTCAACTATTTCAGGACCTTTATACGGATATTTATAGCAAGAACTCCCACAACCCCTCCAAAACACAGATTGAAACATTTCTTAATTCCATCACTTTTCCATCTCTTAGCCCTGATCAAGCTTCTTTTTTATCATCTCCACTTACTATTCAAGAGATTAAAAATGTTATCAATAATCTTAAAGTAGGCAAATCCCCTGGCCCAGATGGCTTCACTACCAATTTCTTCAAAACTTTTTGTCCTAAAATTGCCCCCATTCTCTTAAAAGTTTTTAATTTCATTATAAAGAATGGAATCACTGACATACATTGGAACAATTCAAAAACAATCTTACTTCTAAAGAACAATCTAGAAAAAACAGACCCACATAACTACAGACCTATTTCGCTCATAAATGTTGATATCAAAATATTTTCAGCTATTTTAGCTAACAGACTTAGACAGGTTTTACCATATATGATATCACCGGATCAAGCTGGGTTTATGTCCAATAGACATACATGGGATAATACACTAACTTTGGATACTCTCATTCAGTTTACTAAAAAAGAGAAAAATCCGTTGTATGCCCTAACCTTAGATGCGTCGAAGGCATTCGACAGAGTTGATTGGGACTTTATGTTTTCTACGTTATCACATTTTAATATACCTAAGTTTTTTTCTGATATGATCAGAACTCTTTACACAAACTCATACACCTATCTATATATTAATAAAAAAAGATCTGAATTGATTTTGATTACTAATGGTACAAGACAAGGCTGTCCACTTTCTCCTTTTCTCTTTAATTTATTTCTTGAACCATTTCTTCTATACATTACTCAAAATACGCACCATACTATACCAAAAATTCTCAACACACAAATAGCACTATCGGCCTTTGCTGATGATTTAAATCTCTACTTTCAACTTCCTAACACAGATCTACCTAAAATCATAAATGCCATTAGTGCTTTTTCTAATGCTTCTGGTTATCAAGTTAACAATAAAAAATCCCACATCCTCCCAATTAATCCTGAGGCTCACAAACCCTTCTTTTTCCCTCAATCTTCCTTTCATATTTCATACACTCTTAAATACCTCGGCATTAACTTTGAACATAACCAAGCCTCCATGCTTCAAAATAATTTGCTTAGATCATGGTCCACCATTTGTCAAGATCTTCAAAGATGGAAGCTACTAAATTTATCATTTCTCTCAAAAGTAGCTATCGTCAAAATGAATATTTTACCCAGACTTCTATATCAATTTAGTGCGACAAACATAATTATTTCAAACAATCTTTTTTCACAAATTGAAAAAGCTTTAGCGAAATTCCTTTGGTTCCCTAAGAACGTTAGGATTTCCTTCTCCAAATTAAGTCTACCAAAGGAGAAGGGCGGGGTGGGTCTTCCAAACTTTCACCTCTATTATGTGATCATTTGCTCTAATAAACTATGGCCCATCGCAAACTGGAATAGTAAAGCTCAACTTCACTATCCAGCGTGGCTCAAGATGTGGCACAGACATATCCTCTCTAATAAAATTAACCCTAAGGCTATTCCTTTTCTATCACCTACTTCCTTAAATAGCTCAAAACTATCCCCTTACTGAAATCTAAGATAAAATTATTCCAAAATTGATTAAAGACATCAATCTTCAACACACTCTTCCTTTACTTCAACCTATACACCTCAATCCAAATCTTAAAATTAATAACAGGATGATAGATCTTACTGAATTCCCTCTCATTAAAGATCTGAAAATATGGGATATTATTAAACATAACTCTTTGTCTCTTGCCGAGCTACGTCTAATCCTTAAGGTCAATAAAAAATACACGGTTATTCTCCGTCAACTAAGAGAAATTTCAACCTCGCAAACTGATAGTCTCTTCTTGGATTCGCAGGCATTTGATAAATTAAACCTAATCATAACTACAATCTCTAACAATAAAAAAACTATTTCCTCATCATACAAATTATTACTCCCAGTTTTACACAAAAGTAACTGTCTTTTCTCTAAATATTGGGATAATCAGAACTCTCCCATTTCAGAGGACCAAAAACTACTAGCTATAAAAACTACTTTAGAATTATCTCCCTTCAAAAAACTCCTATACACTCAACTGATGTTAAATAATAACTCCTATTATACCCCGGTAATATTGAACAAATTTGATCCTAATCATCCTCCTATCTGTACATGTTGTCCTGTGTTGAGAGCTGATTTACTTCATATTATGTGGCACTGCAACCACTCTCATAAATTATGGTGTTCTCTCAAAGTGCGTCTCAAAAAAATGGGATACTATAGTTCTACCCTCTCATGGGAAACGGCTATCTTAAACATCCCACCTCCTAGTTTGCCTAAACTACACCTCCATACTCTAATAATATTATGTTCCTCATAAAACTTTACATCACTTATAACTGGTTAGATCGTACTAAAATGTCTTGGCCAGGATTTAAAGATATGGCTATCAGATATATCTCTGCTCAGAAATTTATTATAACTGGACCTAAGAAGAGAGCCTATTTCAGTAAACTTTGGAAGGGCTTGTTTGAGGTAATTATGGGTGATTAAAATTTTGTTACTACACAAAACTTCCTGTATACTCATTAAGTTTGTTCTGGGGTATGTTTTTCTTTTTTTTTTTTTTTTTTCCTATGACACAAATGGGGCTGTTTATATTTGGTCTTTATCTTGCACACTGTTTATACTTAGTCACGGTAGCATTGTAAATATTGTTTATTTTAGGTTTCTGTTACTAGTTAGTGTACTATGCATACCTCAGGTTATGTTTACTCTTTTTTTCTTTCAATGTAAACCTGTTTCCATGGCTTTGTATTGTATTAATTAATAATTTTCTGAAACCACTATGTAAATCAACATTTGTGTGATTCTTAATGTTTCGACTCTCATATGTATGCATGGTTTATATTTTGAAAAATAAAAATTTATTTGAAAAAAAAGTGTTAGAAGATGTGGCAGCTCTAGCCAGTGAAGTTTTTTAAGGGCAGTGCAGCAGTGGACTCTATTGGGGAGGTTAGCAGCAAAACAAGCAATTTTGTGGTAGCAAGTCTCTAGTTTAGAAAGTCCTGATTTCTAAGGTTGGTGAAAATGGGCGAGGCATATAGAAGTACGGACAGAAGGTGGGTTCTAGCAAGGGCAAGTCTGGTGTGAGGGATAATGAAAGGGCTGGATCTGTATAGGCAGCCATGTTTGATATGGACTTTCTTGATTGTTAAGGCTTTGTGTTTGTCATATCTTAATGAGCTCTCTATTGTGACGCCTACAAGTTTAGTGTTGTCTATAGCTTCGATTTCGGTGCCGTTGGAGGAGAGGATATAAAGGGGGTGGAGGGTTCTATGGATTTATTATGAGAGAAATTATAATTATTATGAGTCAAAAATCATAGAAATAGTAACCCAAAATCCTTCTGGGCTTCCATTAACAACCTCCTGTCCCCTGGCACAAAACCCAGTCCTGGCCCCTACCCTGACAAACTTCCTGAACAAATTTTATTGACACTATTGCCAATATTACCTCTACCATTTCCTGCACTCTTCCAAACCCCTCTACTACTTCCTCTCTATCTCATAGTCCACCTCAAAATATCCCAAACTCACCTTGTTCTACTCACCAGATCTCTGCATCCCCTGAAACACTCCACCCAAACAGCATCTGTTCCACTACCCATCCACCTTTTATCCTCTCTCCTATCCATACCTCCTATATCAAAAAAATACTTATACAATTAAAGTCCTGCACAAACTCTGCTGATAACATTCCTGCCAAATTTCTTAAACTCTCTGCAGACTTAGTGGCTTATCCCATAAGCATTCTGATCTATCCAGGAATCCTATGTCTCTAGTCTATGGAAAAAAGCTATAATTTTACCTCTCCATAAAGGTGGCCCCTCAACCAACATCTCTAACTTCCATCCCATTGCTATACTTTCCTCTATCTCCAAATTCCTGGAAAAATGCATTCAGAATCAACTTTTAACCTTCCTTCTACAACACAGCATTACCCCCCCCCCCCACAGCATGGGTTCCACCCAGGACATCGCACTTCCACTGCTCTCATTTTTTTCTTAGATATAGTCAACAAAGCCCGAGACGCAGAAGATATTATATCAGCTTTTTCCATGACCTATCAAAAACAGTTGACACTATCTCCCACTCCATCCTCCTCTCTCAGCTCTCTAGTACAGGCCTATCTCCCCACTCCCTTAACTGGTTAAGTAGCTACCTCTTTAACAGAGAGCATGCTGTTAAATGGCAAAACTCCATTTCCCCTTTCATTCACAACCCTACAGGGGTGCCTCAAGGTTCTATTCTTGGCCCTCTTCTCTTTAACATATTTATCAATTATTTCCACCAAGCTATATTACAGGGCTCCCTAATCCAGTATGCAGACGACTCCACTGTAGTCTGCTCATCTAACAATGTTAACACACTAAAACAAATTGCCCAAGCTATGTTTTCCTCAGTAGAATCCTGGCTACACAAAAATTACCTCTCCCTAAACCCTCTCCCAAAAAAACAAAGTTATAATTTTCACTCCCAGGAGAAACTCACCCATTAATAAAGCTGACCTCAAAATATTCTCTCATAATTCCACCCAAATTGAGCTAGTTACCCACACTAAATTGCTAGGAGTAATTATTGCTGAAAATCTTCAATTCAGTCACGACATCCAAAACAGTACTAGTAAGAGCCACAAAAACTTGGGCTGCTATATAGACATAACAAATTCCTCCCTCCCTTCCAAACAAGCACTGTACTATCTCACCTTCTACCTTCACTAACTTACGGGGCCCCCTACTAACCAATCTGCAGTCTTCCCTCATGTCCAAATTAGACACTTGCTATAACAAAATTGCTAAATTTACCACAAATAATTGCCACTCTACCTTAAAGCCTGTCTCTGCCTTAAAGCAACTGAAATGGCTTGAACTCCCCCACTATCTTCTCCTTCTCCAGCTTTCCACTGCTCATAAACTGATCTATAAACCTTATGACTGTCCAGCTCTAAGATCCATATTCTCCCTGTATAATCCAGCTTGTCCTCTTCACTCTGAGCACCAATATCTGCTCCAAATACACAAGCCAAAACTCCCTGCAGGCCAATTACTCTACTCGTGGACCATCTCCAAAATCTGGAACACCTTTCCCACTCCAATCTGATTAAAACCATCACCAGCTATCTTCAAAGCTGCCCTCCAGAGCCACCTCCTTTACATGGATATGTAACCGCTCAACTCATTGTTCAGCAGTTAGCTAAATGTTAACCTTCTTATAAAAATAGATAAACTTGTCTATACCCAAATTTGCCTCTATATTCCTCTGTAACTTTGTACCTCTTATTTTAGGTATACATGGTTTTGACAATGGTCACTTTATTCTATTTAAATACTTTTCTATGTAAATACTAAGGTTATGAAACTTTTATGCACTGCTTTTTTGTGTAGTGTATAAGTTTATATGTGTGCTGTCAGCTTGTATTTTTGTGTCATTGATACTTATTCTGAGCAGTACTGAAATTTGTTGTCATTTCTACCTGTTACTGTGGATCTTTTCTCCCAGGCCTCCACTGTAAATGGGCTAGCATGGCCCAGTGGACTTTCCCTGTAAACAAATGTCAATAAAATAAATAAATAAATACTACAATATCTGCTACCCTCTTGAGAGACATACAAGGCATGAGTGTCCCTTTCTTCCTTTATTATTCCTACTAATTATTGAAATTGCAGTAAACAGGGTAAGGAATTCACAGGAAATAAAAGAATGGAAATGTAAACAAACCTCTTCCAAGGTCAGATTATTTCCATGTGAATGATTTATTCTTACTACCAGCACAAGTATATGAAAACTATTTATAGAACTTGAAGCTTCAGGGTTCCTGCACTTAGAGGTAATCATACCCAAAACAATAGCTTATCTCTCTGTAATTCAAAAAGAAGATGAATGAGATGCCATACAAACTGTAGTATGGAATTATCTTCTTTAAGTAAGGGTGTAGTAAAAATTCATGGTGGTTTGCAAAAGACTTAAGGGAAAGATGACATAAGGCTATGCAGCCCTTAGGCACCTCAAAAGAGTGCAATTTCTGTTACATCAGGAACATATCAAGCCATTATACTGGCAGCTGTAGTAGAGAAAACAGTAGAGTTGGCCAAAGCAATATAATCAGCATCGCAGACTTCCACAGCAGAGTCTGATCCCCGAGTCGATCAGCGACGCAGCTCTGCTACGGGAGGTGGAAGTGACCTCTGCTAGCAGTGGCTGTGATGACCGATGTGTAAGGAAGCTGTCCGCAGAAGTAGAGGGGATTAGCCGTGTGTAAAACCGGTACAGATCAAAAGGAACAGGAGGTGTCACCTGATGGGTAAGAAGGAAATTTAACTGGAGAAGTGAAAGCGAGAGTGAGAGAGACTGCAAATTCTAAGTAGATGGATGCAACTACAGATATGGTGTTGGTATGGCTGTGCCATACTATACAGTCAGAATTCACCTGAGTGGTTACTGTTTTTTTTTCTGGCATTCATTCCTGTTCAAAACTTGATCTAAAGATAAATACAGAAGAAGTAGGAATAAGGTTTTTATTGTTTAAAGGGTGTGACCATCATCTGGATGAACTGAGAGGACTGTGCAGGTAAGCAGTTTTATGCAGGCGTGTCCAACAGAAGCTGAAGGAGTTAATAAGGTAAAAAGCCTTTGTGCATGTGAACAATGACATGAACACTGGTCATCGTCACATAAAATGTTTAATGATTGCATTCCATAGGGACTTTTATTGCAAAAAATGCCTGACGAGGACTTAAACAGAATAATAGATGAAGGAGAGGAGGCTGGGCAGAGCTGAATAACTTGTAGTGCTGTTAATGGTTACTGTAAAGCAAAAATGAAGATAATATGAGTTCAAGTTTCCTGAGGGAAGGGATTTATGGTAACAAGTACTGGTAGCATTTAATGTGGAAGTGTTCAGAGAAATCCATGGTGTATGTATGAAAGGCCCAGCTCAGAAGTCACCAAAAGTGTTTCAGTGTAGAAGTTAGGTGATTTAAATTAAATGAATTGTTTCCTTCTGAATGCAAACAATAAATCAGTTGTTAAAAGGGACAGTGGTAATGGCCCAGATGTTGGAGAACATGTCAAATTGCTTTAATTGATGTTAATAAAGTGACGTAAATTAGTCTATTTTTCTAAAGATGACTGGGGGCCCCAGCCTTTGATGGGAAATATTGTGTAGTAAAAATTAAGTTTTGTGTAGTGGATGGAAGTTTTTATTTGTTAAACATTTATGTTCTTTTTTGGATGCTGGAGATATGCTATATGTAGTTAACATTTGTTAGAGAGAAGGAGTGTGTGTGTGTGTGTGTGTGTGTGTGTGTGTGTGTGTGTGTGTGTGTGTGTGTGTGTGTGTGTGTGTGTGTGTGTGTGTGTCAGAGAGATAGATACTTGTGACAGTTTACAATAATACATTTAGGAGGCAAAGGGGCAAGTTTGTTTGTTATGTTAAATGTGTTCATTGGAGAGATATGTTGAAACTATTTTATTTTTTATTTTACATTTGTTTACCAGGAAAGTCCGACTGGACACAAGTCCATTTTCAGCGGAGGCCCGGGGAGAAAAGCTCCACATTACAATACATTACATGAGAGTAAAATGAAGTAGAACATACATACATATGACATATATACACATCAGGACAACATGCTGGTGATTAATAAACATACATATAGCATATATACACACAACAGGACATCATACTAGTGATTAACATTTCTTACAGTAGACAATCAGAGATACATTTTTTTTCTTTTGCACTTATAAGTTTTGTAAGGTAAATGCATACGGGTTTGGAAGCTTTCAGGGGAGAAACTGTTTATACATAGCTGTACCCTGACAAATTATCTTGGTATACATTAGCCTGGTGAGTGGCATGAGCATTGCCAGTTAGTGGGTTTACAGGAGTTTTTTTGAATTGACTAAAGGAGGTGATAGAAGTTATTTGGCTTGGTAGTGTGTTCCAGGTTTTGGCAATGGTGTTGGCAAAGAGGGACTTACCAGCTTCCTTTTTATGTTTGATGACAGTTATAAGGTTCTGGTTACTACATCTTAAGGCTCTAGAGGGAATGTGGGGTGAAGTAGCTATTAGAAGCTAGCTCTTGTATATTCCAATAACGTCTCCTGTGTTCCTTTAGCAAAAACGAGTCTGGAGGAGAGCAGGAGGCATGTGAGAAGATAAGTAATGTTTTAGGCCTTGTTTGAAGTTGTGCTTATTACTGATGGACAGAAAGCAGGAGCATATCCTGTGAGAAGATAAGTAATGTTTTAGGCCTTGTTTGAAGTTGTGCTTATTACTGATGGATAGAAAGCAGGAGCATATCCTGTGAGAAGATAAGTAATGTTTTAGGCCTTGTTTGAAGTTGTGCTTATTACTGATGGATAGAAAGCAGGAGCATATCCTGTGAGTAGATAAGTAATGTTTTAGGCCTTGTTTGAAGTTGTGCTTATTACTGATGGATAGAAAGCAGGAGCATATCCTGTGAGTAGATAAGTAATGTTTTAGGCCTTGTTTGAAGTTGTGCTTATTACTGATGGATAGAAAGCAGGAGCATATCCTGTGAGAAGATAAGTAATGTTTTAGGCCTTGTTTGAAGTTGTGCTTAGTACTGATGGATAGAAAGCAGGAGCATATCCTGTGAGAAGATAAGTAATGTTTTAAGCCTTGTTTGAAGTTGTGCTTATTACTGATGGATAGAAAGCAGGAGCATATCCTGTGAGTAGATAAGTAATGTTTTAGGCCTTGTTTGAAGTTGTGCTTATTACTGATGGATAGAAAGCAGGAGCATATCCTGTGAGAAGATAAGTAATGTTTTAGGCCTTGTTTGAAGTTGTGCTTATTACTGATGGATAGAAAGCAGGAGCATATCCTGTGAGTAGATAAGTAATGTTTTAGGCCTTGTTTGAAGTTGTGCTTATTACTGATGGATAGAAAGCAGGAGCATATCCTGTGAGAAGATAAGTAATGTTTTAGGCCTTGTTTGAAGTTGTGCTTATTACTGATGGACAGAAAGCAGGAGCATATCCTGTGAGTAGATAAGTAATGTTTTAGGCCTTGTTTGAAGTTGTGCTTATTACTGATGGATAGAAAGCAGGAGCATATCCTGTGAGTAGATAAGTAATGTTTTAGGCCTTGTTTGAAATTGTGCTTATTACTGATGGATAGAATATGTTGAGGAAGGCAGTTCCAATAGTTACATACATACATATAAATGTTTCAAGCACAGATGTTAAAGCCCTTCTAGGTTGCCAATATGCCAAAACACTTGTTCCCATAATAAATGTCCAGGCTGTTCTTAAAAATATCTAAACTAGTACTTGCTTTGATGTAATTTGGTAGTCTGTTCCAAGCATCAGCTACAGAGAACCAATTAGTACACTTCTCATTGCTATAGAATCTTCTACATAGGTTATCTGACAATTCTCTAGTAGTTTTTGATAACCCCAGACATTCCCAGAGGTACTTGTCCCTAAATGCCTTATATACCTGAATAAGATCTCCTCTTAAATATCTGTAAGAGGCACTGTACAAGTTCAGATATTTTAGTCTTTCATAATAACTTAGATTTTCACATCCATGAATTCCCTTGGTATATTTCTGCTGTACTTTTTCCAGTTTATTCATGCTTGTTTTCCTGTAGGGTTTCCATATTGTTATTCCATACTCAAGTTTGGGTCTAATGTAACTAACAAACAATGACTTCATAATGTTTGACTTCCTAGACTTTATAAATCTTTTTATCCAACCAATAGTTCTATAACTATCATTAGCCAATTGGTTGATATGATTAGAAAAACTCATAACTGAATCTACCCATATTGCCAGGTCCTTAAATGAGTCTACAGTTTCAAACACTGTGTGCTGTATTACATATTTACCTTTCAGTTTATGTCTCCCAAATCTCATATACTTAGTTATTGATGTATTTATCAATATATTATTCTCTTGTGCCCAAATGGTCAATTTAGTCAAATTATTTTGCAGACATGCCTTATCTGTAACACTTGTAATCAGTTGACTCAATTTCAGGTGGTCAGCATATAGACTCTAGAACACGTCAGATGAAAAATAAGGTCTGAAAGATACAATCTACATACGTAAGGGCCTAGTACAGAGCCTGTGGGACACATATTTGGCAATTTTATGACAATATAAGGAGTGTCCATGTGAGTTACGTATGTTTTTAACTTTAAGCAGCATTTTATTAGCTGACCTAAGCGACTTAAGGTTAGTATAGGGTTGAACAAGGTCAGACAAAGCTGGGCGGCAAGTGGCTTTATACAGGACTGAAAGGGCGATTAATAGTTGATTTAACGTAAGTAAGTTTGGGAGTTCTAACCAGCCCAGGTGATGGAGGGCAGTGCAGTAATGTGATCTTTGAGGCTGGTTACATGCAAATTTGGCTATCTTATTACAATAAGATTCAAGGTTATTTAATTCTACTTTACAAAGGTTGGTGAATATTTGCAAGCAGTAAAGCAGTGAGGATAACAGGTAGGTTCTTGCTGTTGCAGGTCTGGCATGGCTGGTGAGATAGGGGCTGGCTCTATAGAGGGTATTGAGTTTTACATGGACTTTTTTAATTGTCAGTGCTATATGTTTGTGAAATCTCAATGTATTGTTAATAGTGACCCCGGGTAATTTTGTTTATTCAACGGGTTCTATTGTAGTGCCATTGGAAGAAAAGAGAGAGGTGGATGATTATTCAGTAGGGAGGGATTTGAAAAGACCACAAGCTTAATTTTATTAGGGTTTAGTATAAGTTGATTGGTTTCTAAGTAGTTTTCAATATTATTCAGGGTAGTCATTTTTTATTTGGAGGACATCGATAGTGGGAGCAGAACAGATGAGGGAGGCATCATCTGCCTATTGGATGATTTTGGCAGGGTTAGCAGTAGAGCTGAGGTCATTAGTAAAAATAGTAAAGAGTAGTGGTCCAAGGATTGATCCTTGAGGCACCCCTACAGAGATAGGTAGCTGGGGGGAGATTTTTTTTATCCCATAAGGTGGCCTGTTTTCTATTAGAGCTGTAGCTATGAAACCAGCTTAGGGCTTCAAGACAAAAGTTGTAGAAAGCCATTTTATTTAAAAGGATGTGATGAGATACAGTATCAAAGGCTTTTGACATGTCAAGGAAGGTGGAAGAGACAAGTTAATTGTTGTTTTTGAAGTGATTGATGGAACTGGTAAAATGTATGAGGGCTGTATTAGTACTGTGCTTGGGTTGAAAGCCATGTTACGTATCAGATAAGTTATTTTTAAGGAAGTAGTCTAATATTTGTTTGCGAATGCACTTTAATAACATTTTGGCTAGAGGCAAGAGAACGGCTAGAGGTATGTAGCTGGATATATTTGCAGAGAGACCACCATTATGAAGTGGTAAGACATGGGATATTTTCCATAGGAGAGGTACATACCTTTCAGAGATAGAACGGTTGATTAGAATAGATACAGAATATGCAATGGATGTGGCTGCTAGTTTCAGAAAGTTTCCAGGTAGTTGATCAGCGGCAAGAGTACAAAGTTTTACCTTGGAGAGAAGATATTGTATGTAACTAGTTTGGATGGATTCAAATTTGAAATAGTAAGGTGGTTGGGTGGTGGGGTGGGTATTGTAAAAGGAGAATTAGTAGCATTGTTTAGTAGAGTGGTTTTTGAGGTAATGAAATGGGAAGTGAATTGTGTGGCTATACAGTCTGTAGTAGAAGTGGTTGTTGGGACTGGGGTAGAGGGTTTTCCAGGGTTAAGAAGGAGGTTAATTGATTGCTAGAATTTCTTAGGATTTTGTTGGTATTTTAGTTGACAAGATAGAAAGAATACTTTTTTATCTTGTTTGATTTGCTTCTTGGCTTGATTTTGAAGTTGTTGGTAGGTGGTGAGATTAGCATTACTTCTGTTAATAAGATAGAGAGACCATGCTCTATCCCTTTGCTTGGGTAATAGGGTTGTTTCTTTTGCTAACTAGCAGGAGGCCTTAGGTCAACTGGTGCCCTAGGCAAAGGGCACAATGGCACCCCCCACCACACCATCCAGTGCCCCCATCCTGGTCTGCCTACACTAAATAAATACTGGTGAAGTGCCCCCACTAAAGCAGCACCCTAGGCGGCTGCTTAGTTTGCCTATGCCTAAGGCCGGCTATGCTAACCAGGGAAGTTTTTTGGTTTTTGTACAAATCTTCCTGAGTGGGGCAAGCTTATTTAATGTCTGCAGCAAAGCATTATTGAAATACTGCACATCATGGTCTAATTGTAGAGTTTTTAGAGGTGCCCAGTTATGTTGTCTTAGTAGTGTGTTAAATATAGATGGGGAAACTTTTTTTTTTTTTTTTTTTTTTTTAACGAATGTACTGGAATGTAATATTACTGCAGTTGTTTGGATTTTTCCTTATTATATATGGAGGGAAGTGATCACTTAAAGTGTCAGGTAGGTAGACAGCCTGCTTCATAGTTAATGTTAGATTTGTTGGGCAGAATCCAGTCAAAGATCGATGTCTGCTTGTATGCATGTCTGTGTGTTGGATGGTGAATGTTTTTATTGAAGTTATATACATTTATAACGTTTGTTGGTGAATTAGAGGAGCAGGTATGCCAGTCAAGGTTAAAGTCACCTAATACAACTGTTCCATGTTTAAAGTTGGTGGAGGCCCATTTGAGGATAATTTAAATATTCTGGAGGTTATTTGCAGGGGGAGCTAGATAGCTATTAAAACAACAGACATATGTTTATTTATATCTAGTCTAGCAGCTAAGATTTCTGAATTAGGATGGTTGGGTGTGTTGGAGTTAAGCTGAACTACATTATGGTTGTCCTTGTACATGATATCAATGCCCCTGCCACGTTTAGATAAACTATCTTTTCTAATGATACTATAGCCATTAGGGAGCAGTTCTTCTTATTTGATATGGGGCTTAAGGCAGGTTTTGGTTATAATGGCTATGTCTGGGGAGTAAAGGGCAATGGCAGCGTGAAATGCATGGACTTTACTGAGGAGGCTTCAGAGGTTGAAATTTCTGATGAGACGGTCAGAGTTACATTTTATAGGGGTAGATTAGTTAATATAGGGATATTAAGGGTTGAGGATAGTGAAGGGGGTAGGTTATAGTAAATAATAGCAGGGCCTGGGTTAGGGTGGATGTAGAATTGGAGATTGAAATAAGTAAGAGAGTCTAGGATAAGTTACTTTAGTTTGGAAGATAGTCTGTTATTTATGTAAAGATTATTATTGGGGCTGTGTGTATTAAAGTACATAAGAGAGAACAGTAGCATTGGAGAGGGAAGAAAAAGATGAGGAGAGATGAAAATAGGGGCCTTATTATGGCAGTGGTTTGGTATGATAGGAATTCTGGGAGAGGGGTAATGTCTCAGAAGATGGGTTTGATATGAGGTAAAGTACAGGGCAGGGAATAGTAGTGCTAGTATAAGACTGAGAAAGATGGTGAGTGTTTTTGAGGGCATTTTAGACCTGTTATTAAATATTGCTAAAAGAAAGAAAGTGGTTTAAGGAAAGCAGCAGATGTGGGATAAAATGTTAATAAATTATTTTAAATAGAGGTGTTTGAAATTGGTGCATTAAGAAAATAGTATGGAATGAGTAGAGGTGGAGTAGTAGAAACAGAGTGTAGGGTAAGAGTTTGATAATAGATAGGTTGAAGTGGGAGAGAAAGGTATTTTATGGTTCCTAAGAAGTCTATTTTATTAACTTCTAGTTAGAAGGTTACTGAAGGGAATGAGGTATGATGTTAATTGGATGAGATGGTGGATTGGGTGTTAAATTGTTGATGTCATAAAGGGGTGTGGTTTGGTTAACTATAAGTTGCTGGAGCCTGGGGTTGAGTGGGAATGGGGGTAGGGTAGGGGAGCGGAGTGAGCCCGAGCAGATCAAGGGTGAATGGAGCAGGGCTACACCCAGGTCAGGAATCATTAGTTTCAAGTAGTCACTCAGTAATTACATAGGCTGCAGTAGTGAAAGAAAATGGGTACTACCAGGGTAATTAAGGAGATAAAAAGCTATATATCTAAAAGGCAAGATATACAAAAAGTAATAATGCTGTTCAGTTAGGTTGGCCTAAGGACAAAGATACAGATCAAGAAACTAAGTGGGGAATGAATGTAAAAAGGGAAATGAGGTAATAAAAAGAAAAGAACGAGTAGCGAGGCAATATAAGAATAAGAGAAGACGAGTAGCGAGGCAAGGGAGAGGGAAATAAAAAAGCTGGATATTGAGTATGGTACAGGGAAGGGATACAATAATGAGAGGGAAGGGAAGAAAAGCATGGGCTGCTGGCATCCTTGATCGTAAAACACTAAACCCACCAATGAAGTTTAACAGGCTGCAGTTTGTTACTATGAGCTCTTTTTCACTGTAAACATACTTAAAGTGGTTGCTGCAGGATTTAGTGAGCTGCCAGACCTGGTAATTGCCAGGGAGGGTTTCCTCAATCTAGGTCAACCACATAAAAAAAGAGTGGCAAGGGGAGACCGACACAGAGGTAGTTGTAGAGCTATAGGACAAAAAAATGATGAGGGGAGGTCAAATGAAGGAGTAGAAAGTGAGAGAACAATAAGGCACAAACAACTGATATTATAGCAATTACCAAATGCTACATGTGCAGTAATAACATAATATACATCAACATACTGGCTGCGACATTGCTACATATGCCATACTAATCTAATATGCTGAAAAAGAATGGCTGCAACATAAAAAAATGGCAGAACAGTTGTACAAGCTAGCTAGAGACACAACTACTGTCTGTTTACACTTAAACAGCTAAGATAATTCAACAATTGCAATGGACAAACCAGCACTGTAAATTATAATTAAGGATGCACTTGTTACAATGTTATTTAAAGAAATGGATGATTGCCAATAAATAGCTATCAGTAGAAAACAGCCCTGATAAAGAAACACCATCAAAATATAGTTGCCTTGCAAGGTAGTTTTGCAACATTCATCAGAAATGGTGTCCAGAGTACAGCAACAGGTGTTCAATAACTTTGTTTGTAACTGGAATTATCCGCCGTAAGTTTAGCGATCATGATATACTTAGATTATTACTTAGTATTCAGTGTATATAAGTCCAGGTCAAACCAAAAACTCTAATATGCAGTATTACAGTAACTCCACATACAACTGAGATAAATACAATTAATATACAACCTATGGAGAAGAAGGGTAGACTCAGCTAACAGTACTGTAACTTACTTGGTGCGGAGAACGCTAACAGCGAGGAACACTCAGCACCAGTGCAGGAAAAGATTTTAAAAATGCCAGTCACAAACCCAGGGCACATATGTAATCTATTGGCAGGAACTTAGGTAAAGGCGGGGGGGGAGGGTTAAGACATAGGTAACACCCAGGTCAGGAATCTCTAGTTTCAAGTAGTCAGTCAGTAATTACATAGGCTGCAACAGTGAAAGAAAGTGGGTACTACCAGAGTAATTAAGAAGAAAAAAGCTATATATCTAAAAGGCAAGATATACAAAAAGTAATAATACCGTTCAGCTAGGTTAGCCAAAGGACAAAGATACAGATCAAGAAACTAAGTGGGGAATGAATGTAAAGAGGGGAACAAGGTAATATAAAGAAAAGAGCAAGTAGTGTGGCAAGGGAGAGGGAAATAAAAAAGCTGGATACCGAGTACGGTACAGTGAAGGGATACAATATGGAGAGGGAAGGGAAGAAAAGTTTGGGCTGCTGGCATCCTTGAACGTAAAATGCTAAACCCACCAATTTTAACAGGCTGCACTTTGTTACTATGAGCTCTTTTTCAGTGTGAACATACTTAAAGTGGTTGCTGCAGGATTTAGTGAGCCGCAGGACCCAGTAATAACCAGGGAGGATTTCCTCAATCCATGTCAACTAAATAAAAAAGAGTGGCAAGAAGAGACTGACACAGAGATAATTGTAGGGGTTAAAATGGTTGCTGCAGTTTTTGTGAGCTGCAGGACCCGGTAATCGACAGGGAGGGTTTCCTCAATCCAGGTGAACCAAATAAAAAAACAGTGGCAAGGGGAGACTGACACAGAGGTATTTGTAGGGGTTAAAGTGGTTGCTGCAGGATTTAGTGAGCTGCAGTGAGATATATGGTAGTGAGACATATATCTGCAAGGGAAACTAGTTCAATGGGATGTATATCTGTAAGGGATACTAGTTTAATGAGACTTATCTTTAAGGGATACTAGTTCAGTGGGATGTATATCTGTAAGGGATACTAGTTTAATGAGACTTATCTTTAAGGGATACTAGTTCAATGGAATGTACATCTGTAAGGATACTAGTTCAATGGGATGCATATCTGTAAGGCATACTAGTTTAATGTGACTTATCTGTAAGGGATACTAGTTCAATGGGATGTATATCTGTAATGGATACTAGTTCAATGGGATGTATATCTGTAAGGGATACTAGTTTAATGAGACTTATCTTTAAGGGATACTAGTTCAGTGGGATGTATATCTGTAAGGATACTAGTTCAATGGGACATATCTTTAAGGGATACTAGTTCAATGGGATGTATATCTGTAAGGGATACTAGTTCAATGGGATGTATATCTGTAATGGATACTAGTTCAATGGTATGTATATCTGTAAGGGATACTAGTTCAATGGGATGTATATCTGTAATGGATACTAGTTTAATTGGATGTATATCTGTAATGGATGCTAGTTCAATGGGATGTATATCTGTAAGGGATACTAGTTCAATGGGATGTATATCTGTAATGGATACTAGTTTAATGGGATGTATATCTGTAATGGATACTGTTAGAAAAATATGTACTTAAACATATACAGAATGTTAGAAAATATGTACTTAAACATATATGTAGTGCAAGTTTAGAAACAGTATAATATGTAATGCATTTGATTCTATTTAACAATATGGCAGTAGAAATGATCTTGCATGTAATTGCTTGAAACTTAGCTGCAGTGTGGTTAACCTCTGACCCTGGCAGTAGCCAGCTCAGCAGGCTTATGTCTTTCAGCAATTATTATCTGCTGAGTTAGAGAGAAATAAATATGTATGCATGTATATCTTTCTTCCTTCCACCGAGAAGGATGGCCTTGTGAACACTATCAAAGATAGAGTGCAGCTACCAGAGAGACAAAGGAACGTATTAAGAGATGAACTGACTATTGTATTCGAACTAATCTAAAACCTTGGAAGAAGCAGCATTTACAGGAAGACATTGTAATTGACCAGGTGCCTTGCAAGGCTGTGTTATTCTCATGGGAAAGTTTTTAAAAAGCATTACCTCAGCATCTTCTTATGAATGAAATATTGTGGACTATAGTGATGTAAATGCCCTGTGACTGACCACGTCAGTAAGGTGGGCAAAAGCTGATTGCAAATGGTATATAATTGAAGGTATTTCCTGTATAGAGCCAGTCAAAACTCTATACTTGTTTTGTATAGTTTTTTGCCTCCTAATGTACATTAGTAAAGAAACGTTATTTGAACCTGAACATCCTGTGTTATTGACTGTCATTTTGAAAAGCCTAATGATTTTTACAGTCTGATTTTAACAATTTATTTGACATTTTGGTCCTTCTTAAGCCAGAATTCCCTTGGTAAGCTACAGGTCAGAGTGCATGGGTGGTAATAAATCTGCGCAGGAGAAGCTGCCAAAATGGTTCTTCTTAAAGTGAAAAGACCTCCGACTGAATTGTTGTGTGTAAAGAGGCTGTCCACTTTCTGATCTGTGGCTGAAGAGCGGAAGACTGGACCCCAAGAAGAAAAATATGCAGTCATAAACGGGAGTCTCAGGTAAGAAGAATTTCCCTCTTTGTCTTTGTTTTAGATCAGGGACCAGGTTACACTGTACTGTTATTGAGATTTGTGATAGCAGGACGAGAACGTATTGAAGTACTGTACGTTTGGTCATAGATCAGGGAAAAAAAAACAGAGCAAAGTAAACAGTCATTCTAGACACTACTGTGGATACAGGGAAGAAGATACCATGTGGTACAAGAGAAGGGTTACGTAACAGTCTTTTTTAAGACATGGGAAATCAGTGCACTGAGAGATCACGAGATCTGCCCCTAACGGATAATGTGAAGTATATGCAATTGCAGTGAGCAGATAATGTGAGATATTATACAAAATGTGTTAACAAATATGAATTTGATAGTAAACTAGATAAACTTTCACTAGTTAAACTCCTTAAACAGCTTAAATCTGATGCAGGAGTTCAGGCAAAAAAGCAGCACCAACTAGGCATACCTCAAGCACACAGGTGGATTGAGGAAGCAAATTGTAGAAAAACAGAAGCTTAGAAATTCAAAAACATTTTTAGACAACATAGTGAAAGGTCTGACAGACAGAATCTCTGAGAAATGAAAACTTAAAGCAGACTGAACTTGCATTAATCAATGCATACAACAGGAAAATGAGACAATAGATGGATATTATGCTAGATTATTAGAATGCTTTAAACAACAATTAAAAATGCATTTTTAAAGGTTGCATTGCCTCTATCAGTAGCTTTATTACAAAGCATATGATAGATCACTGAACAAGCAGGCTGCAAGCCTTACTTGAGTATGCTAGACATGCTAAAAGACACTTTAATAGTAAAAAAAAAAAAGGCACAAGTCTTCACTGCTGAAGACGGAGCTGAAGTATTTGTATTACAGTCAGGTAAAAAGGGCATCTAGCTAGGGACTGTAAACAAAATAAGAAAGCAATGACAGAAGATAATGGAGATGAGGACTGACTATATGATAGTGATAACAACCAAAATCATCAGGAAAGGTTAATAAACAAAAGAAAATGTGAATGTAGTAGAGGGAATAGAGGAAGTACAAACAGATGTAGAGGATAAAAATGGAAATGAAATTTTAGATTTAGCATTGTTGAGCCTGGAGCTCTACCTAGCAGATACAAAACCAGAAGTGACACTTCTGGTGGAGGGAAGGGAAGTCAAATTCCTGTGTGACTCAGGAGCGTCACGGACTTTAATACACCCCTCCAAGTTACCAAAACATCCTGAATCACCTGATTATATATTAGTAAAAGCAGCAAATGGACAGCTATACAGGGAACCACTCTCCCATAATATAGCAATAACTGACCCTGTTTCAGGCATGACTCAGAAAAGTAAAATTGTAGTTTCTGCAAAATGTCCAGTAAACTTACTGGGAAGAGACCTTGTGCAGATTTTTGGCATAGCAGTAGTTCCTACCATGCAGGGTGTGGAAGCACAAAGACAAATGGATGCTTTTGTGGTGTGATCAGAGGGTGAAGCCTATTATTGGTACAGCCAGGACCTAGTTATGACTGGTCCAGGGGCAGTAACCAAAGAACTGATGAACGTAGCCATCAGTAAGGTACCCTCCCTTGACACTGATCAGCAGCACTTGTTACATTGTACTCTATACTACTGTAGCACACCAGGACCTGATAAGGAATATGAGCAAGAATTGTTCAAAAGAAAATCCTGCTGACAGATTAATATTACGAACTTTATGTTGGGATACTGAGGGAAACAGTGTAGTAAGCTATTCATTACCTCAGGAATTCATGAAATTGTATAAGTCCAATAGACTGCCACATGTCAGTTTGACAAGAAACAAAAGTGTTAAATGGGCAGACTTAGAAAAAAAGGTAACAAAATGGGAAAACAGACTGATTTAGAAATGTCAGGACAAGGGATACAAAAACAAAAACTGAATTGGTTGACACAGACACATACAGCTGTACACTTGCAATCTAGTGAGGACAGCTGATTAGCATTTTTATTAAAAGAAAAAGAAGAGGCCTTGTGTAAATTTCCAACAACTCTGTGGTCAACAGGCAAGTTAGATGTAGGGCTTATTCAAACAGCAGGACCAGTTACAATTACCCCAAAGTCAGCTTTTAGACCACAGAAAGACAATACCTTTGAGAAAGGATGCAGAAGTAGGAATTAAGCCTATAATAGCAGCATTACTCAAAAAGGAGTACTAGTAGAATCTCCTGATTCACCATGTGATACACCCCTATTTTCTGTTAAAAAGCAAACGGAATGGTGGATGGTACAAGATTTACAAGCTGTAAATAATGCAGTAATACCTAGAGCACCTACGTTGCCAGACCCACATACCTTGTTGAATGATTTAAAGCCACAACAAAAGTATTTTACCATGGTAGATATAAGCAATGCTTTCTTTTCAATACCTATACATCCTGATAGTCAATATTGGTTTGCATTTACATTTCAGGGTAAAAGGTATACATATACTCGACTACCACAGGGATATTGTGAGAGCCCAATAATATTTGCACAAAAAATGGCTAGCAACCTGGCAGGGTTTACCCCACCGGAAGGTAGTCAAATTTTACTTTATGTAAATGACATCTTGCTAGCAGCACCCAGCAGCAGTGCAGGGTGGATACAGTAGCATTATTAAAATTTTTAGTAATACAAGGACACAAAGTAAACAAAAGTAAGTTACAACTTTGGAAAAAACAGGTTAGATACCTGGGATATGTGATATCCAATAAAGGTAGAATACTAGATAAAGGGAAAAAGAGAAGGGGAAAAAAAAACAGCAATTTTGCAAGCACCCAAACCAACAACTAAGAAAGAAATAATGTCTTTCTTAGGTACAACTAATTTTTGTTGGAGCTGGGTACCAAATTATTTTACAATGGAGAACAGAAGCAGAAATGGCTTTCTGCAGGTTGAAGCAGTTAATAGCTTCTTCATTAGTTTTAGGACTTCCAATTTATCACAAATGGTTCTTTCAGACCATAGATTGTAAGCAAGGGTACATGACATCAGTATTAAAGCAACAGCATGGGGATAAGCAATGCCCCATAGCTTACTATTCATCACAGTTAGACCCAATGGTGCAATCTTTGCCTCACTGTGTACAAGCAGTAGTTGCAGCAGCAATGGCAGTGCAGGCTTCAGCCTCAGTGGAGTTATTCCACCCTCTCACATTGAGAATGCCTCATGCAGTTGCAATAATTCTGCTACAAGGAAAAGTTGCATACCTTTCTCCTGCTAGACATCTTTCATGTATGACCATACTGCTGAGTCAACCTCATATGAACAGTTAGCTTTACCTAGACAAGATCTTACAGATATGCCCTTGGATGATGCTGAGGTGACATATTACGTGGATGGCTCATGCAGAAGGGGTCCTACAGGGAAGAATCTGGTGGGGTATGCAGTAGTTACAGAAACTGAAAATTTTAGAAGCACAAACTTTGCCACACAACTTGTATGCTCAAGCAGCAGAACTGGTAGCTTTGACAGGAACATGTACTTTAGTAGAAGGCAAGAAAGTGAACATATATACTGATAGTCAGTATGCTTTTTCTACAGTGCATGTGTTTGCACAACAATGAAGAAAATAGAGGAATGATTACATCCAGTGGAAAACCTATTAATCATGCGCAATTTATTTTGGAGCTATCAGAATCTATTCAGTTACCTACCAAAGTAGCTATTTGTAAATGTGTAGCTCATACAAAACAACAGGATAAGATTTCAAAAGGTAATGCACGAGCTGATGCAGCTGCAAAGCAAGCAGCCTCAGACTCAGAAACTTTATTTTAAATGAGGAATTACAACCCTTTGAGATTTTAGATTTAGACATGTTAAAAACAATGCAAATGCTTACTACAAAAGCAGAAAAACAAAATGGGTAAAACAAGGTGCAATTTTGAAAATGGACTGTACATTTCCAAAGGAAAAACAATATTGCCGTCTAATTTATTTAGATATGCAGCTTTGTTGAGCCATGGGCAGAGCCATGTCTCAACAGGGGGGATGGTACAGTTAGTAAATAGAATATTCCAAACATATGGATACATAAATTATACAACAAAATTTTGTGCAGCTTGTCATACTTGTAACAAGCACCATGCACAAGGAGCATTTAAAAACAAGCAAGGAAGTTTTCCTATACCACCATACCCATTCCACACTATTCGTATGGATTTCTTAGTATTAAATAAATGTAAAGGGTTTGACTCCCTCTAAAATGTTTTTTGGGAGAGCATATTATGTGCCTCAGTGGAAAGCTCTCATGCCTGCAGAGCAGGAGGCTGACAGTTCATTAGCTAATTATATAAAGAAACTGTTAATGAATAAATCTGTTTTGCAGTTTAACTCTTTTTCAGATGAAAGACAGAACAAGAACAAAGAACTTTCAATTTGATACACAAGGGCAAAATGGCCAAGAGTAAAGCAAATAGAAAAGCAGAGCAACCCCAGAACTATTGCATAATTATTTTGTTGGCTGTGCATTTGTTGACTATAAGTATGACAATTTTTCTCTTATTGTGGTTTTTTCCTGCACTCAACCGCACGAGTGAAAGTGAGAAGATGTGATGAACTGTTTATAGACTGGCATCCAAACTTTAACACATACCTGGCCATGAAACATGTGTATGCAGAGACTATGAACATTTCAAATTGCTGGGTTTGTACAGCTACACCAACAGCATATAAAAGACTGTTAATGTCTGCTGTCCCTCTGGGGATAAATGAGACTTGGGAAAATTTGTTTTTTGATACAGAAACTGTGAGATCACAGGACAAAATAGCTTTATTTTTACCTGTCACACAAAAATGAGTTGTATGTTTCTACAAAAGTGATACCCTCCAGGTGGGCTGGAGTAATTGTAATATAACAATGTCTTATAAATGTTACATTAAAGTCAGAAGTGGGGGTACTGTTTGTAATACTAACTATGATTCATATCTGAGTTCAATGAAAACTACATTACAGTACGTGACAATCCAGTCTTAACTAAACAATTGTCTATTAAAGATAGGAAAATGTTTCATGCAGGGATAACACGTATTAGTACCAAAGTAATGATTTTATTTGTGGGAAAAAGGCATATGAATGGTTACCTGAGAATTGGTCCGGCAGTTGTTTTTTGGGTTATCTGGTTCCAGCAATAAGACATACTGCAGAATTACCTTTGGGTAAGATACGAAATGTAAGGGAAACAGCTCAAAAAATCTGAAGGTCCAGTTAAGAAACCTGTGAATCCAGTTGGGAAGAATTGAAGCTGGTTGGAAAGACCATATTTCAGTAAAAGACAAAAATAAATTGACTCATATGGACTTGGGCAACAGTGTTATATCCTGGGCAGGAATACTACCAGCCTATGGAGCAGTCAAACCGATCTGGGAGCTGAGGAAGCTGTCAAGATTTCTTGAAGTAATGAGTAATGCAACTTTTTCCGCCCTAGAATTGGTGACTGATGAACTGAATGCAATGAGAACTGTTGTGCTACAAAATCGAATGGCTCTTTACTTCACCCTAGCGGCAAGAGGTGGTACACGAAGAAGAATGCTGTGCTTTTATCCCTGAGAATCGTCACGAGACAAATAATCACCTAGAGGTAATTCAGCAAGTATCAGCAATGGCGGAACCAGGCCCAAACCCACTGACGAACTTTTTCCAAAATCTTTTTGGGGGGTGGCGTTCAATCCTAATGAATATTTTGATAGCTATTTGTGTAGTTTTGCTCATATTGGGAGCATGTGTTTGTTGCGGGATACCTTGTGTGAAAAGATTAGTTAGAGATTTCGTTGATGTATCTGTAACCGAGACTATGTATCAAGACCTGGAGTTGAATCTGTTGATACCAAATGAAATTCTTTCTGAAATATAAAACAAATGACTTGTCTAGTTGAAAGTTCCAGAGAGGAAGAGACTAGGGAATGAAATAATGTTGTTTATGTTTCTGAATAGAATGAAAAGCATTAAAAGGAGGGAGAATGTTAGATAAATATGTACTTAAACATATACAGAATGTTAGAAAATATGTACTTAAACATATATGTAGTGCAAGTTTAGAAACAGTATAATATGTAATGCATTTGATTATATTTAACAATATGGCAGTAGAAATGATCTTGCATGTAATTGCTTGAAACTTAGCTGCAGTGTGGTTAACCTCTGACCCTGGCAGTAGCCAGCTCAGCAGGCTTATGTCTTTCAGCAATTATTATCTGCTGAGTTAGAGAGAAATAAATATGTATGCATGTATATCTTTCTTCCTTCCACCGAGAAGGATGGCCTTGTGAACACTATCAAAGATAGAGTGCAGCTGCTTACCAGAGAGACAAAGGAACGTATTAAGAGATGAACTGACTATTGTATTCGAACTAATCTAAAACCTTGGAAGAAGCAGCATTTACAGGAAGACATTGTAATTGACTAGGTGCCTTGCAAGGCTGTGTTATTCTCATGGGAAAGTTTTTAAAAAGCATTACTTCAGCATCTTCTTATGAATGAAATATTGTGGACTATAGTGATGTAAATGCCCTGTGACTGACCATGTCAGTAAGGTGGGCAAAAGCTGATTGCAAATGGTATATAATTGAAGGTATTTCCTGTATAGAGCCAGTCAAAACTCTATACTTGTTTTGTATAGTTTTTTGCCTCCTAATGTACATTAGTAAAGAAACATTATTTGAACCTGAGCATCCTGTGTTATTGACTGTCATTTTGAAAAGCCTAATGATTTTTACAGTCTGATTTTAACAATTTATTTGACAGATACTAGTTCAATGGGATGCATATCTGTAAGGGATACTAGTTCAATGGGATGTATATCTGTAATGGATACTAGTTTAATGGGATGTATATCTGTAATGGATACTAGTTCAATGGGATGTATATATGTAAGGGATACTAGTTCAAGGGATGTATATCTGTAAGGGATACTAGTTTAATGGGATGTATATCTGTAAGGGATACTAGTTCAATGGGATGTATATCTGTAAGGGATACTATTTCAATGGGATGTATATCTGTAATGGATACTAGTTTAATGGGATGTATATCTGTAATGGATACTAGTTCAATGGGATGTATATCTGTAAGGGATACTAGTTTAATGGGATGTATATCTGTAATGGATACTAGTTTAATGGGATGTATATCTGTAAGGGATACTAGTTCAATGGGATGTATATCTGTAAGGGATACTAGTTTAATGGGATGTATATCTGTAATGGATACTAGTTCAATGGGATGTATATCTGTAAGGGATACTAGTTCAATGGGATGTATATCTGTAAGGGATACTAGTTCAATGGGATGTATATCTGTAATGGATACTAGTTTAATGGGATGTATATCTGTAAGGGATACTAGTTCAATGGGATGTATATCTGTAATGGATACTAGTTCAATGGGATGTATATCTGTAATGGATACTAGTTTAATGGAATGTATATCTGTAATGGATACTAGTTTAATGGGATGTATATCTGTAAGGGATACTAGTTCAATGGGATGTATATCTGTAATGGATACTAGTTTAATGGGATGTATATCTGTAAGGGATACTAGTTCAATGGGATGTATATCTGTAAGGGATACTAGTTCAATGGGATGTATATCTGCAATGGATACTAGTTCAATGGGATGTATATCTGTAAGGGATACTAGTTCAATGGGATGTATATCTGTAATGGATACTAGTTTAATGGGATGTATATCTGTAATGGATACTAGTTTAATGGGATGTATATCTGTAATGGATACTAGTTCAATGGGATGTATATCTGTAATGGATACTAGTTCAATGGGATGTATATCTGTAAGGGATACTAGTTCAATGGGATGTATATCTGTAATGGATACTTGTTCAAGGGATGTATCTCTGTAAGATATTCTAGTTCAACAGTGACATATCCATGAGGGATACTGAATGAGACTTATAACTGTGAGGGATACGAGTTCAAAGGGGCTTATATCTGTAAGACATACTAGTTCAAAAGGCTTACATCTGTAAGATCTGTAAGAGATACTAGTCTAAAGGGACTTAAATCTGTAAGCGTGGAAGAGGAATTTAGAGCCTATGAAACAGAAGTGTGAAGTAAGCAGGAAATGAGGTGATTGGTAAGGTAGATGGTTTGGGAATATGACTGGAGGTAAACAAGGTGTAGGAACAGGGGCGTAAAGGGCTTTGTTAGAATAAATGCCGAGAGTCAAGAAGCTACATAACAGGGATGGTTCATGTAGGTGTGAAATAAACTGTGGTTCACAGTAGAGTAGGGTGTGTCCAGACGAGGCAGATAAGGAGATTAGGTGAAATAGAGAAGGGAAAGGAGGTGACCAAGGGGTGACCAGGTAGGATGGCACACTAGGTCAGGCTATTCTATGGAGACAGCTGATGGTAACTGCAGGTGCTTACTGCTAAGGGGACATAGCCTATTAGGTCTTATCCAATGCATATTTGGCCTATTTCTAGTGGGAGAGCATGCCTAATAGTGGTGGGGAAGAAATGTTACCTTCGCTACTGTCACATGGGTGTGGTCAACAATCTAGTCAAGTATGGAAGTGTTTTGATAAAACTGGTAAAAGAATGAATTGATCTACTTTGAAGATGAGGGCTAGAGAGGTAGGAAAATTACAGGCAAAAAGGAGTACATGTGTCAAAGGGGGGAGAACAGGCATAATATTTGGAGAGGCTGTAGAATGGGAGGAGTCATTGTCTGTGAAGGATGAGGCAGGTAAGGGGTGGTAATGAGATGTGAATGGGGGTAAGGGATTTGTGCTTGTCTTATATTGCTACATATCTTTGACTGATACAAATGTAATTTCTGGTTTTCTAGCAAACTGACAAGGACTGCAGTCATTAATGATAAACATTTGAGTTTCAGACTTCATGTTCTTCACAGAATGCATAATAATGCAAAAACTTGTATTCTAGCAACTAAGTATATAACACTCATGTTTAAACTCTTTCCCAGATTTTGGGCCTTTTTCACTAATTATTATTTTGGCTTTGTTCTGACATGTTGAGAGGTATTAATTTTTACCACAGTCAAATGAGGTGTACATGGCAAAGTGACTATAACTGCTAAGTGGATGTCAATGGTTTTCTGTGGATGTTTGATCAGTTTAAACAGTCTGGCTTTGCCAGACTAGTGTGCATGCATCTGAACTAAGTTGAAATACTTGTGTTAGTATGTGTTTGTGTGAATCAAATCTGAAATACATGGTTGTATCTGTAATTATTATTTTATCACTCTTAGACAACTGACGTGTACACAGTCAGCAATGGGGCTATGATTGCTGAGTATGGGGGCTGCCTATGGATGAGAATGGCTTACCCTGTTGTCATGATAAAGTTAAACAGTGATTGATCTGTTTTTTTTTGCAGAAGGTGTATTATTATAAAACAGGTTTGAATACTCTATTGTGGTAATTTTTATCACAATCAGATATGTAAGCTGTGCACAGTCAAGTGGCTGTAAAGGATAGATATGGACATCAGTGGATTATAATGATACAGTTGTAATGGTCTTAACTCAGGAAGATGAATCCAAAAGAACATGTAAATGTATGCATAGACCCCACCCAAAGATGTGTGGAATGGTGGGGGCCCATGGTCAGAACACTGGCTGCCCAGGGGCCAAGGTACACTTAATCTGCCACTGCCTGTAGGATCCAACTTGACACTTGCTGCAGAACTGTTGGACTTCCTAGCTCTGCAGTATCCAGTTAACAATTATTTTTCAGGTTTGCAGCTGGAGTTTTATTTGGCTTCCATTATAATTACTTTGGTGACTTGCAGTTTGATGTAGCTACAACTCTATGAAATATAGTATATTTGTTTAATCAGTAGTAAGTTCAACTGGCTGAGATCGAAGTTGTGACAGTCAATGAAATCACTAGTGAAGTGACAATTGCTGAAAAGTGCTGGCTGGAGTCCAGCTCATACATTTTTCTGAATTGTCCCTCATCGCTCATGATTTTTAAAGCAGTCTAGTAGACAGAAAATCACACTACATGACCAACATACTAGTGACATCAATAATATATAGAAAGAGGACACACATATTAGAAGCAAAAATAAAAGACCTTATGTGCTAGAATTTTGCAATGCAGTTTATATTAAATTCTACAGATTTTACACTCTCTTTGATAATGTGCTTATATTTTTCCATCATTTGTGTCACAGTCTCTGTTTTCTTAATGTTTTTCTGAATATATTCCTACATTCCTAGTGAAACTGTGAAGAGTAATGTGCTATTTGCTATTTAAATGTTATATTAATTAACACACCCAGCTTTTTGTCTCTGTGTGTTCCTACATTTTAAGGGCCTGTGTTCCTATTTTCAATGTCTGCATGTTGAGAGGTATGGCTGGGTATGTTCACTGGGCACAAGTGTCCCTTTTCAGGGGTGAACTGGTTAAACTGACTTGTTCAGAATCACACAGCAGGCAAATGGAGGTCGAAAGATTCAAACTCTGTATCTCTGGTTACAAGAAGCAGCTTGTTAACATTTCAGAACCTTGATCCTTTGCACTAAGTGTTTATTGTAAATCTAGGGATAACATCTTCTTCTTTTTCATTCTTTACCTTCATGTCTTTCATTCAAATTTCCTTATTAAAAACTTGTTTGGAATTTGCTAATAATTGTAATAACGTGTCTTCCCATCTGTGTCAGGTCTGTTAGTGTCCCTAGCTGCCACCCGTAGCCAAGTCATGGACTTCCTGTGCAGTTTTACCCATGTGTACATTCCCTCTGGTCCTTTTCTGTTTTCAACATAATGGGTGTACCTGGTACATCAAGTTCAAAAGGAGTGCTCAAGTCAATAATTTATTTATAAGCATATTTATTTTGTCCCTTAATGCCTGTTCTTCATCCATATTTGTTTCTAGTGACACATGACTTATTTGATAATATGCCAGAAAGTATGTTCTCATACTCCTTTATCCTAAAATAAAGCAGCTTCTGCATACCGCACTATCTTATGATTCATTCGTAACTCATTTGGAATGATCCACATTTTGTTTTGCTTTATTCATTGTGACTCATTTTCATTGCTTTCTGTATCCACTCTTTAACGTGCATTCTGTGATTTCTGTCATTCTATGCTTTACATTTGTCATTCCCTTTTTCTTTCTTTCTCTACGGTTATATATTTTATTTTTCATTTTGTTCCTTTTCATGACATCTTGTGTGCTCCTCTTGTTCAGACCACCATACATGTAATGACTGGCCATGTTTAATACATGCTTGCTTCTGAGTGTTAATATATAGTCTGTCAAGACTGCAATTGACTATGTCTAGCTGTGTTTTAAAGTATCTCAGGATCTGGTAATCTAGGTTCCAAGATATTAACTGGTTGCCATTGTAGTCATTGTACTGATATAAGCATTCAGGATACAACAGTGTATTGAAGTCAACATTAAGCATTGCCTGTATAGCAGGAGCCAAAAAAATGCTGTTTTAAATAGAGCATCAGCCAGATTCAATAAAGCCTATGTGGTCTGTTTACACCATGTGCATGTCACATTAGCGCACCATTGTGGATTCAGTAAACGGAGCACACTACCACACAAACAAGGTAAACACCATGGCCTGCTAATTACAGCATAAGCAGCTGAAATTGTATGCTAATCAACCAATCCAAGGTGGAGGGGAGGGCTATCCAACAGGCTATAAAGCAACCATATACTGTTGCTTTTCCCTGCAAATTCCAAAACCTGTTGGAATACAGCCACAGAAAGGAGTCTACACAGACAGAATATTAGGGGCTACTGTTGCTTTAATTCATATGTGCGTGCAACAGGCTGAAGTCTATGCTGCTGCTGCTGCTGCTAATTCACCAAAGCCAATAAGGAGAAGAGTTTTCAGACCCAGGTAACCTATCACAGTCTACATGATGTGAAAATTGTAGAGCACCACAGGATGGATAGCGACACAGTACAGGAACTCTGCAACTTCTGTTGTCCTCAACTCAGAGCCAGGGCAAACCGAGGGTAACCCATCCCAGTGGAGACAAAGGTAAGCGTAGCACTAAGAATCTTAGCTACAGGAACCTTTAAGAGACCATTAGGGGACATGCTGGGGGTATTACAGTCATCAGCATCCAGGACCCTCCATCAGTTTCTGAATGCTATGCTCCAGCATGCTAGTGACCAGATGCATTTTCCCTGTACTCCTGAGGACAGGGCCGGAAATATGCAGGAGTTCTACCATGTAGCACACTACCTTGAAGCACTAGGTGCCATAGATTGCACATTTAAGGTGCCACCTGGGGAACAGGTAAGGCTGTACATTAATAGAAAAGGCTTCCACTCTATTAACTGCCAAGTCATGTGTAACACTAAGGGAATCATCTTGAATGTGTGTGCTGGCAACCCTGGAAGTTACCATGACAGATATCTGGCATACTTCACAGCTGTATCAGATGTTCACTAGGGGGATATCCTACAAGGTAATTTACTGGGGGATTCAGGTTATGCATTGAAACCATGGCTGATGACACCCATCAGAAATGCACACACACCCGCTGAAGAATGTCATAATGAGGCACATGGTCAAACCAGAAATATCAGATTGTGTGTTTGGGCTGCTAAAGTCACAGTTCCAGTGCTTAGATACATCTGGGGAACCCTGCAATACAAACCATGGACATGTACTGAAATGTTCACAGTATGTGCCATGCTACGCATCATCCTGAGAAAACAGCTTCAGCATGATCAGCAAGGGGAAGGGGCACACATCCTACCATCATGCCAAGGTCACCACAGCCACACACAGGTGAGGAGTCAGAGGGGGAACCAGCAGCTGTTGTAGGTGTAGACAGATGTAGGTGTGCTCAATATGCCCTCACACTGGCTAAGAGACAACACATAGCACACTCACTCACCACCAAAGGGCCTAAAACCTTCCTCCTATGCATATACATATAGTGACATTGATGCCAAGCAACTCTCACAACCTTTACCTCCCCTGTGTATTGGCTGTGTACTGCTTGGACCAGACAGAGTCAGCCATGTTGGGTGGGCAGATTGGTTTGATAAGGGAGATAATTTTTCTGAGCTATGATACAGAATTGGAATTTTCTAGACATGGCAAGGATTTGCTGTGTCTAATAATGGTTGCTGGCAAAAAAGAAATTACCAGAAAATGGAAATCAAAATCTAAACCAGCTATACTGGAAGTAGTGAATATAGTAACAGAAATAAAACAACTGGAATTGAAATCTTTAGAAAAGGGTGGGAGCAAACTATATAGGAAAAATGGGAATGTGGGAACAATACATAAAAGGGAGAAGTGAAGCCTAAAAGGCAGCAGGACTTAAATGAGCATGTAATGTTTGAGTGAGAAAGATTGGCTAGGTTATAAGTGATGTATAATGTTTGCAGCTGGGAGTGTGTTGGTGTGTTTTTTTTCATTTATATAAATGAATGATTGTCTTTGTAGTAAGTGGTGGTTTAATGAAGATGTTTCTTGTTTAAAAAAAAGCAGGAATTGAATAATGTATGTAATATTGCTTAGATTATATGATATATAGCAATATGTGTGAAATATAATGTTTATGTTAATATAGTTTGATTACTTTCATATGAATGTAAATTTGGCTATCTCACAAGTGATAATTTGATAAAGGTGTCTGAACAAAAATGTTGCAACTGCTGCATTTACAAAGTTAAGTGGTGAACCTGTATTGTATTTCATTACTTAGTAGTAAAAGGAGGGAGAATTGTACAGAAATGACCTTAACATGTGACATTAGAAACTCATTTGACTTATGGGTCCATTATTAAGTAGTAGGCCTCAGGAATTAGAGATTCATAAGGTCATACCTTTCAAAAGTAGTGATGGTCACGGCATGCTCTCAGTTTAGCACCATGCATTGGTACTGGAAAATCATTGAAGACAGAAATTAGAAAATAATGAGACACATTGCAGTTTCAGACTTCACAACTCCTACATGACTAATATAAGTCAAAGGTACAATTACCAGTTCAACATCACAAATGCAGCTATACTAAGCACTAAGTCAGCTATGCACCCTGAGCATCAGACACAAAGCTTATGTATCCCTGATTCCAAAAGATCCAAACAGAGATATGGCACAGTTATCATCACTTGCATGGGGAGCAGGAAGCCTAGGATGAGACAAAAGGTTGTCATGTGTGAGTAAGAAAGAGAAGCAGGCAGACATTAAGGTAAACCAACAAAGGGCCAGTGAGAGAAAGGGAGTTTTAAGCTGCATGGCTGAACCATGTAACTTTTGTGTGTGTGTCTGTGGAGGTCTTCCAGGTGAAATTGGTGTGTTAATTTCTGCATGACCACAGTCAAGCTCTGTGCTAGCTCTACATCTTGGCATGTTGGACAGGTGTGAGTCATGCGTGATATAGGTGGCAGTTCATCATTGTCGTCCCCGACCATGAAAACAGACAGTGCTAGGAGTGGCACTGCCCCTCGGTAGCCATCCAATCATGGCCCACAGCAGCTGCTTTTCTCTGTACAGATGTGATCATGTCAGTGGCGTATAGCACACCTGTTCATATGACCTGCCATGGCCAACCATGGCATTAACATCATATACAATCTGCCATCAAATCTGCATTCTGTGTGACATATCTTCCTGACCCCTTTCAAGCAGGAATGCACCATGTTGCCTAAAAGCATCAATGATAACCTGGTTTTCAGCATCAATGAGGGGTGGTCTTTGAGGATTGAGACACTGAGGTGGCTTAGTCCTAAGTGTCCTGAAAGACAATAGAAGAATGATACACATATGTATCACATACATACAAAATAACTGTTCCCAGATAAAACAGAAAAGGTAGCATTTCAGTATCACCCACTGGAGAAAGATAAAACAGTCTTGAAATATGAACAACAAGCTAGATGCAAAAAAGGAAACTTACAATTACAATATATCCTTGTTTGTGCCATACCAGAAATGTAGCTTTGCTGTCCCCCAGATGAACAGGCAAATGATACATTTTGCTAACAAACCATCTTTGAAATGCTAAAAGTGCTATCAGATGAACTGTCCCTGAAACATGTCTACAGCTTTATCACAGAACATTCCATTTTAAGGTATTGCCAATCATGTATACTTGTGAAATGCCTCGAGAAATATGTCCATGGCATCAGTACACTAACTAATGCAGAGAGGTAAAAGTGTAATATCCTTTGTTTCAGATTTTTCTTAATTACATTCCAGTATATACAGTATGTAGCTGTCAGAATGCAAGCATAACTTCTCAAGTTTAATAATCCTCTGTGCAGATATATACCAAAGTAATAGCCTCTGTTCTGTGTTCTCCACATAAACAAGTCTCCTCTCCTTGAGTTTTCCTAGCTACACTTTTGCCTTTTCATATGGTGTAGATTCAGGGATGTTAGCACAGTGAAGATGCAAATTAAATGTGAACTCATTAGAATTGCTAAATCCCACATACTTGACTCCATGTAGTAAATGTAAACATAGCACAGGCACTCCCTCAGTATTTGTTTTTCAATGTATTGCAACTGTGAATGATTACTGGTTGGGAGAAGGAAAACACAACAGGCTGCCCTACATCCAGAGGGTGTTTCAGGTTGGACTTACAAAGTGCTAGGTTGAAAATGTAAGTAAGTAGCACACAGTTCACAGGTTCTGTTCATTAACATCCAACCTCCCCATAATTTGTTGTCAACTGCATATGAAATTATTGCCATTTAATATCCTCGCACATTTTAAAGACAATGCTATAGAATGGCTTACAGACTTCATGTCTATCATTGAGAAAGGGTTTTATACCTGAAAGCTTTGTGTTGATAAAGGTGTTTTTTCTGCTCAACTGTTGTCGTTACAGACTTCATGTGTCAGATTACTGATTAGATAAGAGAATAATGACCAGTAAACACAAAGAGGTAAAACAGAGCTGTATATTTGCAAGCAATAGTTATAACTTGCTGTGTGATCACTTAGCACACTACATCCAAATATAATAAATGTACAAATACTAGTAGTATGGTTTCATATTAGTGTAGATGATGCTACAGGAGGATGTATGCAGAATAATTTCAATTCCTTGCTGCAAAGCTGTTTTTAGGGCAAGTTGAAATCCAGACCTATGTAGACATATCTCATGTGTACCAACATTTTCTAGTGTGTATGCCATAGATTGCTTTTCCCCATTTCAGCTATTTGTCCCTAGTTTTTCTTTTTTATCTTTCTTTGATTTCTTGTTTTTTTTGGGGGGGCAGTGTTTAAGTGATGCAGTGCTTATCACAATCACAGGAAATGTAGGAAATGAATGTCAGGTTTGGCTGTGCTTATCACATTTTCTCAAAATGTGACAGTATGCAAACTGGACATCTGGACCATCCAAGAAGCAGACACAACACCTGCACACAGGACCCAGACAACCTAACATAGAACTGATTGCATTCAATTAATTCTGTTGGGCACTGTGCAAACTGCTAAGAGGCATTGTGGCGGTTAACACAGAGACCTTAAGAATGATTAGTAAATTAGTAATGTCATGTAAGTAGTCCTGTGGCAGCAGGTGTAAGTGTAGGGCTGAAGGACAGATGGTCCTGGGTATTAGTACAGGCTGTGCAACCTTTTTTTTTACTGTTGTGACAGTGTAGTTTGTAGCAATGAACTGAAAAATAGGCATGTCTTATTTCAACATTCTTTTGGCAACATGTTTAAGTGTAGGACTGCCATACACATGGTACTGGGTTCTAATACAGGATATTCTAAACAATTTTTTACTGTTGTTCCTCTTCCTATTATATTCACTATCACTTATAACACTTAAGATAGTGCAGTTGATATGAATTATACATATGAGGGATGAGACACCATTACTGTGTTTTCAGATGTACGACTGAGGGCATACTCTGTACTGTAGTTCTGCATGTATAATTCTGCTATCTGGACTTGCATGGGCTTCGCATTTGCCTAAGACATATACGTAACTGGATCTATAGCCATTAACCTTGTCAGGTCACACACATGCATGTATAACAGCTCATAGTGTCACCTGTATTTATGCATGATTCCTGACTATGTCTAAGCAGCACTTCTTCTGTGGCATAGATGGAAAATGAACATTATGGAAAATATGTTGTCCATTATGCCTAGGTTTGGACCCCACAGTGTAAAAATATATTTTATTGGTGTATAAAGGTAAAACCAAATGTGTCAGGTGATTACATTTATGCCCCCAGTGCATGTCTGCAAACCTTACTCACCTAACAGTTATCTTCTAATTTTCAGTATATATATATCCAGGCTACATCAAAAGACACAAACAATGCAGTGGTGCAGCAGTTGCGTTGTCACCTCACAGCAAGAAGTTCTCCAGTTTGATTCAAAGCTGAGGTACCTTCTGTGTGGAGTCTGCATATCCTCCCTACATTCTTGTGGGTTTCCTTCAGGTACTCCAGTTTCCTCCCACATTACAAAGACATGCGTCTGGAGTGTTTCTCCCCGGGCCTCCACTGAAAATTGGTTTCATTCCAAGTCAGACCTTCTGGGTAAACAAATGTTAAATAAATATAACTATACCCCTTAAACTAAAGCCAAGTGTCAAATTAACTTTCCAATTGCAATTATTTAATTCCTCACTGCTTGGCACTGCTACTCTCCATTAACATCACGCAAATGCATTGCTCAGGTTTGCGCACTACCAGTAAACACAATAACTGGAATTGGCAGGAAAGCATCAGTCTCCATTGCTCTAGTTCTGTTGGTAGACATTACTGGCATTAGTGAGGAAGGTGCCAGGTTTAGGGCACAGAGGTGAGGTGTTCAGGAGTCCAGGATAATTATTGGACACGTGGTAAAGCACTACAGCCAAAGGCATCTGCAGGCGGACTATTCTGTCTCCCAGTACAAGTCTGAGGTGTGAAATAGTTTGGCCCAGGCTGTATCCAGTGCCACTGGTATTCCACGCACTGGACAGCAATGTAGACATAATTTTCATGACCTACACAGAAGAAAAAGAGATACTTTCAAACTTTGGTTGAAGGAATTTGAGACTGTGGATGAAATAAAGAGAGTACTTGGAAGACTTAGAAAGCTTAATATAGGCAAGACTGATATGCATAATGCTGTTCTGTTCTTTTCTCTTCTTCCCCAACTGCCAGGGAGCATGAGTTCAAAGTGCAGGCCCTTGTTGCTCATTAGAGAGACAGAGGGAAGCAAGTGATAAGTATGCAGCAGAAGAGAAGTGTTATTGTAGAATTAATAGTTAAAGATAACTTTTTTGGTATTTTATAGAGTTGTATCAAATTGAGCATGCATATCCCAACTGTAAAAGTAAGTATGTATGCATTAGTCTGTAGCACAATCCAGTTGTAAGAGTCCAATATTAGACTGTAGTTAGAGGTTGTGGGTTCAAATACCACAATTTACAAGTATACAATATACAATACTGTTATTTCTTCAATAATATTTAGATTAAATTAAAAACTCGATACCAGTGGCACAAATGCCTTGCTGTAAACTGTAATCTGTATAATTGGAACACGCATATGTGCAATATAAACACATTTTAAGGATTACTTTCAGTAATCTGTAGTATAATGTGTATCTCTTAGGAGGTATACTTAAGTTGTAATACTTAAGATAAAAGAGTTATATAATTCTAATAATGCATTGTATGTCGCATATGATGTTACTAATTTTATCTCTTTTTCTCTCACCTCAACCTTTATCTCTCTTTTTTATTTTCTATTATGTGTCATCAAAATGTCTCCATGCCATCCATGTGTACCACATCACTAAATGCTCCACAGCACAGCGAGGTAGGCCACCCCTGTGGATCAGCCTGCCGCTGCTCCACTGGCATCAGCACTGATGCCCAGCATGTCTGGGAGCCAACCTGGCAGCACATCCTCTGCTGTCCATGCACTACCTGCACCCTCAGGTAGTCCTGCCCTGGAAGCTGGTGCAGTAGTACCATCCAGGAGCAGTAGTAGAGGTAGTGATTTCATCACATGCTGGGAATTGCTAGGGATAGTGAGTAGAGTCATGTGACATACCATTGGTGTATGCCTACATCAGATGGAAAGGCTGCTCTCCCTCATGGTCCATCAGAGGAGGATGAGATGTCAAGCACTCAAGGCACCAGTGGAATAAGGTGACAGTGATAACAGTCCTGTGGGTGAGATAGTGGAGGTGGTGATTTCATCACCCACAGATAATTTCTAAGGATGCTGCATAGAGTTGTGTGCTGCACCATTGGTGTATGCCTATGCTGGATGGAGAGGTTGGTCTCCCTCATGGTCCATAAGAGGAGGAGTAGGAGATGTCACACACTCAGCCGCCAGCAGAGTAAGGTGATGGTGATAGTAGTCCAGTGGGTGAGGACTCGATTCTCACAGTCTCCAAGCTTGTTGGGAATGGGCCTGCATTGTTCCCACCCTCACCCCAACCTTTTGCTTCCCTGTGTCTTGTCTTGTTTGTCTTTTATGTTTGCAGCTGCTTCCTCATCTACTCAGTTTACCTGACCCAGACATTCTTACGTCCCTTCCCCAACATTCCTTACTGAAATAAAAAAAGAAAATGGGCACCTGTCCCACAAAACAAATTGTCCAATAAATAGCTCTCCATTTCACACACTTGTCTTCTTGACACACCTGATTTGGTCCAATTGGCTACACAACATGGTTACATTGTGGTTATCCCTCTTTGTCGAGGTAACAGTCCCAATTCAGTTAATATTCTGCACATATTTCCAGTTTACACTGTTAAAGAAATGGATAGCTATATTTTTTCCTACCTCCCTCTTGCACGTTTCTGTACTACTTTCCCTTTGTTCTTCCCCCTGCTTGCTCCCCATTTCACCACTTACCTATCTACTCCATTTTAACACATTTAATCTGGTCAAAAAAATAGAATCTCACACAACACACATAAATAGCAGAAAAAAACAATGAATCCCTTCACTTTTTGGGGTCTGTTTGTGAGGAGGTATGAATCATGCACAATGCACAGTGATGATGAGTGCCAGCAAAATGCTATGGTTACCTCCTCGCAATGCTGCTTAACCCTGCTGCACTATGCCAACAAACAGCAACACATGTACTATGAAAAATTCATGTCATTGCATTATCAATGTTTATTTAAAAGTTTTTTAAAATTATTGAATGCACCTGGATTAGAACCAGTATCACCTGGGCTAAAAAAAGAAGCATGCCAATGCATTTACACCTGCTGCCACATAGTCAGTTAAACAGCAGGTGTGTTTCATAGATTCAATACTAACTTTCAGACTTTAGTAATGTGGCTCGCATTTGGGCACTACTTAGCTACATTCAAACATGAATAGTATTGGACTTGTCTATCTCACATGCACAGCCACTTTGCCAACTGTCGTGCAAACCCAATGATTGCTGTGCTATGGAAAACTAAATATTATTAGGTATTATTGCTGTTTACTGTCCATTTCCTGTCTATGACATGAAATTATATGTGCTGGAGGGAGAGATTTATCTCCCAACTGCCGCATCTTTGGACTAGGCTACCTATTCATATGAAACAGAGCACCACTATGACACTGTTCAAAAGGAACCTGGACAAGTGGATGGGGCACTGTAAATTCTTAATGAGAATAGTGCCCACAACCCTCCTGGACATGGGAAGTCATTATTAAATGCAATCTTTGGTATTCATTAGCATTTCTATGGTATTACACTGGGATGAAATGACTAGGTTTGAAATGACCTTCAAGTCAATAGCCTAGTAATCTCCTATGATCCTACAGAGCAGTCTCAGACCCTGCCCTACTGGAAATGCTGGAATCTGCAAATCAAGTGGGACAAGAAAAACTTGCTCCGGGGATCTCAACCTAGCCTGTGACTCAAATGGAACATGCTGGGGACAGATATATCTCCCAGAGATTGCCATTCCTCTGTAATAGGCTCCCACTGCATGTGAAGCAGTGCTCCTCAATCACCCTATTCAAGTGCAGACTTGCCAAATGGATAACTGGATGGGTGATTGTAAATTAACCCCTAGGGTGGCACAATGTCCCTCATGGACTAGAACAGTCAGTGCTGATTTCAAAATCCCTCTGCTAAGGGTTTTTACACAGCTAGGCTTGTAAACATCCTATGGTAATTAGGCTTGTAACCTCCTAAGAACCTATGAATCTATAAACCTATGCAGACCTCCCAACATCTTCTCTCCAACATGGCCTGCTGATGCCATCCACTATAAGTTGACCTGCAGTCTTGTAAAAGTCAGATTTGTGCAGTGGTGCTTGTATAAAGTACTGAGTTCTGCAGTATGTGTACTTAGATAGGGGTTCTATTCCCATTGCAATCATCTGGGTGTTTGTGCTCTTGATTGACATTATGAGCATTTTATACCAGCATGTGGGACACTGTTATTGCCATATTCTTTTCAACAGACACTGCCGCTTTCATCAGGTATAAAGTGTTTTCTTAGACACTCCAAGTCAGATTTGAGCTGTGGTGCTTGCTTTAAATACAGAGGTCTGTAGTCTATGTACTTAGATAGGTAGAGGTTTTGTTCTCACTGCAGTCATCTGGGTTCATGTGTGTGTGTTTGTGCTCGACTGACATTGCAGAGAGCATTTTACAGCAACATGTGGGACACTGTTATTGCCGTATTCTCCACACCAGACACTACTGATGTCATCAGCTATAAAGTGTTGTCTGAAACCCTCCAAGTCAAACTTGAACTGTGGCCTTTGCCTTAAATTCATAGGGATTCTATTCTCACTGTAGTCAGCTGGGTTTGTGTATGTGTTTGTGTTCTTGATTGACATTGCAGAGAGCCTTTTACACTAGCATGTGGGACACTGTTATTGCCATATTCTCCTCAACAGACACTGCTGATGTCATCAGCTATATTTGCTTTCTTGGATATGCACTATTCACACAAGGGCAGGGTCAGAAACTGGCCTGGAGGCCAGGCAGAATTTACCTCATCCTATATGATACATATTACAGTGACATGGCTTTTGGTCTATCCTCATACATCATGGCATGTTTCATAGGCCCTATTTCTTTCTTGATGAGAAACTCCTGTGGTCTCTCCCACTGCTGCATCTGTCTGGTGAGGTACAAAACAGAGCTTCATACTCTATTAGTGTTCTGATGAGGTTTGAGTACAGTGCTGTCATTCAATCCTATGATCTGAATATGATGGCGTGACTTATGATGTGCACAGCATAGGCTTTAAATACCAGTGGGGACACTTGGTGGTCGAAGTTTGGATTGCTACCTACATGTTCTTCCAGTGCTTGCATCACTGGGTTTCAGCATAGCAGGACTGTTGTCAATGCTGTCATTAGCATGGAATTCCACTTTTCAGAAGGACAAAATAAAGACACAGTTTTGCATTTATTTGTAGATCATGTGGCTTTGTCACCAATCATTTCTCTGTGCTAGCTCCTCCTGTAGTATGTTATCATCATTGGTGGACTCACTGATTGCACCCAATATGCATGAATCAGCATCTTGGTAAGCCAAACACCATATATTTTAGCCTGAACTGTTGAGAAATCGATGCAAAACAGTAAAGGGCTAAACATAGTTCACTGGGGTTCACTAATGGTGACAGCATTACTGGTAGAGATTGATTCACCAACTTTCACAGCATGTGCTCTGTCCATAAGCCAGTTGGTTACCCATCTAGTAACATAAGGGTTAATCCCCAGCTGGGAGAGTTTCTCGATACCTGCATAGGGATTGTGTCAAAACCCTAGGCCAGATCAAGATAGGCAGTATGCACTGTCTTATCTTCATCCAGGCCTATCACACAGAATCAATGGACTGTGACAACATCATAGACCACCTATTGTGTGACTTAGCATATACACCTTCCTGATATGGTTGAATACATACTTTAACACACCCTCCACATGGGCTATGCTCCCATAGAAGGGTGTAAATCAACATGCATCTATCTGAGTTGGGTGGGACACTACCAGATACATACATGTATAGACACATCCTGAGTCTCCTCAACTGTGAGGTAGACCAACATATCATCATGGACCTTTTCTAACTGGACACTAGTAATATATCAGCTGTGTGCAACAGAGCTGTGTGAGTTGTTAATGCTAATTCATGCCTGTTACATCTGATAAATGTCCTCAAAGAGGTCATTCAAGGGCATGTAAGATGACAACACTATTTCGAGGGCATGCATGATGACAATGTTATCATCCTGAGGAACCTGAAAAGACCAGGGCATTTGACACAAATCCATACTGAGGTATTCAATCAACACTGTCAGATATGGCCATAAACAGCTATATTATCAAGTGGGTAAATCAGTGTAGCACATACACGGCATCTCATTATGTTGAAATGTGTGAAGTTGCCTATTTCTCAGGTCCAATGATCAGGTCTGTACATCAGGGCTGTCTTCTAGGCCCTTTCCTGTCCATTATTTAAGTGATGGACATCACAGATGACACACACATCATGAGTCCAAACAGCTGCCTGAAGGACTACAGATTGTGGGCAATCATTGACCCAACTGTGATATTAGTATAATACAGACAGTATCAACACACACTTAAGATTGCTGCCACAGCCATGATAACATCCGCAATGAAAGGAAAACATGTGGAGATTGTTACATCAGGAAAACAAACACACAACCCAAGTATAAATTAGACATCACACCCTATAATGAGGTATGTGATCTGTAATATATATATATATATATATATATATATATATATATATAGGGACATCAGGAATCAGAAAGACACAAATGCCTTAGAACAACATATTGGTTTGTATGGCTCAGAACACACTTTTATGTTCTTTGTACTCCAGGTTTTGGATGTTAGTATTAGAGGGGGCGACACATCTAATAAAACAGAAAGGGCTGAACAGAAATGGATCTTGTTCTTGAATGTAGAGAAACTGCCTGGTTTAAATGGTGTTTCTAGCCTTAAACCTTTCTTGAAAGCACACCCGCTTAAACATTAATGTTATTTTAAAACTTAGATTTTATTTGTATTGTTAACCTTGTATTTATAACAATTGTTCCATTGCTTATGTGTGTAGCTTTTAATTATTTCATCAGATTTGCATATGATAGCTGATTGGTTTTGCTTTCTTTTTAAACTCATGGCTTTCTACTTGTTTATTAGTCTGAAGAAGCGATAGTGTTATCGCAAAAGTTCTCACTTTTTATTACTTTCTACTTTGGTTAATAAACAGAGGTTTTTGCCCAGCCGTGTTGGTTCGGTACTTGTTTTTTACTTCAGGTATGTGACCTGTGTCATGGGGTAGATGGTAAGTCAAACATTCACCAGCATGTGGTCACAGTGCTGACTACTTCCTTATACTTGAATATATGAAGGACATCCACATCAAAGGCCATAATACCTCCATAGTTCCCAGTCTTCATCACACCAAATAACAGAATACAATGCACCCTTCTTCATGTACCTCCCTACTCATCTTCCACTCATGTATAACTGAAGTGTGCCATCTTTGTCACAGTGAGTTGTCACACAGCTTATTGGCCTTACCTAGGTATTCTTTTTGTGGCACAAACATAACTGTCTGATGGTGCAGAACACCCACCAAGTTATTACCTCAGGTGCATGTGTGCTACCTGTTCTGGTGATCCATACAGTATATACATAGGTGTTTGACAACATTAATGGCATGAATAGCATTTGTGACTGTGCCTTTTATATATATATATATATATATATATATATATATATATATATATATATATATTCACTTTAGAAGTTTGAAATACTGAAATATCAAAATTCAGTATTTTGAGCCCATAAAGTGGAATCCTGAAAAGAACGAAACCTCAAAAGTGCAAAATTCAAAACCTCGAATACTGGAGGTTTTGAATTTTGCTCTTCTGAGGTTTCGCTGTGGTTATGGATTCAGGTAAGTGTGTATGTGTTAAGGGTTGTGGGTAGGGGCTGTGGTGTGTGTTAGTGTGTTTTGTTGCTGCGATGTGTGTGTGAGGAGAATTAGCTTGTGTGGTCATATTTTGTGTGTGTTTGTATGTAGTGCAATCTCGGAGTTAGAATATTTAAGTAGGGGTGTGTGGGGGTTGCAGCCCCCCCACATGGGGGGTGCTGGGGGGCTTGCCCACCTGCTTTTATGTAGTAGAGAGCTTGTGTTTGTGCGTGGGGAGGAAGGTGTGTGTGTGTGTGTGTGTGTGTGTGTGTGTGTGTGTGTGTGTGTGTGTGTGTGTGTGCGCGTGAGATTTTGAATTTCGTGCTTTTGAGTTTTCGTTCTTGTTAGGTTTCGACTTTATAGCCACAACATACTGAATTTCGACATTTCAGTATTTCGAGGATATAAAGTAAATCCATATATATATATATATATATATATATATATATATATATATATATATATATATATATGGATCACCTTCAGTTTACCAAAACGCCGCAACGCCAAAACACAAATCACCGACACCAAAAGACCGACAACAAAAAATACCAACAACGCAAAACACCGAACACCATTACACCGACACACTACACGTAAACAACACAGTACACTACATGACATATCCACTAGCCCTAACCCAAACCCTAACCCTAAGGTCCGACACTACCGCACACTTACCCTACCTGCACCCTAACCCTAACTCACTTAACCCACCCCTAACCCTAAGGTCCGACACTACCGCACACTTACCCTACCTGCACCTTAACCCTAACTCACTTAACCCACCCTAAAACATAAACCCGTCACTAACACACACTTACATTACCCAAACCCTAACTCCGACACTACCGCACACCCTAACCCTACATCCCTCACTATTGCACACTTACCTGTCCGCTCCCTAATCCTAAATCCCTCACTATCACATACTTACCAAGTCGCGCTTACACATTCCCCTTGTCGGTCTTCCAGCTGTCGGGATTTCAGCATGTCGGTCAACTGCGTTGTCGGTCCTTTCGCGTTCCTCTTCCGCGTGTCGGCGAATCGGCATTTCGGTAAACTGAAGGTGATCCATATATATATATATATATATATATATATATATATATATATATATATATATATATTTATAGACAGAGAGAGAGATGGATATATGCCATGAACACCAGTCAACTAGCCTGTATTGCTCATAATGTTATATACAGGTGTAGCAGTGTACCTCCTAACACGTCGAGCAGATGTAACAGTGCCAGGACAGTGCGCATGCTTACCTTCAGAATTTGGATGTATCATAATAATTGTACACTTGTGTTTGTGCAGAATCATCTCTTATCACTATAAATCACATATGTTATGTTAGAGGCATGGGATTACTGTTGGTATTATTCTGATATTGTTCATGACCGTGGTTGGTTCTTTTAATGTCCATGAGCTTTTATCTGTGTCCCCCTTGCTTGAGATCACACTCATATTCAGGTAAATCAGTTTAGACAGCTTCACAAAATGCACCCTACCCCAGTTGTATGTCAGATCCCTGATAGATGCCCTCTGCATTATTCATGTAAGGATGCTTATCTGACACAGACATCCTCACCATTGTAATGTCACACTGTGTAACAGTCACATAATGCACATTTTCACTATGCATTCCCTACTGTACCATATAGATATGTGACTGGTGTTGCTGCTACAACCATCTTACATTGACATGCCCTCATCTACTGTACATTAGGTTGTTTCACCTGTCCTCTTTCCCTGTGTTCATTCCTTCAATTTATCTGAGTGTTCCTATTCAATACACACACTTCCCTTGAGTGTTTATTTTACATGGCATTCCATGTACCATTACAGATTATTTACACAGCTTTAGTACAGAATGCCAGGAATGGGATATCACAATACTCTGCACTGTAGATATACTGTCCTGTACTGTGCTTGCACCATATACTTAACATTCATACTTCTCAACTGTCCAGATTTTCACAGAATGTCCAGATGTGTTCCTTATCAAATGTGTGGCTTTATGCCATATAAGTGGGATGATCTCAGGACTGATGTGCCTCATTTTTGCATACATTTGTGTTTCAGACTTCACATCCTTCAAAACATGTATCCTTGTTATTCTAGCACATTTCTATAGGACAAATATGTTCCTATTTCTGGGTCATTGACCCCCCCCCATTATGTTGGCCTTTGTCCAGATGTCTTGAACTAAGAGAATGAGAGCTATCTATGAAGACCTGGTGATCACTGTGGCATTCCACACAAAACTGTGGACCGCCAATGCTCTGATTTAAACTGGAGTGCTATCCATGTTCACTTACATGGTTTCCTGGCCAGCAACACTGTTGCTAGCCATGAAACCTCACTTAAACACTGTGCTCAGCATGAATATGTGCTTCTCGCTGCACACCATCATGCACATATGTAAACTTTATGTAGGCTTTATATGAATCCAACAAGAGAAACCAGGAACCAAACAAGAAAAACTGATGGAGGTCCAGGGAGCATACAGGTCCAGTATACATCACACAGCTAGTAGTAGCCACCAAAGATTTATTGAGCAAAAAGCAGCAGTCAAGCACTTTTGTCTTACATCAAGACTTCATCAGAATTGCAGTAATCACATAAGCCACACAATATATAAAGGAACATCCTGTAGTCATGTGGTTGAAACCAACCAATACAGATAATGCTTAAAAAGAATAATTAATTAAAAACTCGAAAATGTAATGACAGTTTAAAACAGTGTGTATAAGTGAAAAAAACAGTGCCAAACATGTTACAACAATGTATATACAAGAAATTATAAAGATGACTAATGAATTACCCCTCCATACTTTACAATTTTAGGATTAGAGTAATGGAACAGCAGTTATTAAGCCCAGAGGGAGTAAGGGCATCACACATCAAAATCCAGATTAATTATTTTCTGTTGAAGTGTTCTTCTGTGATAAAACCCCTTGCATCCCATTCCATATAGTCCAACACTACAAACTTGAAGTGGTGGTCAGGAAAAGCTGAAATATGCCTGGACACAGCATTGGTGTTCTTCCCTTTCTTGATGTCATTCAAGTGGTCATACATTCTTTCTTTCAGCTTGCAACTTGTCTTTCAATGTAGAATGCCTTACAACATTGACAAAGAGCTCCATATACCACCCCCTTGGATACCCAATTGAAGTGTTTTTTTTACCTTAAATTTCCTATTCCTAATGAAAAATGAGTCGCACAATAAAATATACTGACAATAATTGCAATGATTTCATTTGCACATGCCCTTAGGTCTAATTGAACAACTCACATTACACTTAATTTTTAAAAGGTTCTTTAAAGACTTGCCTTTTCTGAACACAACCTTTGGCTTGACCCCAAACCATTCTTTGCCTTCATTGATATTCATCACAAATGGTCATAAATTACGCACTGTGTCAGCTACATCATAGATGTTAACAGAAAAGGTGACTATTAGTGAATGTTCAAAAGGGACAATTGATGGTTATGTTTCTTTGGACAAGCTATTACCAGCCAAATGGTCATCAGTTTGACCACCAGGAATAGGTAGTAGCGGTTTATAAAAAACATTCCTCCTCTTACCCTGGACTTCTTCTTTAATACTGTCCAGTAATTCATGAGGGTAATCTCGTTTACTGAACATGCCAATCAATTTATTTCAGCAGTGAAAGTGGTATCATCAGAAATCATACGAGCAAGTCTGACCAACTTCCCCTTGACCACAGCCCTCTTTTGAAATTGTGGATGCCAACTATTGAAATGGAGGTAAGAGTTGGAAAAAGTTTTTTTACGGAAGATGTTGGAACAAAAACAATTTCTTGAATAATCCTTGGTTACCAATACATCCAAATAGGCCATTGAATCATGATCAAATGTAAGGGTGAACTTTAGGAAAGATGTACTGTCATTGATATACTCGAGGAAATGTGTTCAATTATGTGATGGAATCATCCCAGAAGATAAAGATATCATCCGGGAAACTAATATAGACTGACCAACATTTGACAAATGGACTATTAAATACATAATGCTTCTCCCAATAGGCCATGACCAAGTTGGAAAGCTTGGGGCACAAGAAGCCCTCATGGCAACCCCACTCACCTGTTTGAACAACTGGCTTTCAAAATAAAGAAAATTGTTGGTCAAAACCAAATCCATAAATGTACAAGCCATTTTAATGTCATTATTCAACAACAGTCCTATGTCAGAAAGAATACTTTTCAACCACTCCAACCCTACCTTGTGGGAAATGACAGAATATAAATTTTGGACATCTATTCTGACAAAAATACAATCACCTGAGACCCTGAGCTTTGCTAGCCTGGTCAAAAAATCCCAAGAATCCTCACAAATATGTGGGATTTCAGTGACTGATGGTTTTAGCAGGCTGTCCACATATTTGGCTATGTAGAAGGTCTTGCTTCTACCCGTGTCCACTATGGGTCTCAAAGGTGGATTTTGGAGATATTTATGGATTTTTGGTATCCCAAAGATGCCCACTACTACTGGAAGCTGATTGAATAAATAATTGTACGTGTCACTGTTAACTTGTCCCTGCATAACCATGTCATAAAGACAGATATCAATTTTTAAATAGGCAATACTGAGCTCATTCTTCGATATCTGGACATACGTCTCAGCGAAAAGCAACTCATGCATGCGATTATTATAGTCATTGACATCCATCACAACTATTCCCTGACTCTTGTCCACTTTCATTATCCTGATACTCTTGTTGCTACACAATTCTTTGAACAACAATACCTCCTCATTGGATAAGTTGTAGTCTCTAGCTAATTTTTTAGAAAAAGATTTCCGAATTTCTAATTCACACATTTTCTTAAAGAGAGATAACCAGCTATTTAAGGGTGGGATAAATGAACTAGCTTTTTGAGAGGTTTGTTGGGTTTTGTGCCAGAGTTCAGGGAGTCAGTTTTGAACCAGAGTGCTAAATTAAGTTCACGTGTAAACAATTTTAAATCAATTAAAACCTCAGCCAAATCAGACTCCTTAGCAGGCACAAAACTCAACCCTTCGCTTAACACATTGGCATGCTCAGTTGTAATGTTGAAACTTGAAAAGTTATATACAGAAAAATCATTACCCATATTTTAAATAGAAACTGGTACCTCCCCAAAATTATTAAGGGTAACCATATTTTCAACATCAGAAAACAAGCTAGAACTAGACCCAAATATATGGATACCTGTAAAGCAGGTTTGATAACCATATTAACAGTATCAAAGTGAATAATATTTGCAGCTGAATTACTCCCCTAATTTCTGGATCCCCCCTGTTCACAGGACAGTCATCCAGCTGTACCTCACTAACTAACCTAATGCCTGGATCCCCCTTGTTCACAGGACAGTCATCCAGCTGTACCTCACTAACTAACCTAATGCCTGGATCTTCCTTGTTCACAGGACAGTCATCCAGCTGTACCTCACTAATTAACCTAATGCTGGGATCCCCCTTATTCACAGGACAGTCATACAGCTGTACCTCACTAACTAACCTAATGCCTGGATCCCCCTTGTTCACAGGACAGTCATCCAGCTGTACCTCACTAACTAACCTAATGCCTGGATCCCCCTTGTTCACAGGACAGTCATCCAGCTGTACCTCACTAACTAACCTAATGCCTGGATCCCCCCTGTTCACAAAACAGTCATCCAGGTGTACCTCACTAACTAACCCAACACCTGGATTCCCCCTGTTCACATGACAGTCATACAACTGTACCTCACTAACTAGCCTAATGCCTGGATCCCCCTTGTTCACAGGACAGTCATCCAGCTGTACCTCACTAACTAACCTAACACCTGGATCCCCCCTGTTCACAGGACAGTCATCCAGCTGTACCTCACTAACTAACCTAATGCCTGGATTCACCCTTATTCACAGGACAGTCATGCAGCTGTACCTCACTAACTAACTAAATGCCTGGATCCCCCTATTCACAATATCCTTTTGCAATGCTCTAAATTCATCCCAAAGTCTGTGTCAACTGCACTACCTCTGGAGAACTGACTATTAGAAATACAAAAGTCACTAGCATCATCTTCAGCTTCACAAAGTAAATTGGTCATTGCATAAGTGGTGTCATGTAAAAATTCCCCATTTCCAAATCCACTGTTCTTGTCCATCAAAGGGAAATTAACTAGTGAACAGGCTGCCATAACATTGTGAACCCCACCAGTGGTGGTTGAACAAATGGAACTGTCAAAATTAATTGACTTGTTTACCTCCATGAATACCAATTCAGGCAAAGCATAACAATTATTATCAATATTTGCACCATTAAACGTAAGTGAAATTAACTGAAAACTATCTGAAAAGTTGTTAGAGCTGAACTCGTGACTCATGGATGAGTTGTATCCACATGCTGGTGTACAGTCAACACAAAATTTACAGCATTGGCTTTCACAACAAACACAGTGATTCTCAAAAGTAACTACAGGCATATTATCCAAATGACCTACATAGTTACATTCAGAGATGCCCGAGCTTGTCCTATCAGGCAAAGCATCAAACTGTCCAAACAAACTTGAGCTATCTAAATCTGTTATATTAACGACAATGTCCACAGGTCCCAGAAAAATTCTGAGCATGAACTATGCAGTGCATTAATGTCATTACAAACTTGTACAGTCTCAATTTTCATTGTTCTGTCAAATGAAATGGGTAAATAATCCCCTATAGTGCTTACCTGATCCTTTAATAATGTTTCTTCTTCGTGGACTTTCTTCCCTGAGCATTTTTTTGCCACTAGTTACCAGCCTTAAAGTTGTTTGAGCTGGAATGATCTGGAATGTGAGGCCTTTGGGCTGGCTCCCAAATGCTCAAAGTTAGCATTATTGTTTATATTCCAATTGTTATGTTCCTTAGCAGATTCTTGCCCTTTTCCTTTTGGAAGAGTCTCTCAGAACATCTTGGCAGTAGTTCATGGTTTCCAACTCCTTTTTGGAAGCCCAGGACATCAGAATTGTGTGAATTTAAGCCCTCCTGCTGTCCATCATCTGATTTTGGTGCTGCTATTGGCTGCCCAAATTCAGAAGCCTTGGGGGGGCAATAGATATGCCTTACCTTTGGCAAAAGCCTCTGTATCTCTGTGCAGTTTTCTAATTTTCCTGTTTTTTATTGCAGCACAAGGTTCATCAGTCTTTTTGAACAGATTATAGTAGTTGGCGTACTAGTGATCAAATAAACCATCAGTAGTTAAACTAGTATTACTAATGTCCAGGTCACGAGATAACTTGTCTAATTTCACTTCATTTTCAAGTATGATTAAATGAATTATGTCTGTGCTTGCTTTGTTGAAAATATTAATTAAAGTCAGTTTCTACTCCATTAGAGAAATGTCACAAATGTAGCCCTTTAGGGATTAAGCCTCTCTTTATCTTCTCCTGCAAATATGCATTGTCCAAATTGAAGTTTTTTATAAGCCAGTAATTTCTCCTGAAATAATTGTAACTGGTCAACAAAGGAGCACTCACCTATAATGTTATGGTCAGTGTTGGCCTGACTGGAGCTTGATAGAGAAAATTCAAAGATGTCAGCTTTCCATGTATCAAAGTCCAACAGCTCCCAGTGGTTAGAATTCCTTGATTGGTCAACCCAACCAAGTTGGATAGACCAAAAGGAAAGGTAACCAGAACATTGCACCAATTGAGAATTAATATTTGTTGTAGAAGTATTGTAACCTTGCAGTTGTAAGGTGATTTTGTGCAAAAGAGCAGTGAGGTCACCTATACCAGCATGAATTTGGGAAACCAGATTCAAGTTGGCTGACCCAGATCCTCCTCCAGTGGCCATAAACAAATCCAACAAGAGAAACCAAGAACCAAACAAGAAAAACTGATGGAGGTCCAGGGAGCACACAGGTCCAGTATAAACCACACAGCTAGTAGTAACCACCAAAGATCTATTGAGCAAAAAACATCAGTAAAGCACTTTTGTCTTACATCAAGACTTCATCAGAACTGCAGTAATCACATAAACCACACAATATATAAAGGAACAGCCTGTAGTCATGGTATTAAAACCGACCAATACAAATAATGCTTAAAAAATTAATTAATTAATTAAAAACTTGAAAATGTAATGACAGTTTGAAACAGTGTTTATTAAGTGAAAAAACAGTGCCAAACACGTTACAACAATGTATATACAACAAATTATAAATAAAACACTTGCCTTTTCTGAACACAAACTTTGCTTGACTCCAAACAATTCTATAGGGCAAATATGTCAAATATGTTCCTATTTCTGGGTCATTGACCCCCCCATTATGTTGGCCTTTGACCAGATGTCTTGAACTAAGAGATTGAGAGCTATCTATGAAGCTCTAGTGATCACTGTGGCATTCAGTGCAAAACTGTGGTCCGTCAGTGCTCTGATTTAAACTGGAGTCCTATCCATGTTTACTTACATGGCTTCATGGCCAGCAACACTGCTGCCAGCCATGAAACCTCACTTAAATGCTGTGCTCGGCATGAATATGTGCTGCTCGCCGCACACCATTGTGCACATATGTAAACTTTGTGTAGGCTTTGTATGAAGCCTACATGGAGTTTATTGAATCCCAGGGCATATTTAAAATGTCATTTCTGGTTTTGACCTTACTGTTTGTTAAGAAAAATTATTCTAATTAACTGCTACTTTTTCTGGGAAATAATACTCCATCGTGTCTTCCTTGACACATTACCTAAAAACTTCTTCAGACTTGTTACTTGCATTCTTATACCTGTCACACTTTCATTGATTTAGTTATTTTTGGGGGGGACCATGGTAATCACTTGGACTGTGTGGATGCCATAATTATGATAAAAAAACTATCTCATGTTTCTCTTTGTCTTCCTTCTTTAAGACTATATTATGCTTTTGAGGATGGGCTTTATATGGCTTTTAGTGCAACACCATACCTTATTCTTTTCCTGCCTATATATTTATGCTGAAGAGACTTCTAGAGATGACCAGGGTGCTCCAGATGGGGTGTTTAATGACTGTTTATGAAGATGAATAAATAACATTTTTATTGGTAATATCTCTTCCCATGGACAGACTCAGTCTGCCTTAACCGGTGCTCTCCTAAATGCTGCTTAACTTTTAAATACTGCCAACCCAGGTTCTGTTCTCATTTCTTACCGCTACTGCTTCCCCACCAGTTGTGTTATTCCGTCTTCTCTTCACTCCCTTTACCATCTCCTCCCTTCTGTTTTCTTCTCCTTACGTTTGCTAAGTTTTTGTTTTGTTAGCTACATTAATTCCTATTTTTGCATAGAATTAAATTCCTATATTTTCCTTAGAGCACTCACGTCTGTAGCAGTCGTGTTACATAAGATGTTCATTATGTTGATCATTGCTGCAGTTGCCTTAGCTGAATGAATTATATCCTCCTGAGGATATCACAACTGTCCAGCTTCCAAGGCTCAAGGGCACCTTTCTCTCACTCCAACCATTGCCAGCTTGAGTAGAGCTGACTAAAAACAATGATTTGGGAGCGACGACCTTCTGAACTTTATTGTAACTGAACAGTGCTCCTCTTGCAGGCTATCGATGATCAACGGTTGGCTATGCTTTCCATTGGTGGCCAGATACATTCACTTTGGGGAAAGAATCTTCCGCATTTTACTTTTGTGACAGACAGTGAACATTTTCGGTGAAATTATACATTCTAAGCTAGTAAAAAAGTTTTATTGAGTGTCACATGCCATTTAGTAACTTTAAAACATGACTGTTACTTTTTACTATCATGGAAAATAAAGTTGTTAAAACTGCTATTTTAGTTTTGGGGCTGGGTAAGTGTTTAAATATTTTACATTGTATCTTTTTGGTGGAAAAGTGACTTTTACTTTTACCTGTTGTACCTACTACTGTTGCGAGGCTTTCCTGTAAATTAAGCAGCTTTTTTGGCTTAACCATGGAACAACCTAGCAGTTCAGTAGTTCTTCTCTTACACCTATAAAAAAAAAATTACCAAACAGCCTGCTAAAGTGCCTACACCACAGATGTGCTGTGCCAAATTTGGTTCCTCAGGTCATCGTCTTTTTCCTTAGCTCCGACTAATGTAGCCCCTGCACCTCTGGGACTTAGGGACTCCGCACCTGTTGGTAGTGTCCATGTTGGTCAGAGGAGAACCACTCTTGTCAGTCCTTGGGGAAGGAGCAGAGAATTCCTGTCTGACTAGCCATATTGAACTTCTTTTCCATAGGGCAAAAGTAGGTGTGTTTCTTTAAAGATTCTTGTCAAAAAGAAGCCAAAACTGAGATGTGTCTTTTCCTGTCAGCCTAAAGGTAGAAAAGGGTATATAATGAGGCTGTCCTTTGTCTGATGCATTATCTATATTAGTAATGACTGCAATATCTACATATATGAATAAGGAGATGAATATTATGAGCTATATTTCAAATGAAGGAATAAAAATGCCCATTTTGTTAAATTATGCAGATGATATTATGTATAATATAAATGATTTCCAAAAAACACACATTTTATTTCCTCTACTCTCTCTCTTTCCATATAGAATTTACATTTTTTTTGTTTCCTGAAGTTTATCTCAAGGATCTTAATTTTATCCTTATTGAAATTTATACCACTAATCTTTCCCTCAAAACCTAATGCTTGACTTTTGTCTTTATTTAATACAAAACCAAATACTTGAACAATTGCTTGCATTTGCTTTATCATGGTATCCATACTTGCTTCATTCTCTGTTATAACAATAATATCATCTGCATAATGTAGTAGGAGATTTTTAATACATTTTCAAAATAAATACTTAAAAATAATAATTAAACTTATAAAATTCATTACATTACAGACATTACATTACAGACATTATCACTTATATAAAACTGTCCTGTAGTTGTTCCATTGAACTTAAGGGTTATGTTTGGGGATAACACACAGCAAGATAATGGGGTACATGTGTCGAGTACATATATACCACCCCTTCATCCTACATTAGCACTGTTTGAAAAGATCTGAGAATTGGACTTTTATAATCATTTGATTACACATAGTCATGTAGAACACAATAATATCACACAAGATGATAGACAGACTTTGAAACTTTTACAAGAGGAGTCATTAAGATTTATGAAACCAGATAAGGGTGGTGGGTTGGTAATAATGAATAATAATGATTATATTGCTATGATGGAGAAACTTTTAGATAATGACACCTATAAAGAAGTGTCACTGAATGAATTAAATGTGGCCTATTCTAGATTAAAATCAAACTTAGAAGAAATGTTCATAGATGCTAGGTTTGACATCAATACGTATAATTTCATGAGTATGCCAGCCCCCAAAATTCCCATCTTATTTGGAACACCCAAAATACATAAAATTATCACAGATCCACCTATGAAACCATTGGTGGATGATAGAGATAGCATAACATATGCTTGTGCCAAATATCTTTACCAAATACTTAAAAAATATGTAGCCAAACAATCAGATTTGTAAAGACTCCTGGTCTTTCCTTAACAATATTTCAAAGTTGAAATTTCAGGAAAACCTTAACTTTTTAACTATATACGTAAAAGATCTTTATTCATCTATCCCACATATGGAAGGTATAGAATGGTTGAGCATTCTTCTATTAAGGATGGGAGCACCCAAGGCTGTAATTGAATTAGTAGAAGAATTATTAGACTTAATTTTATCTAATAATTATATTGTTTTCAACAATAAATATTATCTGAAACAAATAGGAGTAGCCACGGGTTCCCCTTGTGGAGCTAGTTTTTCCAATTTAGTAATGGCTTATTGGGAAAACAAATTTATAAATAAAGCACCACCAACATTAAGTTGTATCTGTTTTTACACCCGATTTTTGGATGACATTTTTATCCTGATCGAAGGTGATGAAAAAGTAGCTCTCGACTTGGTAACATTCTTTAATAATACAACTACATTTCTAAAATTCACACACTGCTTTAGTCAGGATAGAATAGCTTATCTGGATGTGGATTTAACGAAGGACTACATTACTAAGAGTTTCACAGCTAAAATATTTAGAAAGGAAACTTATTCAAATACGTTCTTGCATTTCACCAGTTGTCACCCTTTGTTCCAGAAATGATCAGAAGTCAAGGGTCAACTGGTGGGCAGCAAGAATGTTTACACGAGTCGGACTTTATAGCAGAATGTGAGAAGCTGGGAGAAATGTTCCTAATGAGAGGTTACCCAGTTTCACTAGTGAAAGAATTAACTAATGAAGTCCAATTAAAGAGAGCTAAAGGGATATATCAACCTATTTTAAGAATTAGGATAGTTACAACACAGGTAGAAAACTCTGAAATACACTCTACAAGCAGGAAGACAGTTGATGCCACTAGCACCAGTGCATATGATTTAGTAAATATATTACAGAAAAATGGGAACTGATTACCTTTGATTATACCTTGGTTAACAAAATATAACAGGAGCCTAAAGTAGTATTTGAGCATGGCTACAACTTGAAGAACATTTTGGAAAGTACCGGGAAAAAAAAGGGTTTAATAAAAAATGTAGGTATACTGAAAAACTACTAAAAATGAAAAGAAAAACGAGTTGAATGGTAGGAGAAAGCTGAAATAAGCAAATATGAATAACGTAATGCTAAAGCAACTAAAAACTTTAATATGGTAAGTGCTTTCAGTGGTAAAAATATTCCACCTTCTTCAGACCCAGAACAACATAAAACTGATGCTTATATAGCTTGTAGTTAATTATCAATTAGTCATTCAATCAACCAATAAAAATAAAACCAGATAAAAGTACAATATTTAAACAGTATGAAACCTGCTCTAAAATGTTACAATGTTAAGTACATAATACTCAATTTATAAATAACATTAAATATATATGTATAACATGTGTAAATGTTATACTGAAAAATCCCAATCATGCTCAGCATTTTATATCGGTAAGACCGATAGACAAGTAAAAGAAAGAGTGTATGAACATCTGTACAACATCAGAAAAAAGAAACATGGAAATGCATTAACTAGGCATGTAGACACTTTTACAAACCTTTCATTTAAATTTAGAGTTATTGATCAAGTTTTGATTGACGTTGGGGGGGGACCCTATTCATTATTGCTGGAAAGACTGGCATTATTCTGACAATTACGAACTCATGCATGTCAATATCCCGGCCTGAATGATTCATATTCAATAGCATGCATTTTAAAACTGAAAAGTCTTTCTAGATAAATATATGTATGGATATTTGAGTAGGTTGCAGTTTTACAGGTTTTTTTCCCCCTTGTCTGAAGTATGATGTAGGCAATAAGCAAGTAAATAAATGGAACAACTACAGGACAGTTTTATATGAGTGAGAATGTCTGTAATGTAACAAATTTTATAAGTTTAATTATTATTTTTTAAGTATTTATTTTGAAAATGTATTTTAAAATAGCATATATTTTATTAATATATGGTATTGCGTTTTAGTGATGTATTATATCATTTTTTAAACAGATTAGCTAATTATGTGGATGATTAATTTTTGTGGAATTTGAATGGTGGTTGTGATTACATGATATTGGGACAATGACTTAAAAACTGAAATCAACTTAATTAGAGTTGTCTGAAGAAGTCACGCTATGTAGTGTGACGAAAAGCGCTTAACCGTACATTGATTAAAGTTCTATTTTATATCTACACAGTCTGTATCGTTATTCCAGTACAGAGAATGCTGGGTCCGGCCTATTCAGTTTATTTGCTACTTACCCATCTACATATAGTGCAACCCTATAATTCCTATTCAGACCTCCACCTAGAACCAATCTAAACTTTATAACCATGACTATCACATAACTAAGTCTAGTCTGTCTTCTCATAATTCTTTATAACTCCACAAGTTATCACTCTAGCAATAGCCCTAAACTTAGTGGCACAACGCTATATTATGCACTCTCATATACAGACACCGCACATTATAATAATATCTGCCCACAATTGTTCAAGAACTACATAACAGACCAATTCAGAACTAAACACATATGTTCTCATTCCTACTCCAAAAAAACACAATACATTCTCACACTCATCACCAAACTCCAACATCTATATCACCATTTTAACACCAGGCTCACCATAAGTGGGGATATCCACTCCAACCCCGGCCCAAATCCATCCTGTCCAACACACACTGCTCCAACACAAATGTCAGAACATAACACATCCACAGTCTTCATCCCTGGGCAAATCAACAGCAGCAGCAAAACCAACCATCTTTTAATGCTAAATATTAATATTAGAATTATCAAAAATAAAATACCTGAACTCCAGGCCACAATAGCACACTACTCCCCAGACATAGTTGCTTTAACAGAAACCTGGCTAAATAAAAATATAGCTAACTCCGAAGTTCTCCCTACTGGCTACAATATCATTGTTTAAGTCCAACTTACCTGTACATCAATTACCAAACTCCTACCCCTCCCCCAATAATTGGGACATACTTATCTTACAACTTCAACTTCACCATAAAAAGTTCATCACCACAATTGTGATCTATATTCCACCTAGTAATACACCTGCTACCATTGAAGACTTCATATCCTGGTGTTCTTCCACATACTCACAAGAAACTCTTATTCTGGAGGATTTCAACCTAGATTGGTTCACCTGTATATCAGAACCACTAAGTAATCTAATAAATCTCCATGGCTACCAGCAGCTAGTCCAAATTCCAACTAGATGTGATAAAACATCTAAAAGGGAATCCATCCTTGACTGGGTCCTAACTAACAACCCCACATTGTACCCCCACACAGGCAGTCTCCCAGACACCTTAAGTGACCACAACATAATATACCTTATACGTAGTAGAACAAGCATATGCAAAACCAATAACTATAAATGCACTAGAAACAGAAAAAATTCTCTCCTGAGGTCCTCAATACTTTACTCTGTAACTGTGACTGGACCCCCCCCTAAAAACCCTCCCACTTGACCAGGCTGTAGCATATTTCAACAAAACATTTCTACAACACATAGGCTCCATTGCGCAAAATCAAGGTTAGAACCTCTACAAACCCCTGGCTCAGTAAAGACACCAAACAAATCCTCAAGTCCAGAGACACTGTCTGGCTTTACAATAAAAAAAAACAAAGAAACACAAAGCCTAAGTACCAAGAACTGTGTAACCATGCAAAAAAATGCATTAGACTGGACAAAAAAATCCTACTACATGACATTACAAACTAAATACCAACACAACCCCCAAAAATTTTGGAAAAATATAAACCAACTACTAAAACCCACCCAAAATGCTACCCCAAAACCAACCACTTCTGACACTAAAGTTCCCATCGAAACACAATTCAGCTCCCACTTTGTGAAATAAATTCTATCCTTAGTATCACAGGACAGTTCTTAACTTACTTGCCCCCCAACACAAATAACACTAATACAAGCTTTACCCTCAAAACAGTTTCCACCACTTCAATCAAAAGTATGCTCTCCAAACTAAAAACCTAATCAACAGCAGCCGACCTACTCCCCAGCTATTTCTTGAAACTCACAGCAGATGATATTGCTATCCCAATCTCCACTCTCATAAACAGATCAGTTGTTGAAAACTATGTGTCCAAACTCTGGAAAATATCCTATGTTACACCCATACATAAAGACGGGACCTCCACTGAACTTAATAACTACAGACACATTGCTTTACTCTCCCCCAATCCTAGAAAAATGCATCCATACCCAGGTGCTAAAATATCTCCTAGACAGCAACATCCTGTCACCTACTCAGCATGGTTTCAGACCTGCCCATAGTACCACTACAGCCCTCCTCTGCTTCACAGGCACAGTAAACCATCCCAAAAATGAAGGCCTACAAGTGTCAACTCTTTTTTTAGATATGTCCAAAGCATTTGACACAGTCTCACACCAAATCCTGCTAAACAAACTAAACCAATATCACCTATCAAATTCCACTCTTACCTGGTTCCAAAGCTACTTAACTGACAGATACCAAGCTGAGAAATGGGAAAATTCTATCTCTCCTCAGTTGCCCATAACTATAGGAGTCTCACAGGGTTCTATTTTAGGACCACTACTATTCACAATCTTCACAAATGACCTCCATACCTCCACACAGCATGCATCTATCATTCAGTATGCAGATGACACTACCTTAATCTGTGCTGCACAAAACATTCCCACCCTCCTGCAAACAACTCATCTAGCATTCTCTGACGGTGAAAACTACCTTACCAAAGCTCAACTTATCCTCAATCCAAAGAAAACTCAGCTTATGATTATAACCAGTTCTAACAAAAACACTGATAACAGTCAGTTCACTATCTGGTCCACAAATGTTACTCCAATTGCTCCAGTGGCACAGGCTAAGCTATTGGGAATAACCATAGACTCCCACCTAAAATTTGATAGTCATCTCAACGTAACTATTAAAAAAGTACATGCCAAACTGGGGTCGCTCTACCATATCAAACCATTTCTTACCAACAACACAAGATCAGCCATTGCTCACTGCCAACTTCTAACTATCCTACTCTATGCCTCTTCCATTCTGACAAATCTCAACAAAACTGAACTAAGCAAAATGGAAGCCTGCTATAGCAGAATTGCCCGCTTTGCTGCAAATTGTTCATATAGAAATCATCACTGTACTGCTTTGAGACAGGTCCACTGGCCTGAACTCCCCAACCTCCTAACCTACAATCAGCTCTGCCTCTGTCATTCGATCTATTACCTCCCCAATAAGTGGCCTGCCCTCAAAAACCTAGTACAACATCACTCAGCCAAAAGGCCTCTTAGATCATCAAGCAAACTACTACTAGAAGTCACCAACAGCTACAATAGCTGTGGAGATGCACAATATAGTAGTTCAGTGGCTGAAAAATGGAACTCTGTCTCCACTAGCATTCAAAACACATCATCCAAAGCCTCCTTTAAAAACCTCATTAGACAACATGTCAAGCAAAGTTGGCAGTGCAATGGCTGCTCCCCAGGCTAGTGAAAGCTGCATACCACTGTAAAAACATGTCTATGGTAAACCTAGAGTACTTGATAATAGTTTTCAATCCTACTCACAAACACTGGCTAATCTACAATGTATGTACTGTACCTGTGTACTATGTATGTATTCTACCTATGTTCCAAATTTCAGCTGTACACCACAAATCTATTAATTACCTTTATTTTTAAATTAAGATTTTTTTTTGTTTTTTCTCTCAACTGCAACTGTTGATGTGCTGCATACCACTGTAAAAACATGTCTGTTGTAATTTGTGTGGATACTGATCATGTCTAAATATCTAAATGTATCTGTAATTTTTCTATGTGGAGCTTTTCTCTCCGGGCCTCTGCTAAAAAAGGGCCTTTTCGGCTCAGTAAGACACCACCAGTTAACAAATGTAAAATAAAATAAAAAATAAAATAAATTTTTTTCTCTTAGTTTCCCTAAAAGAGGGCTTAAGTATATATAAGTTCCACGGTGCACAATTTCTCTTTTTTGTATTCTTCTATAAATCTTTCCATTATCTGCCCAGTCTAGAAAATAATGTCACGAAAAGTGTCTTTATTGATATGAATAACTGCACTTACCTCATTAGTTTTAACCCTGAGCATCTTAATAACTTCATCCCATACCTTATATCTGTCCATTTCTGCATCTTCCTTCTGTTCGATCCGTACTTTGAACAATCTCTTTTGTTTCAAACATTTCCTTATGTATTGTGTACATCATTCCCCGTGACATTTCCTTATGTATTCTGTCCATCATTCCCCCGTGACATTTCCTTATGTATTCTGTCCATCATTCCCACGTGACATTTCCTTATGTATTGTGTGCATCATTCCCCCGTGATATTTCCTTATGTATTCTGTCCATCATTCCCCCGTGACATTTCCTTATGTATTCTGTCCATCATTCCCCCGTGACATTTCCTTATGTATTCTGTCCATCATTCCCCCGTGACATTTCCTTATGTATTGTGTCCAACATCCCCCGTGACATTTCCTTATGTATTCTGTACATCATTCCCCCGTGACATTTCCTTCTGTATTCTGTCCATCATTCCACAGTGATATTTCCTAAGGAATTCTGTCCATCATTCCCCCGTGACATTTCCTTATGTATTGTGTCCATCATTCCCCCATGACATTTCCTTATGTATTCTGTCCATCATTCCCCGTGACATTTCCTTATGTATTCTGTCCATCATTCCCCCGTGACATTTCCTTATGTATTCTGTCCATCATTCCCCATGACATTTCCTTATGTATTCTGTCCATCATTCCCCCGTGACATTTCCTTATGTATTCTGTCCATCATTCCCCATGACATTTCCTTATGTATTCTGTCCATCATTCCCCCATGACATTTCCTTATGTATTCTGTCCATCATCCCCCGTGACATTTCCTTATGTATTCTGTCCATCATTCCCCATGACATTTCCTTATGTATTCTGTCCATCATTCCCCCATGACATTTCCTTATGTATTCTGTCCATCATTCCCCATGACATTTCCTTATGTATTCTGTCCATCATTCCCCCGTGACATTTCCTTATGTATTCTGTCCATCATTCCCCATGACATTTCCTTATGTATTCTGTCCATCATTCCCCCATGACATTTCCTTATGTATTCTGTCCATCATCCCCCGTGACATTTCCTTATGTATTCTGTCCATCATTCCCCCATGACATTTCCTTATGTATTCTGTCCATCATCCCCCGTGACATTTCCTTATGTATTCTGTCCATCATTCCCCGTGACATTTCCTTATGTATTCTGTCCATCATTACCCCGTGACATTTCCTTATGTATTCTGTCTGTCATTCCCTCGTGACATTTCCTTATGTATTCTGTCCATCATCCCCCGTGACATTTCCTTATGTATTCTGTCCATCATTCCCCCGTGACATTTCCTTATGTATTCTGTCCATCATTCCCCGTGACATTTCCTTATGTATTCTGTCCATCATTCGCCCGTGACATTTCCTTATGTATTCTGTCCATCATTCCCCGTGACATTTCCTTATGTATTCAGTCCATCATCCCCGTGACATTTCCTTATGTATTCTGTCCAACATCCCCCGTGACATTTCCTTATGTATTCTGTCCATCATTCCCCCGTGACATTTCCTTATGTATTCTGTCCATCATTCCCATGACATTTCCTTATGTATTCTGTCCATCATTCCCCCGTGACATTTCCTTATGTATTCTGTCCATCATTCCCCGTGACATTTCCTTATGTATTCTGTCCATCATTCCCCCGTGACATTTCCTTATGTATTCTGTCCATCATTCCCTGTGACATTTCCTTATGTATTCTGTCCATCATTCCCCCGTGACATTTCCTTATGTATTCTGTCCATCATTCCCCCGTGACATTTCCTTATGTATTCTGTCCATCATTCCCCGTGACATTTCCTTATGTATTCTGTCCATCATTCCCCGTGACATTTCCTTATGTATTCTGTCCATCATTCCCCGTGACATTTCCTTATGTATTCTGTCCATCATTCCCCCGTGACATTTCCTTATGTATTCTGTCCATCATTCCCCCGTGACATTTCCTTATGTATTCTGTCCATCATTCCCCCGTGACATTTCCTTATGTATTCTGTCCATCATTCCCCGTGACATTTCCTTATGTATTCTGTCCATCATTCCCCGTGACATTTCCTTATGTATTCTGTCCATCATTCCCCATGACATTTCCTTATGTATTCTGTCCATCATTCCCCGTGACATTTCCTTATGTATTCTGTCCATCATTCCCCGTGACATTTCCTTATGTATTCTGTCCATCATTCCCCCGTGACATTTCCTTATGTATTCTGTCCATCATTCCCCGTGACATTTCCTTATGTATTCTGTCCATCATTCCCCCATGACATTTCCTTATGTATTCTGTCCATCATTCCCCCATGACATTTCCTTATGTATTCTGTCCATCATTCCCCGTGACATTTCCTTATGTATTCTGTCCATCATTCCCCGTGACATTTCCTTATGTATTCTGTCCATCATTCCCCCGTGACATTTCCTTATGTATTCTGTCCATCATTCCCCGTGACATTTCCTTATGTATTCTGTCCATCATTCCCCATGACATTTCCTTATGTATTCTGTCCATCATTCCCTTGTGACATTTCCTTATGTATTCTGTCCATCATTCCCCGTGACATTTCCTTATGTATTCTGTCCATCATTCCCCCGTGACATTTCCTTATGTATTCTGTCCATCATTCCCCTGTGACATTTCCTTATGTATTCTGTCCATCATTCCCCCATGACATTTCCTTATGTATTCTGTCCATCATTCCCCTGTGACATTTCCTTATGCATTGTGTACATCACGTGACATGTCCTTATGTATTCTGTCCATCATTCCCCCGTGACATTTCCTTATGTATTCCATCCATCATTCCCCCGTGACATTTCCTTAATTATTCTGTCCATCATTCCCCCGTGACATTTCCTTATGTATTCTGTCCATCATTCCCCGTGACATTTCCTTATGTATTCTGTCCATCATTCCCCCGTGACATTTCCTTATGTATTGTGTCCAACATCCCCCGTGACATTTCCTTATGTATTCTGTCCATCATTCCCCCGTGACATTTCCTTATGTATTCTGTCCATCATCCCCCCGTGACATTTCCTTATGTATTCTGTCCATCATTCCCCTGTGACATTTCCTTATGTATTCTGTCCATCATTCCTTCGTGACATTTCCTTATGTATTTTGTCCTTCATTCCCCCGTGACATTTCCTTATGTATTCTGTCCATCATCCCCCGTGACATTTCCTTATGTATTCTGTCCATCATTCCCCCGTGACATTTCCTTATGTATTCTGTCCATCATCCCCCGTGACATTTCCTTATGTATTCTGTCCATCATCCCCCGTGACATTTCCTTATGTATTCTGTCCATCATCCCCCGTGACATTTCCTTATGTATTGTGTCCATCATCCCCCGTGACATTTCCTTATGTATTCTGTCCATCATTCCCCCGTGACATTTCCTTATGTATTCTGTCCATCATTCCCCGTGACATTTCCTTATGTATTCTGTCCATCATTCCCCCGTGACATTTCCTTATGTATTCTGTCCATCATCCCCCGTGACATTTCCTTATGTATTCTGTCCATCATTCCCCGTGACATTTCCTTATGTATTCTGTCCATCATTCCCCCGTGACATTTCCTTATGTATTCTGTCCATCATCCCCCGTGACATTTCCTTATGTATTCTGTCCATCATTCCCCCGTGACATTTCCTTATGTATTCTGTCCATCATTCCCCGTGACATTTCCTTATGTATTCTGTCCATCATTCCCCATGACATTTCCATAATTATTCTGTCCATCATTACCCCGTGACATTTCCTTATGTATTCTGTCCATCATTCCCGTGACATTTCCTTATGTATTCTGTCCATCATTCCCCCATGACATTTCCTTATGTATTCTGTCCATCATTCCCTTGTGACATTTCCTTATGTATTCTGTCCATCATTCCCCCGTGACATTTCCTTATGTATTGTGTCCATCATTCGTCCGTGACATTTCCTTATGTATTCTGTCCATCATTCCCCCGTGACATTTCCTTATGTATTCTGTCCATCATTCCCCTGTGACATTTCCTTATGTATTCTGTCCATCATTCCCCTGTGACATTTCCTTATGTATTCTGTCCATCATTACCCCGTGACATTTCCTTATGTATTCTGTCCATCATTCCCCCGTGACATTTCCTTATGTATTCTGTCCATCATCCCCCGTGACATTTCCTTATGTATTCTGTCCATCATTCCCCGTGACATTTCCTTATGTATTCTGTGCATCATTCCCCATGACATTTCCTTCTGTATTCTGTCCATCATGCCCTGTGACATTTCCTTATGTATTCTGTCCATCATCCCCCCGTGACATTTCCTTATGTATTCTGTCCATCATTCCCCGTGACATTTCCTTATGTATTCTGTCCATCATTCCCCGTGACATTTCCTTATGTATTCTGTCCATCATTCCCCCGTGACATTTCCTTATGTATTCTGTCCATCATCCCCCGTGACATTTCCTTATGTATTCTGTCCATCATTCCCCCGTGACATTTCCTTATGTATTCTGTCCATCATTCCCCATGACATTTCCTTATGTATTCTGTCCATCATTCCCCGTGACATTTCCTTATGTATTCTGTCCATCATCCCCCGTGACATTTCCTTATGTATTCTGTCCATCATTCCCCCGTGACATTTCCTTATGTATTCTGTCCATCATTCCCCCGTGACATTTCCTTATGTATTCTGTCCATCATTCCCCCGTGACATTTCCTTATGTATTCTGTCCATCATTCCCCCGTGACATTTCCTTATGTATTCTGTCCATCATTCCCCGTGACATTTCCTTATGTATTCTGTCCATCATTCCCCCGTGACATTTCCTTATGTATTCTGTCCATCATTCCCCGTGACATTTCCTTATGTATTCTGTCCATCATTCCCCCGTGACATTTCCTTATGTATTCTGTCCATCATTCCCGTGACATTTCCTTATGTATTCTGTCCATCATCCCCCGTGACATTTCCTTATGTATTCTGTCCATCATTCCCCGTGACATTTCCTTATGTATTCTGTCTGTCATTCCCTCGTGACATTTCCTTATGTATTCTGTGCATCATCCCCCCGTGACATTTCCTTATGTATTCTGTCCATCATTCCCGTGACATTTCCTTATGTATTCTGTCCATCATTCCCCGTGACATTTCCTTATGTATTCTGTCCATCATTCCCCCATGACATTTCCTTATGTATTCTGTCCATCATTCCCCCATGACATTTCCTTATGTATTCTGTCCATCATTCCCCGTGACATTTCCTTATGTATTCTGTCCATCATTCCCCCGTGACATTTCCTTATGTATTCTGTCCATCATTCCCCCGTGACATTTCCTTATGTATTCTGTCCATCATTCCCCGTGACATTTCCTTATGTATTCTGTCCATCATTCCCCATGACATTTCCTTCTGTATTCTGTCCATCATTCCCCGTGACATTTCCTTATGTATTCTGTCCATCATCCCCATGACATTTCCTTATGTATTCTGTCCATCATTCCCCGTGACATTTCCTTATGTATTCTGTCCATCATTCCCCCATGACATTTCCTTATGTATTCTGTCCATCATTCCCCCGTGACATTTCCTTATGTATTCTGTCCATCATTCCCCATGACATTTCCTTATGTATTCTGTCCATCATTCCCCGTGACATTTCCTTATGTATTCTGTCCATCATTCCCCGTGACATTTCCTTATGTATTCTGTCCATCATTCCCCCGTGACATTTCCTTATGTATTCTGTCCATCATTCCCCCGTGACATTTCCTTATGTATTCTGTCCATCATTCCCCCATGACATTTCCTTATGTATTCTGTCCATCATTCCCCGTGACATTTCCTTATGTATTCTGTCCATCATTCCCCCGTGACATTTCCTTATGTATTCTGTCCATCATTCCCCGTGACATTTCCTTATGTATTGTGTACATCATTCCCCGTGACATTTCCTTATGTATTCTGTCCATCATTCCCGTGACATTTCCTTATGTATTCTGTCCATCATTCCCCCGTGACATTTCCTTATGTATTCTGTCCATCATTCCCCCGTGACATTTCCTTATGTATTCTGTCCATCATTCCCCGTGACATTTCCTTATGTATTCTGTCCATCATTCCCCCGTGACATTTCCTTATGTATTCTGTCCATCATTCCCCGTGACATTTCCTTATGTATTGTGTACATCATTCCCCCGTGACATTTCCTTATGTATTCTGTCCATCATTCCCCGTGACATTTCCTTATGTATTCTGTCCATCATTCCCCCGTGACATTTCCTTATGTATTGTGTCCATCATTCCCCCGTGACATTTCCTTATGTATTCTGTCCATCATTCCCCGTGACATTTCCTTATGTATTGTGTCCATCTTTCCCTCGGGTTGTAACAACATACTCTTGTGTTATACTCTCGGACTCAAAGAGTTTTTGCTGAAACACATTTTCTGAATCCACATCGGATGCATCCATCCCTTGCAACTTCTTCTGCAAAGGCTCTACATCCTTTTCTGTCATCTCCATCACTCCGTTGTTATTCTCAACCACCTCCTCACTCTGTGACCCAAAAATCACATCTTCTGCCTAACTGACAATTCAAGAAACACCAACATCATATTCAAAGTCCTTCTCTCACTCCATTTGCACTTCACTAGCTTCCTGCTTCTCCAGGCTTCCTTTGTACCTGGAATGAAAAACAGGAAGTGCCATACCACAAAGAGTCCCTGTACTTAAAAAGAGTAGGGGAAGTTCCCCGATGCCCTGGCCAAATTTCACTTAGTTGTTTAAATACCACCTTGGGTCTCCACTGAAAAGAGGCCACTAGTCTAGTGGGTCTAAACTGGTCAACCAAAAACAAATGCAAATAAAAGAAATAAATAATATAAGGGGTGTACCAGTCTTCAATGTGATTCTTTTCTCTGGTATAAAACAATGCCTACTGTCCTACTAATGCAGACACTTGTAGTTAAGCATGTAACATCTCATAAAAAGACATCCCATACCTGGGATTGAAAATGTAGACACATATAAGGACCTGTGTATATGGGTGGATTCAGCTCTGAGTTTTTCTAATCATATCAGTCAATTGGTTAATGATAGTTATAGAACTATAGGTTGTATAAAAACATTTATAAAGTATAGGAAATCAAAAATGATGAAGTCATTTTTTCCTAGTTACATTAGTCCCAAACTTAAGTATGGAATAACAACATAGAAACCCTTTAAGAAAACAAGCATGAGAAAACTGGAAAGAGTACAGCAGAAATATACCAAGGGCATCCATGGATGTGAAAATCTAAGTTATTATGAAAGACTAAAATATCTGAACTTGTACAGTGTCTCATACAGATATCTAAGAGATCATATTCAGATATATACGGCATTTAGAGAGAACTACCCCAGGGAATGTTTGGGGTTATCAAAAAGTAATAGAGAATCATCAGACAATCTATGTAGAAGATTCTGTAGGAATGAGAAGTGTACAGTTAGTTCTCTGAGACAGCAGCTGATGCATGGAACAGACTACCAAATTACATTAAAGCAAGTACTAGTTTAGATATTGTTAAGAACAGCCTGGACACTTATTATGAGAACAAGTGTTTTGGTATATTGGCAAGCTAAAAGGGCATTAATGCCCGTGCTTGAAATATTTATATGTATGTATGTATACCAATATTCTTTTACGCTGTTTTTCATCTGTCCTAGTATGAATGGTTATCACCCTGTCACTTTCTTTTTCCTTTCAAGTTGCCTCTATAAATGGTTTCTAAGAACAAACTGCTGGTCCAAACCCACAAAGCTAATAACTCTGCTAGTGAATCCCTGTTCACCAACTTTGTTGGCAAAACCTGGAATTCATTGCCAAACTATATAACCCTACAATCCTCCAAAAGTCTCTTCAAAAAAAAAACCTCAAACAGTATCTCAGAGTGAACTGACTTTGCTCATGTACCAACCCTGATTAGTTTATAAACTGAAAGCATAATATGTAAATATCATAACATGCAACTACATCAACAAGCTCTGTAACCAATCTGATGTCTCTTGCTTTTAATTGTGTCTGTCCATGAGGATTGAGAGTCCCTACTAGGGAACACTACTAAACCATTGTACATAATCACTTTGTTTTATATTTTCTAACGTTATCTAACTTCTCGTGTAACCTATGTAAGTTTGTCTATTTGGAGCTTTTCTCCCCGGGCTTCCACTGAAAATGGACATGTACCCAGTTGGACTATCCTGGTAAACAAATGTAAAATAAATAATTTTTTTCTTCAGTTTTGCTTTTTTCCCTTACACAGAGGTATGTGTTGCCGAGATCCTTCATTAAATTTAGTTTCCTGTTTTGTCCTGACATTTTGAACCTCTGTATAAGTTTTGTTTCTTTCTGTTTAACTACATTAGTAAAATGTTTCATGTTAGGTTTCTCCTTCCCAACACTAATCTGCCACTGAAAATTCTCAATTTTTATATATTTCTGTTTTAACTTGAAATAAAGTTTAGAATTCTGAGCAGGTTATGTATATGTCAGACTTCTGATTTCATGTCTTCAAAATGCACTCTTTCAGTGAGGGACTCCTTCTCTTCAGTTCCTTTAGTCAGCTCTTTTTCCTGTTTTGTATTTATGGCAGGGTAAGGCGATACAGCCTGAAGCTTTCTTCCTTTAGCTGGCATTGCTCCTGCAGGTTATTATGTCATAGAACATGCATATACGTTTTCCTCAGTTAATTCTGCTCTCTCTCTCTATTCTAGAATCAATAACTCTTTGTCTGCAGATTCTTTAGTATGTGACTTGATATATTTTGCAGAGCAGTAGGCATGTACTGATGTATCTCTCTAAATACATTTTGAAAATGTGCAGGTTCTTCCTCTTTCTGTAGTCTCAGCCAAACTTTTAGTAACTTTGGTACTGTCTGACACCACCTCTTAATTTTTACTGGCCTCAAATACTGTTATAACTGTGTCTAATAGTTGTTCTCTCCCTTTTCCATTTAGGTAGGGATGTAACTGTAGGTCTATTCATTTGCTGTTTCCCCTTACCACACTGATAATGTTGTATATTAAAAAGGCTTCCTTCTTTCCTTTGTCACCATAAATCCCTAAAGTGGGGAAAATCTTTCTCTGTTATATTACTTGTTAAATTGGGATCTATAGCAAAAGAATGAACAATTTGCCAAACACAGTTTGTATTTCAGTTTGAGTAATGAAATACTGTTTATTATCTCCATGTGTCCAGATGACCATTGCTGCTTTCTTAGGAATTTCTTTTTGCAAATATGCTGTGATTTTATAAGTGTGACCATACTAGTCAAACATTGTAGTGCTTGGAGTTGCCAGGCATTAAAACATTGCATTTAATTAACCTTCAAAAACACCAAATAAGGAAGCAATCAAATGGTGATATGAAAGAGAAAGTCCTTTTAATCCATTTAATGCATCCGTCGTGGTACCTCGGCAATTCGCCTTCAGTGGAACAAATAACCATATAAACACGTCCTCTTTTTATATACTCATCAATTAATCTATTAAATAATTATTTCATTATGTCACTAATCCTGTTAATACTTACACTTCAAATACCCTTAAATACAATCAGCAAAACATTTTATATAAAGCAATACATGCTATATTGCATGCTTCTGTAAATTACTGAACTGTGTGAAAGACAATACAAAATTGTGCTAAATGCATATTAATTCATCTGAAATTCATAAATTATTTAACACATTATATAACATTAACTTCACTAAATATTAAATTGTATCCAACAAAATATAGGCTGTAGGTGAGGCAATGGTGCTTCCAAAGTCCCACATATAAGTTGCAACAGTATAGAAGCTCTTCCAGGTGAAGTAAATGCAGTTTACATGCTGAGTACAAGTGAAAAGCTGTTTACATCAGTAATATTAGGGAACTGCATACCCCTGACATGAAGCCACAGACTAGTAGGAAGAGACGACTCACACTTCCACCTCACTGTCCAATTCAAAAAACTAGAAGTAAATTCTTTATGTTCCTTGGAACGACAGGCATTGTTTAACTGCAGTCATTCTGCTGATGCTTACTTGGACTCTGAAACTATTTTGGACAATGTTATCATGACTGGTTTTGAAAATGTTGCTGATGGTGTCTCTGCTAGTAATGTTGATTTTGTTTGCAACAATTTAAATTTAGTTAACCTTTCTGGGTTGTGTCAGTCTGAAGATATGCTTAGAGTTTTGCTTAAAGGCATTAAGTTTGTACCTACTAAGTTACCTTTGCTTGCGGACGTATTAGTGGATGTTAAAAAATTTGTCCGCAAACTGAATCTAAAGGTATTTTTTTCTGAACATCAGAATCATTTTCAAACTGAAAGTAATATTTCACCAGATGATGAGTTATTGAATTTGAGTATATATGATTATGATGAATTGGTGTTTGATGGATGTGAACATAAAAATGATGAGTCTGACTTTTCTGAAGATGTTAACCTTTATGTGGATGAAAGTTTTTTTGGGGGGGTTATGGGCTCATTGGTGTCCCTTGTTTTTCGGGTGATAGTACCTTCATTCCTCCTAAGTGTTCACTGGCTATAAATACATTTGAACATGTTGCATATTCTTGCATTGAAAAAGCATATAAAGAATTCTGCAGACAAAATAAGTCATTTAATTTAAACAAATGTGAATGGGTGGCTTTAAAAGAGTTGAGAACAAAACTAGATAAGATAAGTATTAAACCAGCTGACAAAGGGGGTACGTGGGTAGTGATGAATACTGACAAATATGAATGTATTGTTAACACCTTGTTGGGAGAGGACACATATGTTAAGTTGAATAACAACCCTTTGAAATGTTATTCTGATGAGCTTAATGAAATACTAGAAAAAGGAGAGAGGTTGGGTTTTTTTACTAGTAAGGACATTAAAAAGCTAACAGTTAAGGAACTTCATCACCATACATTTATATTATTCCTAAAATTCACAAAAATATGATGAATCTGCCAGGAAGGCCCATCATTTCTGGCATAGGCTCTTATGTTGAAAGGGTGAATACATTTTTGGATTTTCATTTTAAAAAGTATCTCCCTAAAGTTTGTCCACATGTAAGAAACACTCAAGATGTATGTCAAGCACTGTGTGGGGTAGAGTGGAAAGAGGACTACTACTGGGCGACAGTTGATGTCTCATCTTTATATACCAACATTAATAAGAGATGGGGTTTAGAGGCCATGCAGAAGATGATGGGTGAAGGACCTCGCACTATGTTTCTGTTATGTCTATTGGAGTTTAGTCTGACACAAAATTATTTTATGTGGAAGAAAGACTTCTTTCTACAAGTTAAGGGGACTGCTATGGGTACAGCTTTTGCACCTACATATGCAGTAATATACATGGGTGAATTTGAAAAAGAATTTATGTTTCAAAGTAACTTTTTTGTGAATAATGTTGTCTTTTATAGACGTTACATTGATGATCTCATTTTTGTTTGTAGGGGTGATGTGGCCTTGTTTGAGCAATTTATGAAACATCTGAATGACAACACACATGGGTTAAAATTTATTGCACAAAGTTCTTTGTGCAATATATCATTTTTGGATGTAGAATTCTATGTAGGGAAGGATAATTTGATACAACACAAACCCTTTAGGAAATCAACAGTGGTAAACAACTTTTTGCATGCAAGCAGTATGCACCCACCCCATTTGATTAAGGCATTACCTGAAGGGGAATTTAAGAGAATATTAAGAAATACCTCGGTCCCAGATTTATGGGAAGAAGCTTGTGAGGAAATCTTTACCAGGCTTATATCTAGAGGGTATGAAAGTACTGCCCTTTTAGGTATTAAGAATAGGTTATGTAGAACCAAAACTTTAGGAAGGGGGGTGCATCATAGTGACTGCTGTCATTCATTGGTAGCATCTACACAAGAAAACATATTTTTTGTATCCAAATTTTCGGATTTTTTTCAATTGTGGTTGAAAAAATTCTTAAAGAATTGTGGCATGTTGTTTGTGATGACCTAAATGTTGGTCATCTATTTCCTAGACATATCACATTTTCATATAGTAGGTATTATAATTTGAAAGAATTGTTGAACAGAAAATTGGAACATTTTATTGACGTGAATGTTGGCATGCATTGTTGTGGCCATTGTTTGGTTTGTGATAGGGTAAAAAACACATGGAATGAAAATAAATGGTAAGAAATATTTAGCATTTGAGAAGTTTGAATGTTTGTCATCTGGGATGATATACATTTTGGGTTGTGATTGTATTACACTTTTATGGTATATTGAACAGACCACCAGAAAGGTTAAAGTGCACATTTTAGAGCACTTAGGGGACATTAGGAGGGGAAACATGGAAAGTCCAGTAGCCTCTCATTTTATTAATATACACCATGGCAATGTAGAGGGTTTTTCATTTAGTGTATTGGCAAGACCCCATTTTTGTGCAGGAAATTTTAAAACCGCATTAAACAGGTTAGAATACAGAATGATCTTAGGGTAGCATACATTGTATCCTAGAGGAATGAATTTAGAGAGTGGGCTTATAGTATAAAATATAGAAGTGATGAAATATTTTGAGTCATATTAATGAAATTTGAATGTATTTATATGTACTTAAATGCTTCATGCTTTTATTTATTCATTGTTATGCACAATTTAATATTTAGTGAAGTTAATGTTATATAATGTGTTAAATAATTTATAAATTTCAGATGAATTAATATGCATTTAGCACAATTTTGTATTGTCTTTCACACAGTTCAGTAATTTACAGAAGCATGCAATATAGCATGTATTGCTTTATATAAAATGTTTTACTGATTGTATTTAAGGGTATTTGAAGTGTAAGTATTAACAGGGTTAATGACATAATGAAATAATTATTTAATAGATTAATTGATGAGTATATAAAAAGAGGATGTGTTTATATGGTTATTTGTTCCACTGAAGGCGAATTGCCGAGGTACCAGGACGGATGTATTAAATGGATTAAAAGGACTTTCTCTTTCATCTCACCATTTGATTGCTTCCTTATTTGGTGTTTTTTGAATATTGCTGTGCTGTACTCTCTTCATTTAATTAACCTGGCTGTAACACAGTAGCAAAAAGAGGATTCTGCTATCTGTTCAGGCAATCCATTCCATTCTATAGCTACAACATTAGTAGCAGGCTTTCCACTAGCTGCAGTTTTCATAGGTGAAAATAGTATTACCGTAACAAGAACAGAATCTAGCTATGTGATCCTGTCTCCCACATTTAAAATGACATGTCCACAGTTGCCTGCTACTGTTTATTATAAGAATTTGATGCATGCATAACAACAGGCCTAGACTGCTCAGCTCTGAAAATCGTTTCATTGCTTAACTATCTTTTTACTGGTGAAACAACTTTTTCAGAATTTTTATGGTCATTTTGAAATATTTATTTTTTAACATAGTAGGCAAAGTTCTTTTAAATGTGTCAATAGATAAAATTTCTGTCATTTAAGTTTTGGAATATTGACTGTCAGAAATTAACTATAGCCAAATTAGATGTTTCAAATCACATAACTGATACCTTACCATTTTATTATGATAAGATGTCCAGCTACAAACGTCAGAGCTTGTGTATCAGTAATAATACCAGCCCAATTTAACAATGTTTTTCTCACTTTTTCATAGTCTTTGTAATCAGTCTCTTCCAGATCCATAAAAGCTTTCAGTGATACCCCAGTAAAGTAAGAAGAAATAATCTTTGCCTAGTTATTTCTGTCTCACTCCTGTAGAGAATACTGTTAGCAGATATTCCTCAGATTCATCCACCTTAGTCAGTTCCTTTAGTGAGAGAACCATTTTTTCACATTGACAGTGCTTTGATAAGGGGGCGTTTACTTTCAGCTGCAGTGGCTATGGTTGTAACAACTACTCTTCTGAAGTCATTTTGACTTGGGTGTTCATTACTCAACAAGATGCAGGTGCAAATCACCCAGTTAATCAAACAACACAATACTGCTGAAGTTGTGTTCTTAGTTGTTAAAATGTATTCTTCTCTCTCTAGGTGATGTAAATTGGCTAAAGCAATGTAACTTCCACAGATGACAAAAGGAAAACAAAGACATCACTGTTTGGCATAAGATGCACCAAAAATGTCCACTGCGCCCACCAGTATAGTTTCTTAAATGCTCTGATGACCAGAGTTCCATAAAGGTGTATACAGTTTTGATTCATCAACAAAACTATAAAGGATAGTTGTGCAGAATTTTTCAGCACAGGTAACTGAAGTCTCACCAAATCCCTTGCACCAAATATACAAAAATGAACTGAAATACATACGGGCTACTTGCCTGTTTCTCAGTACCTTTTCTTTTAAAGAGCAAAAGTCCCCAAAAATAAGGACTAACTGTCACTCTTGGCTATAATTCCAGTACTAGCAATCTGTTTAGGAGGACAAAAGAATTTTATCCACAGCGCAGAGAGACTGTCATGCAGAACCTCTCTTCCTCAATCTATACTGAATTCTCCTTTCATGAAGATGTGCTGGTCTCTTCACAAATGTAAAGTCCAAAAAAGGTGCCAGAACAGCAGTGTGGTAAAACCAAACAGTTTTAATGTCTCATATGCACATTAAGCACATTACGGGTAGGGATAAATATAAGCCCAAATCCCACAAAAAAGGATTCAGACCGGTTTCGGCTTTATTAGCTTTCCTCCGTGTCAAACCAAATAACAAAAGCACATAGCTATTTATACAAATCCTAATAAGTAGACAAAAGTTCCCATTGGTTAGTTATAAATGCTCATTTAATCCAGGGGGAAACGCCCTCCAAACTTAATTATCTACTTTTTCTCTTTAGAATTAAGGATGGAATGCCATACATATTTATTACTTCTATCCCCATTTATCTTGTCAATAACAGTGAATCTAAAAGAGGCAGTGTGGTGTTTTAATGTATGTTTATAAAGGGCATTAAACTGTCTTTTCTTTCTAATATCGCTGACATGTTCAGTAATACATAACCGTAAAGGTGTAGAGGTCTGACCAACATAAAATGCAGAACATGAACATGTAACAATATATATATATATATATATATATATATATATATATATATATATATATATATAGATATATATATATATATATATATATATATATATATATATATATATATATATATATATAAAACCCAATCAGTGCTACAATTTGATAGAAATTTTATATCAAAAACCAAGGCAGTGTTTCTGCTTGCAAATTGTTTTGATTTTGCTACCCTTGGGCAATGCGTAGTGTCCACAGGGGGTGCATCCATATAATATATCACCCGTGATAGTGCGTTGTTGGTAATTTCTGGTGGGATCCTGGTAATGCTTATAATGGCTAAAAAGTGTGAACCTAGTGTTTGACCTCTTCAAAAAGAAAATGAACACTTATCCCCAAGGATCTCAGACAATTTATGGTTCGCCAATAGAATGTTCCAATGTCTGTTGACAATATCAATAAGTGCCTCAGTATTTCTACCAAAAGTCGTAACTGGCCTCAAATTAGATGGATCCCAAGATGATGTTCCCTGTAACCTAACAAATTCTTCCTGTCTTGAGTGGATGCCCAATTGCTGGCAGAAATGATATTTCCATGTTTATATCCCCTACTCTTGAATCTGTGAATAAGATCATTTCTATAATATTCATAAGTTTGTGTATCGGAGCAAACCAGTCTAACCTGAAGTAATTGTGATTTGGGGATATTCCGGATGATATGTTGAGGGTGGAAGCTGGTGGCATGAAGGAGTGAGTTATATTGGGGATATTTGTGATAGATCTGAGTATTCAAAGTGACCTGTTGCCAATGATAATTGACCTTAAACTCAATACCGGACTTGTTCTCATTTAAATACTCAGCAAATTCCTGTAGATAAACACTATCAGCCTTCCACACCATCCAACAGTCATCCAGATACCATCTCCATATATCTATCTCCTCAAGATATATGTTATGGCTAGGGTCATAAATAAGTTCTTCTTCCAAATATGCCATAAATAAATCAGCATAGATGGTCGTGAAAGATGCCTCCATTGCTGTAGCCTGCACCTGCCAAAAGCATTGGCTATGAAAATATAGTACATTTTTAGTAAGTACATGTTGTGCTAGACATACTAAGAATATATTGAAACCTGGCTGATATAATTCACACTTGTCCAACCAGTACTGTCAGGCCAACAGGCCCGCCCAGTGTGAAATGTTAGTATACGAGGCTATAACATCTAGGGTGCAAAGAAGCCACCCCGATTCCAACTGCATATCAGAAATGATACCCAGGAATTGTGTCGTGTCCTGTATACAGGCTTGGATATATCCCAAAAGGGGTTGAAGATATTTGGTCAACAATTGTGAGAGAGGTTCGGTAAGAGAACCCCTACCTGACACTATAGGTCTCCCAGGTAGGTTTTTTATATCCTTATGAATCTTAAGAAGCAAATGCAAATATTGAGATTTTGGATCCTGTACCATAAGATGATAAAGATCTGAATCAGTGATGATGCCCTCTTCCTTGGCTTCTAATAGAAACCTGTCAATTTCCACCTTAAATCTAGGGGTTGGATCTATGGACATATGCATATAATATCTGCCATCTTTCAATTGCTTTTGAGTTCATTGTAGTACATCTCCCAATCCATCACCACCACCGCTCCACCCTTATCAGCCGTTATGATCACTAAATTTTTATTATTTTTAAGATTCATAACTACCTGTTGTTCCATCTATGAGAGATTATGGTGAAGAACTGGATGTTCATGAAAATTAAAGTTTAGATCTTTGAGAACGCTAGATTGGAACATAGAAACCTGTTGATACATTGGTGGCATAAAAGTAGATTTCTGAAATTTGAATACATTGGTGTTAACAACAGACGATTCAGAATTAAAATATAGTCTTAGGTTCAACAGATGACAAAAAGAAATTACATCCTGAGCCAAAGAATCCTCTATAACAAAGAGCCCAGTGCAAAATGTAAGCCTTTATTCAAAAGTTGCATTTCCACCTCTGAAAGAGGTATGGATGAAATTTTATGAACTTATGTACAATTATTTAACATTGTAACATGATTTCCAGAAGGCTCTCAAAATTGCTTGTTTGTCCTGTGTTTCCTGCTCCCTCTCCTTGTTCTAGCCCTAAAAGGTGATCCAAGTTATGTCTTTTGGGAGTGAGTGACTCTAGGGTGTGATTACCATCCACATCTGTGGTAGAAGATGAATCATCCCCCGATGTGCTACTGGTGGACGTTCTAGATTTCTTCAAAATGGATTTAGGTCTCTTCCTTTTTTGGGTAAAGAGTCTATTATCAGTAGTACTAAATTTGACATTCTTATAAGACTCATATGATTTCCCCCTTTGGTAATCCCCCATGTCATGGTTGATTTTTTTCACTTCTTTCTCTTTTAATTGTTGTTGAAGGTTAAGTAGCTCAGTACTGAGCTGGTTCAGACAAGATATGTAGCATGGTAAGGTCTCATAAGTCTTAATGTCCTCACAAGTAGATTCTACCTCTATGATACATTGATTTACAGTCCATTCATAGTATGATGTTAGGGGATCAACAAAGCCCATAGAAGTTCTTTGTTGAATCTGGGCCCATTGTTCCAATATCGATGTTATTGACTAGGGGTTGAATCCTTACCTGTAGACCCCTGGGAGTAATCCCCTTTGTCTGATAGGCTTTGAACAATTTCAAATCCCAAACATTTGTTCTCAGTGTTTTCATGCTTTTGGTAAGTTTTTGAAAAGCCGATTTACAATGGTTAAATGGGTCATTAGTATTAGCATTTTCCATAACTCCCTTATCTGTAGGCCCCAAACCAAAAACTTGCAAATCACCTTTATCAGAAGATAAACCTTTTTGGATCTAGACCAAATCCATGTTCAATATAAATCTCAGAAATGTATGTATGTATATGTATATATATATATATATATATATATATATATATATATATATATATATATATATATATATATATATATATGGGTCCATATGACTACATCGACAAGTCATAACATCGACATTCAGTACACCGACACAAAATCACCGACAGATTAAATAACCGAAATCCCACTTCACCGACATTCACAAATTCGACAACCCGACAGCGGAAAGACCGACAAGGGTAATGTGTGATCGCGACCCGGTAAGTGTGTGACAGTGACGGAGGTAGGAGTGGTCAGGTAAGTGAGTTAGGGTTAGGGTGCAGGTAGGTGAAGTGTGCGTTAGTGTCGGAGCTTGGGCTAGGGGTGGGTAAGTGAGTTAGGGTTAGGGTGCAGGTAGGTGAAGTGTGCGTTAGTGTCGGAGCTTGGGCTAGGGGTGGGTAAGTGAGTTAGGGTTAGGGTGCAGGTAGGTGAAGTGTGCGTTAGTGTCGGAGCTTGGGCTAGGGGTGGGTAAGTGAGTTAGGGTTAGGGTGCAGGTAGGTAAAGTGTGCGATAGTGTCGGACCTTAGGGTTAGGGTTTGGGTCAGGGCTAGTGTGTATGCTATGTAGTGTAGTGTGTTGAAGTAGACCCGGTTTAGTACGTGTAGGAGTTTTGTGCAGTGGTTAGGGGCATTTACTTAGTGACTGCTTCGTTGTCGAACTTGTGAATGTCGGTGAAGTGGGATTTCGGTTATTTAATCTGTCAGTGATTTCGTGTCGGAGTACTGAATGTCAATGTTATGACTTGTCGATGTAGTCATATGGACCCATATATATATATATATATATATATATATATATATATATATATATATATTTTTTTTTTTTTTTTTTAATTTACCAGACCTGAACAACCTATAAATATTGGACCTTAATACAGCAATTTAAAGAAAATAGGCTAAACATACACTATACAAGTCAATAGGAAAGGTTGTCAGCCCTTTAAATATAGGTAAAGGTAGTAGCACACAGATGACTGTGAAATAATCCAAGTTATTTTGCTCTTCCTTTGCTGATTTAGTTAGATAGAAAACATAATTTTAAACCCACAATGATACAAAAAATGCATAAGCATATGTTTGATTGATTACGATAGGAGAATAATAATAGCCATCCCATATTATAAATATCAAAACAAAGTGGTAAAACCACAGTCATCATAAACCTGTAACAGGTATCAAATACGAAATGTTACATTCCCCTATGAATAGTATGTCAAAAACAGACAAACATCATAAAAGGTATCTATGAGGTGAAAAGCTACCCGCATTTACGAGGATATCAATAATTTATGGCAGGACCAGTATACGGGGGAACACTGATAGCCCTTGTGGTTAAAGAAATATATGATGTTACGTACTACACCATTCAACTTACAATGCTATATTCCCCTGTAAAAAAGTGTATACCACTGCCAACCAAATATTTAACCCACTTATTCCAATGTTACACACTGGGTGAATCACCCATTAATTTAACTTAACAAGGGTGCAATCATAGCTATCGTGTGTATAGACCAAAACCTTTGACCTAGCAAAAGGCAATCATAAATCACAAAAACAAATATCTGAATTCCTCAATTCAGAGTAACACACAGTGCTACGTTCCCTTGTTAAAGGTATAAATTGCTGGTAATGATAAGTTGGCATATCAATATAACAGCCTGCTAAGAAAGTAAAAAAGAACACACCCACCTGTAGAATACTTACATGGTGAACCCAACCATATATTGCCTCCAGTCCACTTGCCAGGCCGACATCTTCCTAATAGCTTGATAAGAGTCCCAAAATCCATATTAATATTCTTAAACTGTGATAAAATCACACTGGTTATCCATGCAATACTATACCCCAAAGTTTCATAACAAAAACATCTAGCGAATTTGGCTGCTAAATGTATATTAAGTCCTAAGTCACTCAACATGCACAAACTTCTGCATTCTCCTGTTATGAAATATCTAACACTGCCAACCAGATGTTAAATACTTATTCTGATGTTGCCCACTAAAAGATTAATCACACTAATTTAGCTTAACAAGATAACAATGATAGCCTTCTTCTGTATTGACCTACACCCTTGAGGTAAATAAGAATCAGATAAATATTGAAAATGTATATTGTAAATCAAATTAACACAATGCTACGTTCCCTTGTTAAAAGTGGAAAACATTTTTTAATGCAGGTGCCCCACCTGGAATTATTATTTCAGGCAAGCAATTCCCCTTTGTAACCAGCCAAAGTCTCTGATTGTATGGGGTTAGAACCCCTTCTCTTATACATCACAGATCACGGGTTATCAATTGATGGAGCTTAATAGGTAAAGCACTAATTAATACAATCAGGAGCACTTTATTTGCATCTGATTGGCATGAGTCATCATCACTAATATATATATATATATATATATATATATATATATATATATAGATATATATATATATACATGTATGAAAGTCTCATGAAATATAGAAAGCTGAAAAGGGCAAATGTAAAAGGAATGATCATTTTAGAGTGAATCTAAAATAGGTTCATAGGTTTAGGTTCATAGGTTGGTACTGGGCTATCTGCCGGAAGGCATATATTAGCCCAGCCATGTTGTGCGGTGTTCACCACCCCTTTAGTAGTTCTCTAGACCCCTGTACTAGCAGCTAGTACCCTTGGCCCCTATCTAGTAGTGATGTTGGTGTGAACTTTCTGTTACCCATCCACTCATCAAGGTTCCTCTTGAAGAGTGATAGTGAGGGGCTCTGACTTATGTAGATCGGGACCCTGTTCCATAGTAAGGGAAGTCTCTGCAAAGGGAATCTATCCCTCCAGCATGTTCTATTCATTGTTGTGTTGAGGTTTATATCCATAGAGCGTGTAGCTTGAGTAGATTTGATTTTGCTAAGATGGAGCATGTTCAACAATTCTGGGTTGGACATGGCTCTCTACGTTAGACAGAGATCACCTCTGAGAAAGCGGTATACAACAGAGAACAGTCTTAGCTTTTTCAATCATGCTGTATAGGGCAACTGTTTGAGGCCAGTGATCCTCTTAGTGAGGTACCTCTGTGGTCTCTCCAGCTGCTGGAGACAATTGGTGCATTGTACTCAATAATGGGTCTGATGAGAGAAGAGTAGAGGGGCACCATTACATCCTTAGATCTTGATGCAAACCCTTTCCTGATCAGATGGGTCACATAGAAGGATTTTCTAACCACTTTGGCAACATGGTTATCAAAGGAAAGCTGACTATCTACTTGGGTCCCTAGATCCCTTATTTCTTCTTCAGATTTCAGGGGATTACCTCCTATGTTGTAGTTTGCAGGTACTCTGTTTTTTCCAAAGGGGATTACTACGCTTTTTTTGCATTTAGCTTGAGACCATGGCTTTGACACCATGCATCAGTCTCATTTAGGCCCTTCTGGAGGATCTCCATGTCGGCCGGAGACTCTGTTATAGTACCCAGTTTGCAGACGTCCGCAAACTTAGTCAGCCACAGCCCTTCCGTGCTTGCCTGTACTTCTGAGAAATATATGCCAAACAGGAGGGGCCCCAGGACAGAGCCCTGAGGCACACCACTCGTTACTGGTCTGGATTCAGACATAGATCCCGCTACTCTTACTTTATGGGATCTGTCTGAGAGCCAGTTTGCGATCCATCTTGTGACGTAAGGTGAGCTTATCAAGAATACCTGAATGGGGAATGGTGTCAAATGCTTTAGCAAGGTCAAGATAAGCCATGTGTACCTCCTTTCCCTTATCTATAGCCTGAGTAACTGTCTCAAAGAAATCCACAAGGTTCAGGAGGCATGATCTGCCCTTGATGAAGCGGAACTGTGTGGGGTCCAGCGACTGGAGGTTCCCAATCTCTCCATTTATGAGTTCCATAATGATTCGCTCCATAGCCTTACAGATCAGACTGGTCAGGCTTATTGGTCGGTAGTTCCCAATGTCATTTGTGGCCTCACCCTTGTGTAGCGGGACCACCATTGCTGTGCGCCATTTTATGGGCACATATCCTGTGGAGAGGCTGAGACTGAACAGGGTATTAAGATGCGGGGTTAATTCCTTTTGGAGCTCATGTATGACACCGCCTGGGACACCATCTGGTCCCATGGAGGTAGTGTTTTTAGCTTTAGATAGAGCATTGTTAACCAATGTATCAGTAATAATTGGACTTACACAATCCCCTAGAATGGTAATAGGCCCTGTAGGTGGTGAGGGGGGGGGGGAATTCGCACTGAACCTGTCAGCCAAGATGTTGGCAATGTCAGAAGGGTCAGTGTATTTTGTTCCATTTTGTACTAGCTCAGAACAGACCTGAGCATTGCCATTTAGGTTTATGATGTAGCCATAGAATGCCTTATGGTTATCCTTGGCAACTTTCTTTTCAAAATTAGCTTAAGTTGACTTGATGAGGGCCCTCAATTTCTTACTAATGCTGATCAGGGATGATTTTTCTACTTGAGATTTGGCCTTTTTTTGTATAAGTCTCCTCCTTTTATTGTAAAGTTTGCTTATGGCCAGGGTCCACCAAACTGGTTTCTTCTTGCTTGAGGAAGGAGTCCTGGTTTTATTTGGGATAGCACGGTCGATGCAATCCTGAAGATGCATATAGAGTGCCTTGGTGTAGGATTCCGCATCCTGGATATCATTATCCTTCTGCAAGGGAATAGTGAAGCTTTCCACTTCGGATGCAAGTAGTTTGAAGTTTGCTTTGGATAGGTTTTTGACTATGGTTTCTTTGATTGGGGGAGGTGGAGGAGTGAGGATGTCCAGGGTTATCAGTTTGTGGTCAGATCTGACCAAGGAGGGGGTGATAACAGGTGTGGTACAATGGGCACCCATATTTGTGATGATTAAATCCAATATTTTGTCCCCTCTAGTGGGAGAACATACTAGTTGTTCAAGGGCATTTGAATTTATAAATTCTATGAATCGCTGAGCATAGGAGTTGGAACATTGGTAGTTCACCCAGTCTATACCAGGGTAGTTGAAATCACACAAGATTATGGTGTTGGGTAGGACCTTTATATTTTCCAATGTCTCAAGGAATGCAGAGTGAGCATCTTGGGACATGGTGGGCAATCTATAACCGGCTATGACTTAAAATGTGTTTTTTCCTGCTGAAAGTTGCGCATGGATGATCTCTGCGGCATCATGCTGTGCTACTAACCTGGAGATATGGGTATCCTTGATGAACATGAATACACCTCTGCCCTTTGTACTGTGATCTGGTAACTGAGGCCGGAAGGTATGAGATGAATTGTAACCTGGCAGTGCTGGGGTGCTCTCTCGAGCCTTGAACCAGGTTTCTGTCACTGCACAAACATCGATTTTCTCCATGCTGAAGGGAGCCTCGAGTGTGTGCATTTTGAGGTTGAGACTTCTGGCGTTGAGTAGCATTACCCTTAGTTTTTGGTTACCTGTGCTGGTTATGGTGGTTGGTTTGTCCTTTGAGCCTTGCCTAAGAAAGGCACTATGGGGAGGGCAAGAGCCTTGGCCAGTATTTGAAAACCTAGGGGTGACAGGTGCAACCCAACTCTGGCAAAACAGTGAGGCTTGTTTATCATGTCATCCCAGGCAGACAGACACTGGATCCCCTTAGAATGACACCAGAAGCTTAGCCAATTGTTGAAACTGATCATTTTGTCTTTGTATTGTAGTATCATTCCAGGTGAAGGTAGTATGCTGCTCAAGGTCAGGGTCATACCAGCTTGGGCAACATGATCAGAGAGCTCCTCAATGTCTCTTTTCATGTAGTCCAGGGAGGTATGTCTTACATCATTCACACCAACATGTACAATGACAGCATCATACTTGTACTTGTTCTGGAGTGACCTAAGTGCCTGTGTTATGTGGCGGATCTGAGCACCCGACAGGCAGCTGACAGTAACCTTCTCCTTGTTCAGCCTGGTGAGTGGAACATCCGTGTGCCTTACTATAGAGTCTCCTATTACTAGTGTGTTAGGTATGGTGTTTTGCCTAAAGGGCTGTTGTGAGGCACACTGCTGAGGTGAATTATGTGTTTTCTGGCTTGTGTTTGGGGGTGCAGGTTGCTTGCTTGTCTGCTTTGGAGGGGACTGTTTCTTTTTCAGATTGGTACCTAGTGCCTCCGAATATGTTTTTGTGTATTTATGCGTATGTTTTGTCGGTGCCTGTTTTGTAGATTCATGTGTGACAGGTGGTGTGATGCAAGTGTGTCCCTTATCCTCTTGACTGTCTGTTACAGTCATGGGTTGAGAGTGCTTAGCCTCCAGTCTGGCTGTGTATTTGCATCTCTCACAAGTGTTTGTGTCTAGAGGTAAGAGGAGAGGGTTGTCTGTATACATGAGGCAGTTGTGACACTGCCTCAGGATGCCCAATTCCACCAGATGAACTGGAGTGTACACCTGAAGCTGACCTCTGGACATTCTTTGAAGAGTACATTGAACTTAAGTCCTGCGGACGATCGAGGGTCTTATGCTATATTATAATAGTGCTGTCTAGGAAATTTGGAGAATAATAGTGCTGTCTAGGAGATTAGGACAAGTGCTGATTTCTGTTTTGCAAGTGCTGCAATAAGAGCAGCTGATCTGAAGCACTTGAATTGAGGCTTGCCTAGTTCTAAGGGAAAATTTACCGTGCAGACATTGTGGGGCCGGGAATAATATACCCCAGCTAACCGGCGCTTCCTGACACTGCTCTGTGCGCAAGACCACGCAAAAAGAGAGTTGCAGGCTTTTTCCTCTAGATAAGTGAGGAAAATGAGTGCAAGAGTTGTTTTTCTCTAAGCAAGTGAGAAAAGTAAGTAGAAAAACTGTTTTCTTCTAGGTAATGAGAAAGATAGAGTGCTATAGTAATTAGTAGCTTATTTAGTGCTTACAAGTTCTGAACAAGTGCTGAGCATGAACAAGCAAATTTAAGTGCTAAAACTAAGAATCTGTATCTGCACTAGATGAGTTACAGGACAGAAACAAGTGCAAATACAGGCTTTCAAATCAGAAAGTTGAGAGAGATGGAAGACCGCCCAAACGGCCAATAACTACAAATTCTGGGCCAGAACCACTCCTTGTGTGGTAGACAGGTTACCTAGTGCTTACCACTCCCACTGATAAGTTAGAAGGCTTCCCGCCAACACAGAAAGGCTTGAGGGACTCAGAAGCTTACATACAGTCCTGGATACAGCAATTCTGTATCTGTAACACTAGTTACAGGAAAGGTAGGAAACAGGCTTACAGTTTTTTTTTTTTTTTTACAGAAAAGTAGCAAAAACAGTAGTAAAAAACATTTCTCATGCAGTGCAAGCTAGCACACTTGAGTATGCAGCAATATTAGACCAAACACAGTTTAAAAATGCAATTAAATTAAAAAGGACTAAAAGCAAGTGCAGAAAGAGTTTATTAGGTAGAATGCGGTAAAGAGATGGGATGGGGGAGTGTCCCAGATCAAATCAACAGTGGGGCGGGCAACTGCAAAAGTCACCAAATTTAAACTACAAACCAAAAATTGGGAGAGTGGGTGGGACAAAATAGTTTCAACAGAGATCTAAGCAAAAACTAACAGTACAAACTTTAAAACCAAAAAAAATATTCTCAGCTCTGTACATTTGCCGATCAGTCTCTCAGAACTGTGAGACAACAGTTTCAACACAGATCTAAGCAACA
>NC_056743.1:45038822-45108822 GCF_019279795.1 Protopterus annectens | reverse complement strand
AGCACTCAGCAGTAACAACTACCACTGTGCATACACCTACACCCAGTGGAGCCTCAGCTATGAAGCCCATAAGGCAAGCTAATACACTACCCAGGAGTCTAGTCTCAGGGGCCTCCATTGTACAACATACTGATAACACCACTCACCAGGCTGAACAAGGAAAAAATAATAGTTGCCTATCAGGGTGCAGGATCCACCAAGTTACACAAGCACTCAAGTCATTGCACCACAGATACCAGTATGACTCAGTCATAGTTCATGTGGATGTAAATGACAAGAGCTGTACCTCTCTAGACTATATGAAGAGAGACATTATGGAGCTCTCAGCCTGTGTGAAAAAAACTGGTATGTGTCAAGCATTGAAGAGCATTCTACCTTCACCAAGGATGGTGCTGCAATATAAACAGAACATGATTGACTTTAGTAACTGGGATGCAATATTTTTCAGTATGGGAGGACATTTAACAAGCCACATTGCTTTGTCAAGTATGGTCTACACCTGTCCTCTCTAGACTTTTGATTATTGTTTAAACATTGTTCTTCTCCAAAGATTTTTTTTTAGGCAATGTAGATTGACAAAACTTCCAACATAGCAAAATCTACCCAAGAAAATCTAAAGGTGATACTGCTCAATGCCAGGAGTCTAAACAAGAAACTCCACTCCTTCCAAACTCTACTCACCCTAGAAAATGCAGACATCTGTGCAGTTACTGAGAAATGGTTTAAGGCCTCAGAAATTACCCCAGAAGAGAATGGCTTCAGTACCTTCCACACATTTAGACTAGCAAGTGGGCAGTGTAGTAGTGCAGTGGTTAACGTTGTCACCTCACAGCAAGAGGTTCTCTGGTTTGCTTCTCGGCTGGGGTGCCTTCTGTGTGGAGTTTGCATGTTCTCCCTGCATTCATGTGGGTTTCCTCTGGGTAGTCCGGTTTCCTCCCACAATCCAAAGACATGCGCCTGGAGTGTTTCTCCCCGGGCCTCCACTGAAAATAGGCTCTGTCATAGTCAGATTTTCCCGATCAACAAAATGATAATTAAAATAAAATAAATAAGTGCACAGGTAGAGACTTCAGGTGGAGGTATGTTGATCTACATCATTACCTGTCCTACCTCTAGGCTAGTTAAGCAGGATGATGCTCTGGAGTTCCTCCACATCCAGATTACCATGGACAGCGTCCCATACCATTATCTAAGGAAGCTATAGGTCACCTTCTATGTCCCATGAAACCCATGGCTTGTAGTTTGGTCTATTGGAGACACTCAACATTCATCCAAATACTATACACGTGGGGGGATTCAATTATCCCTGTATAAACTGGGAATCCTACACAACCCCAAATTTGCAAGCACAGGCATTCCAAGACTTTGTAAATGCAAATATCCTGAGCCAGATAGTGCATATGCCTACCAGAGGCACAGACATATTTGACCTAGTTCTCACAAACATTGGAGGACACAGCAATCCCCCCAACCTTATGTCCTCTCTGGAAAGCGCAAACCACAAAGTAGTCTCCTTAGAAATAAAAATCAGTCCTGTAACCCCAGTAAACTCTGTCACTGTTAAGAACTACTCCAAGGCAAGCTACCTTTTATTAAGTGATAACCTGTCAACATTTCAGACCCCCCAAACCCAGATAACACAGCAGCCTATGTGGTATTATTCAGAGAAGTACTGTACATCCATGTCAATGACTGCATATAGATAGCTGTGCATACCAGAAGTGAGCCTAAGACTACCTCAAAAACAAACCACCTTGGTGGAATCTGAAATTAAACATGTTGCATAACAAAAGAAAAATGTCACAGCTAAAATTAGGAAGTTTAATACCAAAAAAGACAAAATATCTCATCAAACTGAATAGACAACTAAAAGGACTAATTAAGTCCAACAAAGCAAATTTTGAGGCAAAAATAATGTCCCAGGCCAAGGATACCCATAAAGCCTTCTTCAGCTATGACCAAAACCTCAAAGGCAGCACACAACAGTGTGCCAAATTGCTGGTAAATGGAGCGACATCAATGGAAAAAAGGGATGTAGAAAATCGTCTGGCTGACATATTCAGCTCCAACGTTACCCCCCTCTCACCCCAGCTGCTCCTGCAGGAAATACCATCTAACATAATCCACACAACTATCATAGGTTCGTAGGTTCACAGGGGGTTACTAAGCTAATGGCTCTAGGTCCTTTACAAGCCCAGCCATGTAAAAAAAAAAAAAAAAGAAAAAACATGTATCTTGACTGACCATAATTAGATGGTCATTGTTAGCAGAGTGATTCTATGATCAGCACTGACTATCCCTGTCAAAGAGGGACATAGGTGCCACCCCCAGAATGAATTTATGGTCACCCATCCAACTGTCAGGGTTGTGCTTAAATGGGATCATTGAGGATCTCTGCTTAATGTGAAGTGGAAGCTTATTCCAGAAGAGTGGCACTCTCTGGGGGATGTATCTGTCTGTCCAGCATGTTTTGTTAATGTCACAGGCTAGGTTGAGATCCCTGGAATTAGTGACTCTTGTCCCTTTTGGTTTGTGGATGTGCAGCATTACATTAGGGTGGAGTCAGAGACTGCTCTGTAGGCCAGGCCCAAGTTACATCTCAGCAGCCTGTATGATACAGAGTACAATGACAGGGCTTTCAGTCTTTTCATGTAAGTCCCGTTTTGGAGGCCGTGGATTCTCTTGGTTAGAAACCTCTGTGGTCTCTCCAATTGGTGCAGGTATCTAGTGAGATACATACAGAATGCAGCAGTGTACTCAGTTAGTGGTCTGATAAGGGTCTAGTGTAGTGGAGTTATAGCTTAGTCTTGGATATGATGCCCTTATTTATGAGATGTGTAATGTAGAAGGCTTTCCTTACCACTATGGACACATGGTGATCAAAGTTATCATTTGTCTGTGTCAGCCCATTCTGTAATATGTTTACATCATTGCGGGACTCAATGATTGCATCCAGTCATTTGCAAACTTGGCAAGCCACAGGATATCTACTTTCACCTGGACTTCAGAGAAATAGATACCAAACAGTAGAGGGCCCAGCATAGATGCTTGTGTTACCCCAATGATAACTGCTGTACTGGTGGAGGTGGACTCCCCAAATTTGACAGTGTGCCTTCTGTCAGTGATATATGGGTTTATCCCGAGCTGGGAGAGTTTCTCAATGATCCAAGTGAGAGATTGTGTCAAAAGCCTTGGCTAAATCAAGATAGGTGGTGTGTACTGCTTTGCCCTCATCCAGGGCTTTGGTGAGATTCTCAAATAAGTCCACCAGGTTTAACAAGCAAGAGCTACCCTCGATGAAACATCAAGAGTTTGCATGTCTCCTATGTCCTTGTTGATAAGGCCCATGATGATTCTGTCCACGGCTTTGCAGATACAGCTGGTTAGGCTATATTGTTTAGTAAGCAACTTGGGATGTTATCTGGTCCCATAGAGGCTGTGCTTTTTTACCTTGGATAGTGCTTGTATGACCTGTTCTTTGGAGATGCTTGGTTAGGACTGGTATCAGGGATGCCTTTGGGTATGACTGGTGGGGACAAGGGGGTGACGTTATTGCCAAATCTGTCAGCTAGCAGGTTGGCAGTTTCCTCAGGTTCAGTGTGAGTGGTACCATCCACTGTAAGTTTGGCGCACAGCTGAGCACTCCCTTTTAGGTTTTGGACATAGCTAAAGAATGCCTTATGGTTGTCTTTAGCTAAGGATGCTAATTTAGCCTCATAACTAGCCTTAGAGGACTTTACAAGGTATCTGATTTGCTTGTTCAAGCTGCGGAGGGTGCTCTTCCTCTGCGTAAGTTCCCCCTTATTCTTGATATCAGTTTCTTTGTTATATAAACTATTGTATACTTGCAGTCCACCAGATGGCTTATTTTTTTCTGGAAGACCTGGTTTTAGTCCTGTCAGGTACAGCTGAATAAAAACACTTGTTTAAGTGGATGTATAGGGCATTTGTGTACTCTTCTGCATATGAGTCATTGTTGGCTGTGTTAGCAGGGGCTTTGACACTTTTTATACCATTGCTTAATAGGCTGTAGCTTGCTTTGGAGGAATTTTTCACTTGTTTTGATCATGTAGGGGTGTCAGGTCTGATCTTTACTTCAAATGAGACTGATTATTGGTCTGACCTTACCAGGGAAGGCAATACATAGACTATAGTACAGTGACCTCCCCCATGTTGGTTAGCACTAGGTCTGGGACATTTGAGCCCCTTGTGGGCATGCAGACCAACTGTCCCAGGGTGTTTAAATTAACAAAATCCAAGAACCTCAGAGCGATTGTTTGTGCTCATGTAACTCACCCGATCGATGGAAGGATAATTGAAATCTCCAATGACCGAGGTGACTCTAGCAAGACCAGGTAAGTAGTGTGCTTCTCCTGGTTCATGGTGGGGGAACTGTAGCTAACAGTGATGTGGGGGGTTATTTGGACCTGAAGTAGCTGAAGAGTGTGGTGCTGTTTTACCAGTCTTGAGGTGTATTTGGATTTAATGAAGATGGACACACCTCCACCTTTGGTTCTTTCACTCTCATTTTGAAGCCTGAACATGTGAAAGGTATTGTAGCCTTGTATGGCCAGAGTGCTCTCTGCAGCCTTGAACCAAGTCTGTGACTGCACAGACATCAGCATCTTGCAAGGTGAGGAGTGCTTCCAGGGAGTGCAGTTTACTGTTTAGGCTCCTAGCATTAAGCAGCATAACCTTGAGTTTGTCTCAAGTGGAATTCTTTACATTGGAAGTTTTATTGTTTTGATATTGCCTAAAAAAGGCACCATGGAGGAGGCAAGCATTTTTGCCAGTATCAGAGAGCCTTGATGAGACAGATGAAGGCCATCTCTGGCAAAGATGTGTGGTCTGTCAACCATGTCTTAACAGGCTGTCAGATTCTGCATTCCCCTTGAGCGACACCAGAACCTAAGCCAGTTATTAAAAATTATATTTTTTCTCTGTATTGTGGCATCATCCTAGGTAATGATAGATCCCTTGGGGCACATAATCTGAGAGTTCAGCCATGTCTCTCTTCATATAGTCCAGAGAGTTACATCTCAAGTCATTCACTCCATGATGTACTATGACAGAGTCATAACAGTAATTGTTGCTGAGTGACTTCAGTGTGTGCATGATTTGATTGATCCTGGCACCTGACAGGCAGCTGACTGTGACCATCTCCTTGTCCAACCTGGTGAGGGGAACATCTGGGTGTCTCACTATTGAGTTGCCTTTGACTAGGACATTAGGTTTTGAGATGTTTTAGGGGCTTAAGTAGTTTAGACACTGATGTGTGTTGCATGTAGTGGTGGATTCTGTTCATGTATCTGTATGTGTAGGTTGTTCATGCTTGGGGGGGGGTCTATGGTCTTTTGGTAGGCTTTTAGTGAGTACATCTGCATATGTGAATTTATGAGTCTTGACCTTATCTTGTGTGAGTGGAGGAGTGTTTCAGGGTATAGTCACATCTCTTACATACTGTATTTGTTTGCTTTAGGAGCAAGTGCTTGTTAGTATACATGAGGCAATTGCTACATTGCCTCAGGAAGCCCATGTCAATCAGGCTGGCTGGAGAAATGTTGGGACACTGACTCTCCATAGCAGCAGGTAATTCTTAAGTACTAATTTGTGACAAGGCAAATTAGATCAGCTATTGCTCTGGGATTAGCAAAGGGACTTATTTTATAGAAGATCAGGGATGAAAAGCGGGTCAATGCTGCTCAGTGCTCAGCTGAGTTGCCTGCAGTACTGAGCAGGTCTTAAAGGCACTCTCTAAGGCCAAGAATACACTTTTTAATGGGCCCCTACAACATCCCAGGATGCCTCTTAAATACCCTATGACCTATCAGAACCACTGGATTCACTGTTCAACCATATCCCCCAAGCAAGCTTTGTTCCACATGAATGCAAGACTGCAATGGTCATCCCTCTGCACAAGTGGCCATCAACCGATCTCAGGAAATACAGACCCATTAGTCTAATTTGTCTTATATGCAAAGCCAGGGAAAGAATTAGGGTCTGTAATACATCGCTGAAACACCTTGACAGCAAAAACCACTTCGTCCACAGGCATTCAGCGAAATTCACTTCCGCAATTCACTGAATACTTAAAGGGCAAAGATGTAGTAGACCAACCACGCAATTTTGTCCTTTTTTCCACTGTAGTGCGATCTTGGAGTTGGTATATTTAGTTGAGGGGTTCAGTTTAGCTAGATTTAGTTCCATTGGGTTGCAGGGCAAGTATTTGCCCTTTAAATATTCAGCAAGTCGTGGACATGAATTTCACTGAATTCGTGTCAACAAAGTGGTGTTCGCTGCCAAGCTTTTTCAACTGCATAATATAGACCCAAGACTTGTTATTTATTTATTTTTATTTATTTTATTTATTTGCTGTTTGTTTTCCAGGATAGTCCATTCGGCTACAAGGAGCCCATTTTCAATGGAGTCCTGGGGAGAAAAGCTCCAGAGAAATACAAATACATAGTACAGAAAGAGCACAAATCCATAATATACATTTCAATTAAATGTTAAATACATATTTTGTATAGTATAAACCCATATTGCACAATTCAAATAGATGTTACATAATACAGAAATAAAAGATTTTCATTAGGAAAATTACATCAGGTTAATTCAGTAAGTAGTTTTTTTTTTATTTAGGGAATTACAATGAGGTAAGGATGTAAACCTTTAGGAGGTAGTGGCAGGCAACAAAGTTTGGAAAGTTAGGAAGAAAGTGTGGTAGAATTAGGTTGGATAAGAGCAAGAGCATTTCCATTGTGAAGTAAGGTGCGAGTGCAGTGAGGTTTTAAACAAGGAGAGACTGCTGGTGGTGCAGATATATTTATTTATTTCCAGTTTGATTACTGGGGAGGTCCACTGGGCCCAGAGGACCCATTTTCAGTGGAGGTCCAGAGAGAAAAGCTCCAAAAATATAAATGATACATTGAGGAGAACAGTTTACACAATAAGAACATTCATTATTACAAATAGTCAAAACAAATTCATTAAGGTTTTTCTTAAGGGTTATACAATTATAAAGCTACTCTTATAGAGTAATTTGGGAAATGCATTATATGTGCACATAGAGAAGAGAGAAAGAAGACAGGAGTAGGAAGATGGGAGAAGGGAGAGCGTTCCAGAGGCGTGCAAGAGAGAAGGACAGCAAGTGATGGGAGAAGGGAGAGCGTTCCAGAGGCGTGCAAGAGAGAAGGACAGCAAGTGATTCCCAGCAGGACGGGTTGGTTTATGCAATTTAATTAGGTTTTGGGAACTGGATCTTAGGAGTCTATCTGGTTTATGCATTTCAAAGGTATTTGCTAGGGAGGGACAGAGAGATGGGTTATGAATGAGTTTGTGTGCTTGGATGAGCTGGGTATATGTGAGGAAGTTTGGTACTTCTAGCCAGCTTAGTTGGTGATGGGAATTACAATGGTGAGAAGAGGCTGTATGACCTGTTGCAAATTTGGATATTTTGTTATAACAAGATGAGCGTTTTGTTTTGAGGGAAGACTGTAGGCTGGTTAGGATAGATGCACCATGTAAAAGGGATGGGATGAGGTATGTATTAGCTAATGTAATCCTGGTGGTGGGAGAGATAAAGCGACTGTGGAGGTAAAGCATACCTAATTTTTTTATGGATTTTTTTTTTATATTTGCTTGTAGATGCTTGTCAAATTTTAGTTGATTGTCGATGATAAGTCCTAGTAATTTTGTGTCAGAATTATTATTGTTGCTGGTAATTATGAAGGATTGTTTGTCAGGGGAAGAGGTTTTGGATGCACTGAATAACATATGTTTTGTTTTGGTTGCATTAAGGGCTAGATGGTTGTCGAGCATCCACTGTTCAGTGGAAGAGAAGGCGACTTGTGTTAGATTGTTAAGAGTTGTGATGGAAGGGGAGGAACATATTATAGTAGAATTATCAGCATATTGGATGAGACTGGAGTTAGGAATGGCTTGGAAGAAATCATTTATGAATATGTTGAATAATAGGGGGCCTAGAATGGAACCTTGGGGGATGCCTGTGGATGTATTAAGGAAGGGTGAGCTAGCTTTTTTCCATTTAACTGCTTGTTGCCTGTGAGATAGCTTGAGAACCACTGGGTAGAGGAAGGGGACAGGTTAAGTTTAAAGAGTTTGGTAGGAGGAGGTTGTGAGAAATAGTGTCAGATGCCTTTGAGAGGTCAAGGAAATGAGTGGATACAAAGTGGCCAGAGTCGCGGGCTTTGTTGATTGTTTCTAGGAAGGAGAGGAGGGCAGTGGAGGTACTATGACCTGGTCTAAAGCCATGTTGTGTGGGGGTAAGAAGCTGATTATTGATGAGGATGAGGTAAGGTAAGAGTTGTTGGTGTACACATTTTTCAAGTAGCTTAGAAATAGGGGATAGGATGGCAATAGGATGAAAGTTTGAGATGTTGTTATTATTGCCACCTTTATGGAGAGGAATAATAAAGGCCTTCTTCCAGAGCTGGGAGACCTGGCATTCTGATAGGCTGATTAATTAGTATGCTGAAAGGGAGAGCAATGGCTTCTGTGGCTACAGGAGAGAATTTTGTCAGGGGCATTGGAACCAGGTTTTAATTTTAGAAGAAGTTTTTTTATGGTGGATATAGAGATGGGATTGATAGAGTAAGGTGGAGGTTGGGGGAAAGGGATGCTAGGGGAGGAAAGGATGGGTGCACGCTGAGGAGGGGTTGTAGAGGTGTTGGTGAAGGACAATGTTAGCTTGCTTATGGACTCTATGAAGAAAGAGTTAAATTGGGTGGCCAAGTCCATGTCAGAGGCATCTGGGTTGAGGCAAGGGTTTTCTTTTTTTCCCCGGGTTGATGAGAGATGAGATTCCTTTCCAAAATAGTGTGGGATTGGTGGTGTGGTTTGTTTGGAAAGTGGAAAAATAGGCTTTGCAGTCTAAGGTAATACATTTTTTTACTTTATTTTGTAGTGTTTTATATTTGTTTATGGTGATAGTGGTTTTATTTTTATGGTAACGTGTCGAGGCTTTGTCACAGAGACGCATAGTAGCTAAGGTATTTTTGGTTAACCAGGGCACAGGGTTACTTTTTATACATTTTGTTTTTAGAGGGGCAGTGGAGTTGAGCAGGTTGGTGAAAGTAGAGTTACAGTAGGATAGAGCATTATCTAGGGAAAGAGTTTTTGATGGGTTCCAGTTTGTGCTTTTTAGTGCATTTGAGAAGTTTCAGCACTGAAGGTCTTTCGGCAACGAGTGGAAATACAGGTGTGAGTTAGTTGTATAGAAGAGGGGAGACAGTGGGCAAAAGTGGGGAAATGGTCAGCTAGTGGGTCTGGGAGAATACCACTGTCAGAGATATAGTGAGGATGGGATACTAGAGTCCAGTCTATTGTAGTTCCAGTGATGGAGTTCTTGGAAGGCCTGGTAGTGGAATTGATTAATTACCACTATCAGAGATATAGTGAGGATGGGATACTAGAGTCCAGTCTATTGTAGTTCCAGTGATGGAGTTCTTGGAAGGCCTGGTAGTGGAATTGATTAGTTACCACTATCAGAGATATAGTGAGGATGGGATACTATAGTCCAGTCTATTGTAGTTCCAGTGATGGAGTTCTTGGAAGGCCTGGTAGTGGAATTGATTAATTACCACTATCAGAGATATAGTGAGGATGGGATACTAGAGTCCAGTCTATTGTAGTTCCAGTGATGGAGTTCTTGGAAGGCCTGGTAGTGGAATTGATTAGTTACCACTATCAGAGATATAGTGAGGATGGGATACTAGAGTCCAGTCTATTGTAGTTCCAGTGATGGAGTTCTTGGAAGGCCTGGTAGTGGAATTGATTAATTACCACTATCAGAGATATAGTGAGGATGGGATACTAGAGTCCAGTCTATTGTAGTTCCAGTGATGGAGTTCTTGGAATGCCTGGTAGTGGAATTGATTAGTTACCACTATCAGAGATATAGTGAGGATGGGATACTAGAGTCCAATCTATTGTAGTTCCAGTGATGGAGTTCTTGGAAGGCCTGGTAGTGGAATTGATTAGTTACCACTATCAGAGATATAGTGAGGATGGGATACTAGAGACCAGTCTATTGTAGTTCCAGTGATGGAGTTCTTGGAAGGCCTGCTAGTGGAATTGATTAGTTGTGTAAAGTTATATAAGTTAATATTGAGTGAGTTAGTGGGAGATTGGAATGTGGCCCAGTTTATGTTCATGTCCCCCAGGATTATGGTTTCATGAGTAATGTTGGTAGAGACCCAGGAGAGAAAATCTTCAAGGGATGAGATATTGTCTCCAGGGGGTGTAAAGAGGGAGAGAACACATATGAGTTTATGCTTGTTTAGGTGGAGTAGGGCTGATATTACTTCTGCCTTGCCAAATTTGGGAAAGGGTTTGGTATAGGGGGTGACTAAGAGGGATGCTGAGTAAAGGAGTGTTACACCACCTCTCGTTTTTTGTATTCTGTCATTCCTTAATGTGCAGTAGTTGGGAGGAGTTATTTCAGAATCTTGTATGTGGGGCTTAAGCCAGGTTTCTGAGATGGAGAGAATATCGGGCTGATTATGTAGAAGCCAGGCATGAAGGTTTGGAACTTTGTTACATAGGTTCTGAGCATTTAGAGCTGAGAAGTGGAGGGGGTTGCCTGTTGCTTGGGGGGTTGGATGCAGTGTGATAGAGGGGCCTGGGTTTGGGTGGATGTTCCCAGAGAGAAGGATAGAGATAAAGTGATGGATGAGGTATTTGCTTTGTTTGGGGTGTACTATACAGGTGGAGAGTTTTCTGGACATTAGACTAGTGTAGCTGGGAACAGTGTTTTTAGAGTTATGTATGAGTCTATAGGGGAAGAGCATGCTAGTGTAGAGACTTGGAGATATATGAATAACAGTAGATGTGTACCTTGTAGAGGATGGAGTAGTAGTGTGAAATGGGGGGAGTAGCTTGCATTAGTAGGTTGGGTGATATAATTTAGGTAAGTTAAGGTAATTAGAAGTATTATTTGAGTAAGAAGGGATAGAGATTTGAGGGTCATGATGTTGGTTATTGGAGTAGAAGTAGGGGGTGAGTTAAGTTGTGAAGTTAGTTTGAGTAAGAGATTATGGTTAATTGTTTAGCAGTTTATCAGGATTAGCTGTGTTTGGCAGTAGACCCTCAAAGGTAGGCTTACTATAATGAGTGAACTGTGGGAGGAGATATTGAGGGTATGATGGGTAGTTTGGATTGGATGGTGGAAGTGGTGGGAGTGACTAGCTAAGTATAAGTGTAGGGGTAATGGGGTGGCTGGGATATGGAGGTAGGGTAGGGGAGCAGAGTGAACTTGTAGGGCTAACGGAGAGGGTAGAGCCAAGGAAATGAAGAATCAAGGTCAACAGTGAAAAACAATCAGTAGAGTGTAAGGTAAGTTCAGATGAAATTATGCAAGGGGTAAGAGATATTCTAGCAGTGGTATAAGGAAAGGATTAGAGTGGTTCAGAGATGTAAAAGATGGCACCACAGGAAGGAAGGCAACGTTAAAGAGTCTGGGGGAGAGGGTTGGAAAGAAAAGAAAGTGAAAGAAACTGGGGAGGGGTTGGAATTCAGACTGGAGATGAATATCACAGTGGCCTATCTGGTTGGAACCAGTACTGACAGGGTCAGGTCAGCAGTGTGAAACAGCACTGAAACAATTAGAAAGGAAGCAACTGTGAAATCAGAGCTGAAGAGGGAATGAGAGCAAGCCTGACATGGAAATGTTGCAGGTATAAGTTTAAGAACAGGAGACAAAGGAAACCGAAGATGTACTGGGGTAAACACTCTAGAGTGTGGCTGGTAACATTAAACCTACATATTTAAAACAACTTTAAACTAAAAGCTATTGGTACTCTTAGTTAAAACAGCAAGAAATGTGGTAGACTGCTGGCATTGTGTTGCTGCCTGGTGGCCAAAGTAAGTTATTACAACCAGAAAAACTAACCTGTGTGTATGCTCATCTGTCCTGTAGTAATACTGTAAATAAGGAGCAGTTTACTTTTTTAAAAGCAGATAGTTTTAAAAACAGATTTGGCGTGTGGATAAATTGCAATGGAAGGAACACCTACAGTTTAGAAAGCTGTGCTTTTTAGTTTGTTTTGGAGCTGCTTCAGGCAGGTAACTTAAGCAGATTTATACTCTTTCAGATGGTATTTTCCTGGGTGAGTCTGTTGGGCAGGGGATGACCACAGAGTGTTTCACCCATCGGGAGAAGAGTTTAGAAAGCTGTGCTTTTTATTTGTTTTTGGAGCTGCTTCAGGCAGGTAACTTAAGCAGATATATACTCTTTCACAAGGTATTTTGCTGGGTGAGTCTGTTGGGCAGGGGATGTCCACAGAGTGTTTAACCCATCGGGAGAAGCCTCTAAATCCAGAGAGCACACAGACAGGGGAGAGTAGAAGCTCCCATTATGGAAATAATCAACAAAGACAAAGGAAAGCTTCAGAAACTGGACCCAACCAAATTTGGTTTCGTCAAATGCAGGTCATGCCTACTGAACCTGGTGGACTTCTTTGAGAAGGTCATCAAGACAATTAGGGTAAAATGGTGCATACTACCTACCTTGACCTAGCTAAGGCATTTGCTAAAATACCTCACTTGGGCATTGTAAACAAACTCATGGAATAAGACACAAACCCCTATGTAACCTGCTGAATAGCCTGCTGGCTCAAAGTTAGGATTGGTGAGACCATCTTCACAAAAAGGGCAGTCACCAGTGGAGCACACTAGGGCTCTCTTGCTGTTTCTGCTCCTCTTTGGCATCAGTTTCTTGAAAGTGAAGGCCAATGGCAATGGCCCTTAGCTTACCAAGTTTGGCAATGATTGCAAGCTGGGAACAATCATAGAAACTCCCCAAATACTAGCATTTTACAGGAAGGGTCTAACAAAGACAAATGATTGGTGCCAAAGCCGCGGCTTAAAACTAAATGCAAGAAATGCCTAATAGTACCTTTTGGGAAGTCAACCATCCTGGGAAACTACCTCATCAGTAGAACACCCTAAAATAAACACAGTAATCAGGGATTTGGGGACTCATGTAGATAGCAACCTGGCTTTTGACCAATGTGTTTAAGGTAGTAAAAATATCATTCTATGTCACTCAGCTTATAAGTAAGGATGTGACATCTAGATCCAGGGAAGTCATTGTGCCACTATACTCTATACCCTCATCAGACCCGTTACTAAGTATAACACTCCCTTCGGTATGTATCCAACCAGGAACATGCAGCAAATGGAACATCCACAAAAGTTTCTCCCAAACAGAATAGGGGCATAAGCCCAATACAGATCACATCAAAGCCCCTTTCTATACTCTGTTACCTACAGACTGTTGAGAGGTGATTTATGCCCGGAATTTAAGGCATCTTTGGGTCCCACCCTGATGTACATTTTACATATCTGCAAAATGAACAATATCAGAACTACTAGATCTAAGGATTTAAACTATGATTGCAATTTAAATATGACATGTTGGAGGAGCAAGTATATATCTCTGAAAATTCCCCTTCTCTGGAATAGGTTTCTAATCCATGGAAACCAGAGCCCTTCTCTAACCTTATCCTGTACCAGTGGATGGGAAATTAGAAATTTACCCCCTGGTCTGACACAGGTGTCTCTGGACAGAGGCAACCATTAAATTAATGGCAAAATAACTAATGGAATATATTTGAGTTGCATAGCTAGACTGATAAAGGCCACAGATATTTTTGTTAATTTCAGGATCAACCCATGTAACATTAAAGCAACTTGAGATCAGGTTATATAATATGAGCCGCATACAATATGTACAATACACCAGAAGATGTAACAGTACAAAATAGATGTAAACACAGTATATGGACAAGATATTTACATGTAGGGAGATATGATGTATTATGTATATAGTACCTTAGGAGGTTACTAGCCTAACAACCCCAGAGTATTTTTAAGCCTAGCCATTCATTGCCCAGTTTTCACAATTATCAATGCCCATGGGCTAGAATGACTTTAGTATATACCTGTGCCCTTGTCCATAAAGCCCACAGGCAACAAGTCAGGAGTGAATTTGTGATTTCCCATCCATTGGTTCAAATTGCATTTGAACAGGTTAAGGAAGAGCTCTGTTTCACATGAATGGGGAGTCTGTTCCAGAGAAGGGGTAATCTCTGAGACAAATACCTGTCCCTCCAACAAGTTTTGTTTATGTCACAGACGAGGTTTAGATCCTCATATTGAGTAATTCTAGTGCTACTTGCTTTGCGAATGTGTAGCAGATCCATCAGGGCTAGATCGGAGAATGCCTTGTAGGTTAGACATAGATTGCTCCTCAGCAGTCTGTAGGAGAATGAATAAAGGGTCAGGGCTTTGAGGCAGTCAACAGAGGACACATTATTTACATCCAGTATTCTTTTAGTAAGAAACCTCTATGGCTTCTTCAGCTGTTGCAAATACCTGGACAGGTACATGCCAAAGGGTACATTGTACTCGAATATTAGTCTAATGAGGGATGAGTGTAGTTAGACTATAATCTCCTTAGATCTGCATGCCATACTCTTACTTTTAAGTTGTGCCACACACAAGGATTTTTTTACTACCATGGACACATGGTGATCAAAGTTCAGGTTACTGTTAACCTGAAATCCCAAGTCCCTTAACACTGGGTCTGGCCAGGGACTGTGGTCAGGATGTGAATATCCAGTGTGATTACTCTATGGTCTGATATTACCACTGAGGGATACACTTCTCATCTGGCCATAGAATACCCATGTTGCTGATTATCACATCCAGTATGCTTACCCCTCTTGTGGGAGTGGTATGTTGTTCCTGAGCATTTTGGTTTATGGATTCTAGAAACCTTTGGCCTAGGGTGTTGGAGCTGGAATAATGCTCCCAGTCTATGTTTGAGTATTTTCAGTCACCAAATATAATGTTGTTTGGAGAGCTTGATATTTCCATGTGTTCCAACATAGGCCAAGTGCAGTTCCTGGCATTAGGAGGGTAGTCTGTAGCAGGCTACAAACTGGTAGGCAGTCTTAGCCACTGTTACTTGACCATGGATAGTCCATGCTGCTTCTTGTTGTGGTACCAACTTGGGGGTGTGGTTATCCTTGACAATTATTGCTAGTCACCCTCCTTTTGTAGTTTGTTCCATGTTTTGGGGCTGTAAAGCACGGTATGAGGTGTAACCTGGTAGTATTAGGGTGCTCTTGTGAGCCTTAACCCAGTTTTCTGTTACAGGACAGATATCAACATTCTCCATGCTGAGGGGAGTTTAGACTGCATGCATCTTGCAGTTTAGACATCTGGCATTGGGTAGCATTACATCTAGGTTCTTATCCCTTGTGATACCTATGGAGGTGGGTTTGTGTTTTGAGCCTTACCTATTCAAGGCACAGTGGGGGTGACAACAGCCTTTGCCAGTATCCTAAAGGCCAGGACTGATAGGTGCATGCCATCCCTAGCAGGTGGAGGATTGTGTCTTGCTCAGCATGTCATCCCAGGCTGGCACGCATTCGATCCCCTTTGACTAACAGCAATACTTAAGCCAATTATTGTAATTGATCATCTCGTCTTCATATTGTGGCATCATGCTTGGTGAGGGTAGGATGTTAGTCAGGGTCATCAAGTTTGCATATACTACATGGTGTTACATTGCTTAACACATGGCAATCATGCCTCAGGTGGTGCTGCAGGGCTGTCTATGTTGGATGCACATACTACACTCCCTGTACATGTTTGATAGCAGGTTGTGTCAACTTAGGCATCCCTTTTACTATATGTGTGAGTCAGAGAGAGGTATCATTTCCTGGGTTCCTACTGAGCCAGTGTATGTGCTATGCATTGCCGCTTTGCCAAGGCCAAGGCATACTGGGCACACCTCCTTCTGCCTACTGGGGCAGGCTCAGGTTGTCCCTCCTCCGAGTCATGCTCTGCCTGTGATTGGCTTGGCAATGGTGGGGGGCTGTTTGGCCCAGCCCTATGCTGGTCCTGCTGCAGCTGTTTTCGCAGAATCATATTATGTAGCATAGCACATACCATGACAATTTGGGTACATGTAGTTGGTGAGTACTGCAAGGCACCACCAGATGTGTCCAGGCACCGGAACCGTGACTTGAGCAGCCCAAACACATGCTTGATTACATTTCATGTTTGTGCGTGTTCCTCATTATGGCGTTCTTGTTCAGGTGTGTGTGTATTTCTGATGGGTGTCATCAGAAAAGGCTCCAGTGCATAGCCAGCATCTCCCACTAAGTGACCATGTGGGATGTCCCCAGTGGCAAATGTCTGGTACAGCTGCATCAAATGCCAGATATGGGAATCATGGTAGATTCCAGGGCAGCCAGCACACACATTCATTATTATGCCCTGGGCATCACACACGACCTGGCAGTTGATGGAGGGGAAGCCCTTGTGGTTAATATAGACCCTACCCCACTCACCGGCTGGTGCTTTGATGCGTATATGCGTGCAGTCTATTGCACACACTACCTCAGGGTATTCCACTATTTGCTGGAAGAGACGCATATTGCTGGCCAATACCTCATGGGAATTGGGGAAATATACATGATCACCGACATGTGCTGACATGGCATCCAGGAACTGGTGCAGTACCCTGGATGCTGATGCCTGTGATATCCCCATCATATCACCAGTTGGTCTCTGGAAGGTACCTGTTGCTAGTATTCTTAGGCCAACACATACCTTGGTTTCCACTGGGATGGGTTCCCCTCTGTTGGTTTTGTGTGTGAGGCGTGGCCTGCACAGCTCAACAATTTGCTGCAGGAGGTCTCTGTCTACTCTATAGCGCTGCACTATCTCCAGCTCATGTAACCCCTGGTAGGTGACCCTGGGCCTGTACACTCTTCTCCGTCTCCTCACTGTGGGTTGTCTGGCAGCATTTGCATAGTCACCACCCTCAGCAAGTTGCATATGTCTCCTTATAACAGCTATGGCAGCCCCTAGCATTTTTGGTCTGAGTGAAGCTTTTTCAGTTTTCACTTCTAATAGCCTACTCCTCTGTTGCAGTGTCTCTTGAGAGAAACATTCTGCACTGTTGTTCGCAGAGTTTTAAGTGCCGGGCTGGGCTACTGTTCTGCCTGTGTAATTGCCTTCTTCTGATTGTTTTCACCTGCTAGCTCTGCCAGTAATCCCTGCTAGCTTCCTACTGTTTCCCATGCTTCCTTTTTCCCTTCTGTTTCCTCAGGGGGGAGCGACGAGCATACCAGCAAAAACACGCTCACAGTGGCTAACACGTGCGCACACATGCTTAGACGGACTAGAATCTGCTTATTCGGGTTAAAAAGCGTGCACACCAGCGCAAATAACCTTACAGGTATTTAAACAGGCTCCTACATGCGTATTCTGCATTAAACGCGCACACTCACGCTTACACGCGTGCATTCTAGCTTACTCGTGCCTACTAGCGTGCACACACGTGCATGCACGCCCTGCAAGAAACTTTGGTGTTATCCATAGTGTACACCTTCCATTTCTTGGCTTTCCCATGCCTACTTGTTGACACTCCTCTTTCCATGATGTGTGACTGACAGCTTTCACATGCCACTGTGCTCCAATGAGCTGCATTCCTTTCATACATGTCACCTATCTCCTACTCTGTTACTCCCCCTTATCCTACTCCTACACTGCACGGAATGTGCTCATTTCCTATGTAACAGTGCGATTCACTATCCTACCACTCATTTACATAGGATTGCCTACTAATGCTTAGTTACATGTCTTACACTCCGCTTCCCCCCTTAGCAACCCCTACTCGGTGGCCATGTTGTTTTAGCCTGCTATTCCCTTCCATTGTAAACTCATGCTTTGCATAAACCCACATTTGTGGGTTTAATATTTTTATTTTTCTGTTTTTTTATAGCGCAGCCCATTTGCGCGGCACTGCGCTATGTTTAAACATCGGTGATTTTTTATTTTATGTTTTTTTTATTTTATGTTTGCATCAGGGTACATTGCCAGTGGCCACATATTTGGCCATTGGCATGCTGCCTGGGACATTTGCAACCTTTATTTGGAGCTGACAAGGCTCCATTGTGTTATTTGCAGAACGGTACTCAGTTATCAACTGAGCACATTTCTGCAGATAACACGGCTCTTACACAGGCAGATTTCTGCTTCCTGGATCGCAAAATTACCTCATTTGCATGCCTTTCGGCTGCAGGTGTGGTAATTAGCATATCCACGCCCTGCCCGTGTAAGAGCCGTTTTAGGTGCTCTCTTACACGCACATTCAGGCTGTTCCTGGATCGCGATGGCTGCATGGAGTCTTATACTACTCTTAGCCTCCGTGCAAGCCATCGTGAATCCTGCCGAATGTCTTTTTTTCTTTTGACCGTCTATGTCACTTCTTTTTTTTATTTTTGTTATACTTTCTTCTTTTAACCAGAAATATTTAAGTCTTATATTCTTATATATTAAAAGTCCGCTGTGCACAATAATTCACTTTGAGCAAACTGTCATTTCCATTCTCTGGCATAAATGACAGAGTACTTTTGACTGTTCCATAATACGAGGTGCAGTTTTACTAGTCAAAACGTATCTTTACTGTCTGGTAAACTACATTGTCCTCACTACCAAATAATATATGTAAACATAAATTCAGAACAGTTTATAATGGTTTGAAATCTGTAAGTATTACATATAGTGCAACTTCTTTTTCTGTATTTTGTACCTCCAGTTTCAGTTTTGCATCACTGTCACAGATTGTGGCATTTATTACACATTTTGGACAAGAACGTTTAAAAACTATGATGAACAGTGCCTCTTCCCTTTTTTTTTTTTTTACTAATCATTTCTGTTGTCTTGGTCTTCTGTCTAGTACAGAGACACTTCCTTCTTCTTTACTTTTTCCCACATCCTTTCCACAGGCAGTATCTGTATTTCTGCATCATTAATACGTTCTTTCTTCATGGAAACCTCTCATTTAAGCGTAATTTCATCACAGCTGTTAGTGCTGCTACCCAAGACCGTTTGTTTTTCTTTTACTGTACTCACGTTTGCCTCATCCGTCTTGATATTACCTCTGTTACTTGCATGATTGCTGCAGATTCTTTTTTATCTTTTTTGTACTACTAGAGTTAAATTGTGAAATACTATGACAGCTTTACGGGGAGGCCAGGATTTCCTGATTTTTTTTCAGTGTCTCCCTTTGGCTACTTTAAATGTTTACGAATAAAACATGTGTTACTTGAGATCCTATGCTAATTTCCATCCTAAGCAGATGTAGTCCTCCATGCCACTATAGGCTGATATCACTCCAGGTGGGATCCCAGCCCCCATATATCTAAAACCCTCAACTATACACCAGTTAATTACACATCTATTCAAGCAGGTATTATGAAGGATCTGTTTTCACTCTTGTCACGATCAGATGGCCCCTCTGAAATGTGACATTAATACAACTTATCTAAGGTCCTTGCTATGTTATTCATATTCTTTTGTTGCACAGATATCCTGTTGAGCCAGGCCAGTCCTGATGTGAACAGTGCTGTCAGGCTTCCTAGTACCCACATAGCTGGTTCTGTGATCCAATGACTAGAAAACCCTAACAGATTCTATATTGTTAATTCTATAATTCAAAATGTAAATTACTTGTTTTCTTACAATATGCCTCATAAGTTTTAATACTTTATAGGCATGGCTATAAATATATTATGGGTGATCCTTGGAAATTTGAGCACAATTGGGACTCAGTCCCTCTTTTTGTTTTATTCTTTAATAATTTAATAAAAAGTGCTGTCATATGTCGAACAGTCCTAAGAGAACTGGAATGCAAAGTTACAGACTGTCATACCAGCAGGCAGCACTCAAAGTTATTAGGTAGTAACTAGATGTGTCATCTTGGTGACCATTGACAAGCTCTGTCATCTAACCATTAGCACCGAGATGTGTTGCCCAATCCACTGAAGGAGAGAGATTCTACATTCCTCAGGTGTAAATTTGAAATGTCCCCATCCACTCATCAGTGCAGAGTTAAACCTAGCTAGGTATTATGATTTCTGTTTTTTTATGTCCAGCAGCAGTCTGTTTCAAAGAATGAAAATGCATTGGATTAGGTATCTATCACATCAGCGGGTCTAGTTCATACACAGATGAATGCAGAGGTTCTGCTTATGTTTTTGTGGGGCACCTGTTTGTGGAGATGAAGAAGATATAAAAGGTTTCACAGTACAGGGGATCAGGCAGAGACCACTATGGCAAGGCTTTTAGTCTGTCCAGATAGCTTAGGGAGTAAAGTCCAGTCATTTCCTTAGAGGCTTCTGTGGTATCTCTAGCTGGACAAGGTGTCTGCAGAAGAAAAAGGCCAAGTGATTCACTGCTTTCAATAACAGGCCTAATGACAGATGTATACAGAGGAACAAAGAGTTTCTTAGCCCTAGGTCTTTAGTGTAGAGTTTAATCTCTCCACAAGATCATAAGTCTGGGGATGGTAGGGGGTGGTCTTTAGGTGCTTCACCCCACAGTGCTTCCACAGACAAGCCAGGAAGTTTAACATGAAATTGGCACCTCTGTTAGTCAGTACTTCTCTTGGGAAACCTACCCTGATGAAAATTTATTGCAAAATATTTGCCACCTTCTCTGCCTCGATGAAGGATAGAGCCACCATCTCAGGGTATCTGGTAGCGTAATTTACTATCACTAGGATATGCTTCTTCCCTGTTGAACTTGGGGTACTCAGTGGCCCCACAATATCCATAGCTACCCTCTGAAATGGCTCCTCAATCACAGTCAAAGGCACCAAAGGAGCTTTGACCTTGTTCCTTGTCTTGCCTACTTTTTGGGACTGCTCATAGGTCCTGCAGTACCCTGCTACATCCCTTTCAATCCCAGGGAAATAAAAGTTCTACATAATATGTCTCTTGGTATATTTTATGTACATATGACCTGATAAGGCTAGAAGTGCCAGATTGTAGGCTCTGGGCACTACCAACTGCTGTACTCTCTCACCCTCTAGCCCTCCCTCAGGGGTCCAGTCTATATACAGTAAACCTTTGTTCCATTACAAGGAATGACCTTTTCCTTGAGAATCAGGTGCCTCCCTAGCTAACTCCCTCAAACCTTGTAATGTAGGGTCTGAGACCTGAGCCTGTCTCAACATTCTCTTTGTAACCCTTCCCAGCTCTCCTTCCACAGGAAGTCTGATATCCTCTGACAATGGTGCCTCACTGTCAGCCTGGGTACTACTACTCACCTCTGCCCTTGCAGTCAGTCTGTCCAAGGGAAAATCAGTACCCACCAGCAGCTGTCACCCACCTTCAGCCTCACTGCTACAGGGTAGCTCCCTCCCTGAAGTAGCCACCTCATCAGTCCTGGCTTCAAGTGTGCAGTCTCTCTGGGTTCCCCTAGGCTACCAGATCCACATTGTATTTATTACTGCTTGGTAGTAACATGATTAAAGTGTAGCTATAATTCTAAGGCTTTTGGATTAAGCACTTGGGCTTCAGACCAGTTGTTTTACATTAGGAAGGTTTGTGGTCTGCACTGTGGTGGCAGGACAGGTAGCTTACATCCTTCTAAGTTGGGAACTGCTGATTGAGGGCTCAGTGCCTGTTATTCTAAAAGTGTATTAGTTCTGGTTTAAGCACTTGGGCTTCAGGCCGGTTATTTTACATTGAGAGGGTTCGTGGTCTGTATTCTTGTGGGAGGAGAGGCTGGACCCTGCCCTTCTGAGCTGGGGATTTCTGGTTAAAGGCTTATAGTGCCTGCATATTTGAACTGCTTCTTACAGTAATTGGTACACCTTGTTTGCTGTAGCATAGACTAGATCCAGGCCTGCTGAATCTAGCTTTGTTTATATGCTTGTTTGTTTGTTTGCTTGTTATTTCCCTGAAAAGCTAATTTAACCTAAAATGCGGCTTTTCAGCACTTCTGTAGATCCCTAGTGATATCTGCATTGCTTACTGTACTTATTTCATTGTTTCACTTGAAAGAAAGTTACTGTTTGTCGTTTTTGCATTTAAGTTACCTGTAACACATTGCATTTAATTTACCTGGCACTTGCTCACTAAAGCAATTATATAAGTCAGCACTAAAAAATTAAAAGCACTACACCCTCACAAACTCCCCTTGAGTACCTTGTTCCCCATTGGCCCTTTTTTTCAACTATAAAGAAATTCCCAATACTATTCTAGCATGTCCAAAGGTCAGTTGTCAATCTCCTCTCTGGTCCAGCTGGTGAATTTGGGAATTTTGAGGCAATGTTACAACTGCCTCATGTACAAAGACAACCCTCTCCTCCTCCCAACAAATTCCAACACATGTGAGAGATGCAACCATATAGCCAAACTGGAAGCTAAGCTCTCTCAAATCAGTACTGGCGTAACCAGTCAGGAGGAGAAGGAAACCACACTCACTACAATTCTAGTCTCACATAGACCTACCACGACAGCAAACCAAACACATAAACACACAAAAACATACTTGGAGGCTCTAAATAAAAATCTGCCTAAGCAGCAGAGACCTCCAAAGCAGACACCCAAGCAACCGCTACCCCAAAACAAAACACGTGCAACACATAGCACACAAAGCCAGTGTGCCAAACAGTCACTGCCCTTAAGGCCAAACAACACACCTGATACACTTGTAATAGGTGACTCTGTCATCAGGCACACTGACGTCCCGCTCACCAAGTTGAACAAGGAGAAGGTCACGGTGAGCTGCCTGTCGGGCGCCAGGATCCGCCACATAACACAAGCACTCAGGTCACTCCAAGGCAAGTACAAATATGACTCTGTCATTGTCCATGCTGGTGTGAATGACCTGAGACGTACCTCCCTGGACTACATGAAAAGAGACATAGGGGAGCTCTCTGAGCATGTAGCCCAGGCTGGTATGACCCTGACCTTGAGTAGCATCTTACCCTCACCAAGAATGATGCCACAATATGAAGACAAGATGATCAATTTCAACAATTGGCTTAAGTATTGGTGTCATTCAAAGGGGATCCAATGCCTGTCAGCCTGGGATGACATACTCGACAAGCCACGATGCTTCGCTAGGGATGGCTTGCACCTGTCACCCCTGGGCTTTTGGATATTGGCAAAGGCTCTTGCTACTCCCATAGTGCCTTTTTTAGGCAAGGCTCAAAAGACAAACCCACCTCCATAGGTATCACAAGGGATAAGAAACTAAGAGTAATGCTACTCAACGCCAGAAGTCTAAACCTCAAGATGCATGCACTCAAAACTCTCCTTAGCATGCAGAACATCAATATCTGTGCAGTAACAGAAACCTGGTTCAAGGCTCCCGAGAGCACCCCAGCACTGCCAGGTTATACCTCATACCATGCTTTTCGGCCCCAAAACCTGGACCGAACCACAAAAGGAGGGGGAGTATCAATATTCGTCAAAGATACCCACACCTCCAGGTTGGTGGCACAGTACGAAGCATCAGAGACAATCCATGTGCAACTAACAGTGGGTAAAACTGCCTTCCAGTTTATAGCCTGCTACAGACCACCCTTCCAAACCCAGGAACCCCACTCGGCCTTCCTGAGAACACTGGAAAATATGAAGGTCTCTCCAAACACCATTATATTGGGCGACTTTAACTACCCAAACATAGACTGGGAGCATTACTCTAGCTCCAACACCCTAGCCCAAAGGTTACTAGAATTTATAAACTCAAATGCTATGGAACAACTTGTTACCACTCCCACAAGAGGGGAAAACATACTGGACCTGATCATCACCAACATGGGGACTTTATGCTCCAGACCAGAAGTGTATCTCTCACTGGTAAGATCAGATCATAAACTAATCTCACTGGATATTCACATCCTGACTCCACCCCCTGCCCAGAAAACCACAGTAAAAAACTTCTATAAAGCAAATTTCACACTCCTCAAAACCGAGGTGGAATCCTTCAAAGCCCCCGGGCCTGTGGAAAATATGGCCCAGACCGCAGAATCCTTTATAAACGCATTCTATGAACACCTTCAGGAATGCATGGATCATGCAATCCCAAATAAAACCAAGACCTAATCCTCCAAAGGCAGACTGGTGGACCACAGCCATAAACAAACTATACAATAGAAGGAGGAAGCTACTACATGATAGAGCAAAATCCCAAAAAGGGAAGGCATCTCTGATCAGCATTAGCAAAAAACTAAGGGCACTCATAAAATCGTCTAAGGCCAGCTTCGAGAGAAAAATTGCACAGGACACTAAGGATAATCACAAGGCTTTCTTTAGTTATGTTAGTAACCTGGGTGGGAATTCCCAGATATGCTCAGAATTAGTCCAAAATGACAAAAAATACACCGAACCCACAGACATTACCAACATGCTAGCTGACAGATTCAGCGCAAACTTCTCCCCCCCCTCCCCACCAAAAGGGCAAATATCTATCCCTGCAGAGTGCTGCCCCCCTGATATCTCAGATGCTCAGGTAACAGCTGCCCTCTCCAAAGCAAAAAACACAGCATCAATGGGACCAGACGGTGTCCCGGGCTGTGACCTACATGAACTCCAAGAAGAGCTAAACCCAAACATAAAACTACTGTTCAATCTCAGCCTTACTACAGGATATGTACCCAAAGAGTGGCGTACAGCAATAGTGGTCCCTCTCCACAAAGGTGGTGCCTCAACGGATCCTGGAAACTATCGCCCCATAAGCCTGACTAGCTTGGTCTGCAAAGCTATGGAAAGGATCATCATGGACCTCATAAATAAAGATATTGGGGATCTACAGACACTGGATCCTACTCAGTTCGGCTTTGTTAAGGGCAGATCCTGCCTCTTAAACCTGGTTGACTTCTTTGAAACAGTCACCAAGGCCATTGACGAGGGGAAGGTGGTCCACACAGCCTACCTGGACCTCGCAAAAGCCTTCGATACAATACCCCACTCGGGTATTATACATAAGCTCACCAGCTTAAATATAAACCCCTAAGTCACTAGATGGGTTGCAAACTGGCTCAAGGACAGAACTCACATGGTTAGAATTGCTGGAGCCATGTCAGAATCCAAACCAGTTACAAGTGGCATCCCACAAGACTCAGTCCTGGGACCTCTCTTATTCGATATATATTTCTTGGAGGTACAGGCCAACACGGAAGGACTGTGGCTGACCAAGTTCACAGATGACTGCAAACTGGGCGCCATAATCGACTCTCCAGCAGACACAAGCATCCTCCAAAAGGGCCTCATAGAAACAGACAACTGGTGCCAGAGCCATGGCCTCAAGCTAAACGCCAAAAAGTGTATAGTCATCCCCTTTGGCAATAACAAAGTGCCCACAAATTACCACATAGGTGGTAATCCATTAAGTACAGAAGAAGTAATTAGGGGCCTGGGGACCCAAGTTGATAGCAATCTCTCATTTGACAACCACGTGAAGAAAGTGGTTAGAAAAACATTTTATATAGCCCACCTAATCATGAAGAGATTCACATCTAGATCAGGGGAGGTCACCGTGCCTCTTTACTCATCCCTCATCAGGCCCATAATTGAGTACAATGCCCCTTTTGGGATGTACCTTACCAGACACCTGCAGCAACTGGAAAGACCCCAAAAGTACCTCACCAAGAGGATCAAAGGGCTCAAACAGATGCCATATGCTGCCCGGTTAAAGAAACCCCAGCTCTACTCAGTGGCATACCGTCTGCTCAGAGGCAATCTGTGCTTGACGTATAAAGCCATGTCCAACCCGGAATTAATGGACATGCTGCACCTCAGAAAATCCAAATCCCATCGAGCCACGTGCTCGAGAGACTTGAACCTCAGCACTGAAATAAATAGGACATGCTGGAGGGACAGATTCATAACCCAGAGGCTCCCTTCACTCTGGAATAAAATCCCAGTCCAGGTTAGGCAGAGTCCGTCATTGACTCTCTTCAAGAGGAATCTCGATGAGTGGATGGGAGATCGTAGGTTTACCCCGGGTATCACTTCTGTGTCACTGTTAGACAGAGGCACAGTATACTAACCTCAAAAAATAGCATAGAAAAATTAATTTAAAAAGGGTGGCGAAAGCCAAACACACTCTGGCTAGGCTTATAAATGCCCTAGGGCAGATAGCCAGGTATGAACCTATGAACATGCCTGTCACCAAGCCTGTCTGCATGTCACTGCATGTACACAAGGTACTGCATTATCAGAATCATTCCCTATCAGGACATCTGCAGGGAGATTTATTTATTTATTCATTCATTCATTCATTCATTCATTCATTCATTCATTCATTCATTCATGCATGCATTCATTCATTCATTCATTCATTCATTCATGCATGCATTCATTCATTCATTCATTCATTCATTCATGCATGCATTCATTCATTCATTCATTCATTCATTCATTCATGCATGCATTCATTCATTCATTCATTCATTCATTCATTCATTCATTCATGCATGCATTCACAAGGTACTGCATTATCAAAATCATTCTCTATCAAGACATCTGCAGGGAGATTTATTTATTTATTCATTCATTCATTCATTCATTCATTCATTCATTCATTCATTCATTCATGCATGCATGCATTCATTCATTCATTCATTCATTCATGCATGCATTCATTCATTCATTCATTCATTCATGCATGCATTCATTCATTCATTCATTCATTCATTCATTCATTCATTCATTCATTCATGCATGCATTCACAAGGTACTGCATTATCAAAATCATTCCCTATCAGGACATCTGCAGGGAGATTTATTTATTTATTCATTCATTCATTCATTCATTCATTCATTCATTCATTCATGCATGCATTCATTCATTGTGTGTGTTAACTGGGTAATGCCCAATTGGGCCAGGAACCTGTTTTCAGTGAAGGCCTGGGGAGAAAAGCTCCAAAACAGTAACAAATACCACCAATACAAACAAAAATAATAATATACAAAATAAATACAAATTCAAACACACCTACTTGCTTGCTTCCTTTTCCACCCTCCTAGTCAAGGTGAACCCTAGACATAGGTATGTGGAATGAGGTCCCTCCTAAAGCTCTGACTGCCCAAGCAAGTAGTGCTCCTCTTTAACCATTGCAGGCTTCACAATGGTTAGGTCAGAGGCTGTGTCTCTGTTAACAGTGGCCTGTTTTCCATCTACTAAGATAGGATATAACCTCTTGTGGCAGTTTGGTACCCTTGTTGTCTCCAGACAACTTACCACTGGCATTTTGTTATTCCCACTAACTGGCTCCCCCACCTTTTGTTCCCTGCCTTGCCTCCATGGACATCTTATATGGTACATGGCCCCACTGGTTACATTTAAAACATATAACCCCTGATCCTGGCCTTGCACCTGAACTGCTGGCTTCTCTTGTTACTGGTGCACTCTGTTTGGGTGGCTTAGGCTGCCCACCATAGGTTCATAGGTGTTTACGAGGCTAACGACCACAAGGGCCTTTTTAATCCTAGCCATGCATCCCAAATCTCTGACAAGTTCTGATACCCCTGATAAGTGTAAGCAGGGGTTTGGGAAATTAACCATTTACAGATTACCTGTGTCCATTAGGGACATAGGTGCCAGACCAGGGATAAATTTCTTGTTTCCCATCCAATTGTCCAAGTTGCACTTGAATTGGGTTAGCGAGGAACTCTGCTTTACATGAGTGAGGAGCCTGTTCCACACGTAGTCTCTGGGATACATACCTATCTCTCCAGCAGGGTCTAGTTGTATCACAGGCAAGGTTTAAGTCTTTAGAATGGGTAATTCTGATGCTGTCTGTTTTGTGGATATGCAGGAGGTTCATCAGAGTGGGGTCTGGCAATGCCATGATGCCAGGCATAGATCTCCCCTCAAAAGCCTGTAGGAGACAGAATACAGGGATAGGGCCTTGAGGTGGTCCACATAGGTCATTTTACTTACTCCCTGTATTCTTTTAGTGAGGAATGTTTGTAGACATTCATGTTTTTAGATATGCTTGGTTAGGTACACACCAAAGGGGGCATTGTACTCAATGATAGGTCTAATGAATGCCAAATACAGTGGAACAATGGCTTCCTTGGACTTCGATGCCATACCTTTGTTTATAAGTTGGGCAATATAGAATGATTTCCTCACCACTGTAGACACATGATGGTCAAAGGCTAGATTACTGTGTGTGTCCCTAAGTCCCTGACTACTGGGTCAACTCTAAGGGGTGTGTAGTCAATATGATAGCTACCAGGGATGGATGACGTCCCAAAGTATACTATTATGCATTTCCTGGCATTTTGTTTTAGTCCATGACACTGACACCAGTTGTTTGTCTGTGTGAGTTTGTCAACAATGCCTGAGTGGGGTATTGTGTCAAATGCCTTGTCCAGGTCAATGTAGGCAGTGTGAACAATTTTTCCCTCATCCATTGCTTTGGTGACCTTCTCAAAGAAGTTCACCAGGTTGATTAGGCATGATCTGCCCTTGACAAAATCAAACTGGGTTGGGTCCAGTGTCTGGAGGTTTACTATATCTCTGTTGATCATCTCCATGATAATTCTTTCCATGGCTTTACATATAAGATTAATGAAAGTTATGGGTCTGTAGAGGGCCCACCTTTGTCCATAGGGATGACTGTTGCCTTTCTCCATTCATGAGGCATGAAACCTGTTTGAAGGCTACAGTTAAATAGTAATTCCAGAGGCCACCATAGGTCATGTTTCATGCTATTTAGAAGACATCCTTCAATATTTTCTTGGCCCATTGATGCAGTGGTCTTGGTCTTAGAGAGAGCATTAACAACCTGTTCCCTAGTGATAGTAGGGAGAGTTATATTTGATGATATTTCCTGAAGGAAGGTTGAGGGGGGAAAGAGGGGGAAAGTTGGAGCTGAATTTATCAGCCAGTAGGTTTGCTGTATCTTCTGGCTCAGTATAGGTGGCTCCATTTACAATGAGCTCTGCAAACAATTGTGTATTGCCTTTGAGGTTGTGTAAATAGTTAAAAAATGCTTTGTGATTGTCCTTGGTCTGGGAGGCCAAACTTACCTCAGATTTGGCTTTGGTAGACTATCTGTTCTCTGAGATGTTTGTTTAGTTTGCTGAGAGTGCTTTTATCGCACTGGGTGATTTTTGCCATGATTTTCTTCCTCCTGTTATACATCCTATTGATTTTGTGATTCCACCAGGGTGGCTTGTTTTTTGAGTTACTTCTGTATTTCTTCCTGGTGGGTACAATTGCCTCTATGTTGCTATTAAGATTCTTGTATAGGATTTCTATGAACAGTCCTGCATAGGCAGCAGTGTTCTCAGGGTTTATGGCGGTTTGAAATTTTAGCAGGTTATCACTTAATAGCAGGAGGTCAGCCTTAGAATAGTTCCTGAATATTCCAGGTTTAGCTGGGTGTCCTGGTTTTATTTTTACTTCAAAGGAGACCATTTTGTGGTCTGACCTTACCAGGGAAGTCATTACAGTAGGGGATATGCAGCATTCTCCCATATTAGTGAGGCGCAGATCCAGTATGGTTGCACCCCTCATTGGTGTGTTGACTATCGGGTCCAGAGTTCCCTTATATCCATCTGCAGCACTGAGTATCTCTTTCATGTGCAGTGATGCCGTTCTTGCTGAGTAGAGTTCCCCTTTTTCCCTAGCTCACCTGTGCTATTGCATTCCCTATTTGCCAACCAGATTCTCCTGTCCTCAGGCAAAGTGCTAAAGGCTTGTTCCCTCACCAAAAGGTCTGCCAGCCCTTCAAAAGGGTTGACTTAACACCCACTCATCCACCTATGAAAATAAGTGCTTGACACAGTAATATAATCGCACACACACTTTCATCTGCCTTGCGTCTGTGCTCACAAAACATTTTTCTATAAGCTTCAGATGCTAACTTAAAGCACTCTAATAAACATTTCTTTACTTTGTTATAGTTTAAACAGTCAATATCAGACAATTTAGAAACAGCAGTTATAGCTTTACCATGGAGTAAGGGGGTCAGTAACTGTACCCAGAGCCTTTGTTCAACATTATACTATTTACATACTCTCTCAAACATATGAATAAAGCTAGAGAATAGAGAGATGGTGGAGCTAAGATCCCAAAAATATATATATATAAAATGTAGATAAAGAGACTTGTAGACTGGAAATTAAAATACTTAAAATTTATTACAAAACACAGATTTAGGTAAGCGCTTTCGAGGCAATCCTCTTCTTCAGACCTTAATACAGAAATAAATTGGTACACAAGGTTTAAATAAAACCAATAACCAATAAAAATTCTTTAAAAATCAGTGACGCAAACCTCTTTTTTCAAGAGAGGTTTTAAAGATACAGTACTGTCAAGATCAGGTGATAAGTATGCCTTAAAGTCCACTAGCCACCTTAGTTCAGCATATTCAGTTTCATTGTTAATATCACCTTCTCTAAGGCTCACATTCATTTTTTGCAAGACCAAGAATTTAAAATTGTGCTGATCACCACAGTCTAAGACATGCTTAGCTAATGCATTAGTAAGTTTGCTGTTCCTGATATCATTAAGATGTTCCATCACCCTTTCCTTCATAGTTCTATTGGTTTTGCCTATATAAAATGCACTACAAAGACTGCACTTAGCAAAATACACAATGTTTTTAGTAGAACAATCACATAAAATAGAAACTCTACAGGTTTCTGATGCACAGGGTGTAAAATCATGCAGGTGGACCCAATGTTATTGCATATTCTGCAGTTTCTACATGGTAAAGCCCCTCTACGCTGTGAGACAAACCTGTCACATGTTTTATTCTGTTTATAACAGAGTTTCTTTTTCAAATTATTGCTATTTTTAAAACTAAAACTGGGTGTAGAACCAACAACCCGCCTAATCTTGGGGTCAGTGAGAAGAATGGACCAGTTCTTTTTAATGATGTCACATGTCTTGTAGACATCATTGGAAAACGTAAGCATAGCCTATTGACAGGTAATGAGGAGACTTACTTATCTGGGGGTACATTCATTAAGTGTTCATCTGAGTAGTAAGGTTTGGTTTTGTGACTTTCATGTAAGTCTACTTCAACTATCACTCTATCAGTATCAACCCTCTTGTAGGAAGGAAGTTAAAACGCATTGGGACCAAAGCTGTTCCATACTGGTAAGGACCAAGTCTGAGATTTTGTTTCTCCTAGTTGAGGTGCAAACTATATGGTCTAGAGAGTTTGTGTATTTATGGAGTCCTGCAATCTCTGGGCATATATATTAGGGGAGGTACAAGTCTCACAGTTGTTAAAGGGGTAGTTCAAGTCCCCTCAAGTTGAATGGTGCTTGACCTAATGCATAGGAACTACATACTAGTCAGGAAGGACATATAAGCCAAAGGGGCATAGAGTGAGTCTTGTACCTATGATGTAATAAAGGGTTTCATTAATGGTAAGTTGGATGAAAAAAAGTTCCAGGTTGCTGTCCTTTCATGAGCCTGGCGGTGAGATTTTGTTTTGTGAATATCGAGACACCACTATCTTTAGGGCCTTCATTTACTTTGGTCAACCTGAACGCATGATAGGTGTTGAAACCTTGCACTGATGGGGTACTCTTAATGGCCTTGAACCAGGTCTCTGTAATGATGCATATATCACTGCATTCCAGGGTACATAGTACCTGTAGGGAGTGGAGATTTTCACTGAGACTAGTAGCATTGACGAGCAATACCTTTATGTTATCCAGATTCTGTTTTGTTAAGTTGCAAGCTTTTGATGATTGATAGCATGTAAAAAAGGCACTGTATGAGTAGACAAGGTTTTAACCATTGTATGACAGCCTTGGCGGGAGAGAGGTATAGGCCATTTCTAGTGAAGCGCTTCGGACTGCCATCTCCTCCCAGCGTGATGTATATCAGACCCACTTGAGTGACACCAGATGCTAAGCCAGTTGCTGAAGTCCATAATCTTGTGTTCATATTGTGGCATTATTGATGGTGATGGTAAAACTGGTGTCAAAAGCCTTAACTAGATCAAGATAATAGGGCCTTAACCAGATCAAGATAATTACAGTCTTCTCATTACCACATAGCAGATGGTTGAAGAGGGCCTTAACCAGATCAAGATAATTGCAATCTTTTCATTACCACTATGTCAGATGGTTGAAGAGGGCCTTAACCAGATCAAGATAATTACAGTCTTCTCATTACCGCATGGCAGACGGTTGAAGAGGGCCTTAACCAGATCAAGATAATTACAGACTTCATTACCGCATGGCAGATGGTTGAAGAGGGCCTTAACCATATCAAGATAATTACAGTCTTCTCATTACCACCATGTCAGATGGTTGAAGAGGGCCTTAACCAGATCAAGATAATTATAGTCTTCTCATTACCACATGGCAGATGGTTGAAGAGGGCCTTAACCATATCAAGATAATTACAGACTTCATTACCGCATGGCAGATGGTTGAAGAGGGCCTTAACCAGATCAAGATAATTACAGTCTTCTCATTACCGCATGGCAGATGGTTGAAGAGGGCCTTAACCATATCAAGATAATTACAGACTTCATTACCACATGGCAGACGGTTGAAGAGGGCCTTAACCAGATCAAGATAATTACAGTCTTCTCATTACCACATGGCAGACGGTTGAAGAGGGCCTTAACCAGATCAAGATAATTACAGTCTTCTCATTACCACATGACAGACGGTTGAAGAGGGCCTTAACCAGATCAAGATAATTACAGTCTTCTCATTACCGCATGGCAGACGGTTGAAGAGGGCCTTAACTAGATCAAGATAATTACAGTCTTCTCATTACCACATGACAGACGGTTGAAGAGGGCCTTAACCAGATCAAGATAATTACAGTCTTCTCATTACCGCATGGCAGACGGTTGAAGAGGGCCTTAACTAGATCAAGATAATTACAGTCTTCTCATTACCGCATGGCATATGGTTGAAGAGGGCCTTAACTAGATCAAGATAATTACAGTCTTCTAATTACCACATGGCAGATGGTTGAAAAGGGCCTTAACTAGATCAAGATAATTACAGTCTTCTCATTACCACATGACAGACGGTTGAAGAGGGCCTTAACCAGATCAAGATAATTATAGTCTTCTCATTACAACATGACAGACAGTTGAAGAGGGCCTTAACCAGATCAAGATAATTACAGTCTTCTCATTACCGCATGGCAGACGGTTGAAAAATATAAACTTGGTGAAAAGGTGTCTGGAAATTACAACAAGGAGTGGGAGGATATATACTTTGTGACTCCTTATGCTCCATTTGTTGAAGGTGTATCACATATCCTGAGGAAACATTGGTGTATTATTACATCAGATGTGATATATAAGAATTTGAAATTGACTATTTTGTGTAGAAATTCACTTAGTATAGCAAGTAGAGTTGTACACACTCACATGGTTTGTGAGGTTTTGGAGTCTCTGTGTTTGGGATGCACTACTTGTAATTACATGGATCAGGAACTACAAGCGTCATTAATGGGAAGCTGTTCAAAGTGCCAGGAGTATTTAATTGTTATCAACAAATGGTGATTTATGGATTACTTTGCTCCTGTAATAAGTTTTACATTGGTAAGACTGTACTTCAACTTAGGAAGTGGATACATGAACACATCCGAGATGTCAAAAATAATTCTGTTACCAGCCCTGTAGTGTCTCATTTTTTTCAAATATCATAATAGTGATTTGGATTTATTGAGGTTCTTTGTAATGTATGTGTTGACATGTTCTGATTTATACTTAGATCCCTGTGATATGTTATTACAGAAGGAGGCTTGGTTTATTTTCACTTATGATACTTTGCAACCAAAGGGCCTTAATAATAAATTATGTATGAAATATTTAATATAACAGCTTTGGAAGTATATTGGAACCTCATTCATAGAAGTTAGGATTTGTGTATTTTTTGTATTCAACTGGCTTATTTTTTATTATTATTACTATTATTATAATTATTCTATGAACTCATTTGTTTCAACTGAATTATTTTTGCTTTATGTTTTCATTTAAATTCACATGCATTCTGGTACATTCTATTGTTTCATTTAGTAATTTTCTAATTGATGACTTATTTACATGCTTTACTGTGTTTAAAACTTTTGAACCTTGAAGGCATATGCCAAGGCACTAGTTCATTTTTGTTTTTTACACATTGTTCCTGGTTTCTAATGAAGTTGCTTTTTGTGACAAATTATATTTTTCTAAATGAAAAATAACTTGCTTACAATAGTGGGTACATAGTGATCAAAGAGCAGTTTATTACTGACAAAGATTTCCAGATCTCTGACTATTGAATCAGCTTTCATAGATGTGTTGTCAATGTGATAGATATAAGGGACATCAATGTATTTATGGTTTTGACACCAGTTATTAGTGTGGGAGAAGCCCTCTTGGAAGATTTTAGTGTCCTCTGGGGATTTTGATGGTAGTAAGTTTACAGTTATTTGCAGACTTGGTCTGCCATAAACCCTAAATATTTGCTTTGATGTCTGAGAACCAATTGTCAAAGAGGAGTACCCAAGGACTAAACCCTTGGGGTACAACTCTATTGGCAGGTGTTTTGGAGGCGATTGAGCCACCCACACTCATTTCCACAGTTGAATTTGTGATCCATTTTGCTATCCAGTGACTTACATCAGGATTTACATTTAGCTGGGAGAATTCATCTATTGTACCTGTATGTGAAATGGTGTTGAATGCCTTTATTAGGTCTACGTATGTGGTGTGCACTGATCTGCTCTCTTCCATTGCTTCAGTCATTTTCTTGAAGCAGTCAACCAGGTTAAGTAGACAGGAAATGCCCATGATGAATCTGAATTGGCTTAGGTCAAGAGGGCGTAGATTACTTCTATCCTTATTTATAAATTCCCCAAAGCCTTACAGATGAAGCTGGTCAGGTCTATGTGTCTGTAATTACCAAGGTGTGCTGATGCCCCACCTTTCTGTTTTCCATGACCTTACAGATGATACTGGTGACATGTATGGGTCTATAACAACCAGTATATATGATGGGGCCAGCTTTATGCAGCAGTACCACTATGGCAGTTCTCCAAACCTCTGGAATGTAACCAGTGTAGGGCCTTAAGTTAAATAGAGTTTGCAGTGGTTACGCTAGGCTAGGTGACATTTTGCACTTAACCAGGTGTCTGCCAAGGAATTTATCAAGGTATATACAGCTAGTCTCTGTCTCTGATTCTTGACCAAAGAAGTTACGAGCTATGAGGGATAGTTAGAGAAGCAAGTAGATCAATCAGGCATAGAAAATTTGAACTTGAATCTGTTTTAAAATTGATGTCTCATTCTTTTATTTTATTTTTTATTTATTTGCTAGAATGGCTGTTACATGTTGAAGCTTTTATGTTATTTTGATTACATGCACACTCATGGAATCTGGCAGATATTTGATGTTGCCTTAACTGAACTTCACACTGTGTGTGTGTGTGTGTGTGTGTGTGTGTGTGTGTGTGTGTGTGTGTGTGTGTGTGTGTGTGTGTGTGTGTGTGAGAGAGAGAAAGGAGGGGCAGCGAGGGTCAGAGAGTAAAGAAAACAAGATATATGTGAATGGAAGGAGTCATTTTTATATACAAATGCTTCTAGATAAGTGCTTTAACAGCTTGCATGTGCAATTACAATAGTACCAAAGTTTCACATTTTTTTTAGTTTGTGAGCCAGGATACATTTCTTAATGTTGCTTTGTTTTGATATGTGTGTTTACCTTATCTTTAGGATGTAGAAAACTTGCCCAGCAGGTATCAGCAGCCCCTTAAAGCAAACACTGTATTTTCATTATGAAGTGTGAGCCAATTCTTTTTGTTTAACATTTAGTGATTACAGAGTTGGCCTGATGAGTGCAGCTGAGGCACATGCCTAGGCATGTACAATGATTACAATGATAAGACTTCCTTTACAGAATCATAAACGTTGCCACCCATATGAGAAGTATTGTGTGAACATGACGGTAAGAAAGTTAGTCACTTGCAGAGGTTTGTGTTACAAAACACAAAACTATGCCATTCATAGTATTATCCCGTATGCCTCTGACTTGAAGCATGATTATTCAGTATTCCCTTTTGATTTCTGCTGTTAATGTATGTATAGGAAAGCTACACAGCATAGGTTATTTTGCGGTATGAAGTAACATTCAAGGGAGGTGGCAAATTTTCAGATGGATTTATAAATAGTTCTGTATATCACTTGATTCGAGTGACACCTGGCAGGGATTATATGCAGTTCCAACACCTTCCTCAGATGGACAGTCCTTCATAAAAGGTAGCTTCTCAGCATCATCATCATAATAACTTCATCTAATCCATATGTTAACTCCATCTCTGGCCAGTCTCAACCAGCGGTGCCTGAAAGTGCATCCCAGTGCCAATCTCGTGTCTTTCTGTCGGCTGTATCTAAGTGGCTAAAATAAATCCTTCACTTAGTTTACTTTCTCCAAGTTCTTAGGTTTCTAATACCGTGACAGGAATAGACCGTATTCCTAAGTCAAACTATGATTAAATTCATGAAATGATTGTTTCTATCTTTGAAGTTAGCCAAAAGTACTTCTTGCAGCACCCATAATGTGCCCAGTAATGACTCCTTCTGCAATTCGTATGGAGTTACATGCACCAGTAACATATTTAACTGCAAGTGTAAATTCTTTTTTAATAGACCCATTGCTCCTACTGCTATTGGAACTGTCTGGGTATCCTTCCTCCACATTGCCCTCATTTCTGCTTGCATATCTTGGCATTTTATGACTTTTTGTGTCTCTATATGTAAATGTGTATGTGTGTGTGTATATATATATATATATATATATATATATATATATATATATATGTATGTGTGTGTGTGTGTGTGTGTGTATGTATGTATGTATGTCTATACACACAAACCTACACAGATTGTGAGCTGTATATGAAGGTGTGTTAGTACAGACATTCATTACTGACAGTAACTTAAGAAAGTATTAAAAGCATCGCAATCAGATTTTCGCGGTTGCGAAAAATGCATACCTGCACAGATAGGAGTACAGGAAACAATAGAAACGGTTAGTGTAAGTTGTTAGAACTGGAAAAAAAGTTACATTACTTTTAGGAACACCAACATTTTAAGAAATCCTCTTCCTGTTTTTCTGTTTGCATGCTTTACAGATGCTCACCTGAGTCACCTTGGCTGCTATCGCCCTGAACTGCATTCCTTACATTCGTGTAAATTTCAGTCATAACTGATTAGAGTCCTTGTGTGTAGTAGGTAAATACCACAAATGCTTCTTAAAATAATCCAAAAACTTTTATGCATAACTGATAGTAAAATCATTACACATCTATGTTACCCAAACAAATGAATAACAGAACTTTGACAGCATTTGTTGCCATGACAAAGAAATGTGCAGCAGGTGGACTTAAAATAACATAAATGCAGAGAGTGAGCTGCAGAGAGAGATATGAGTAGTATGTTGTTTTTAAGTTTTATTCATATGACTACATGAAACAAGACTGTTACGCACACATTACGCAACATTTCTCATATCACTACATGAAACAAGACTGTTGTGCACACATTACGTAACATTTCTCATATCACTACATGAAACAAGACTGTTGTGCACACATTACTCAACATTTCTCATATCACTACATGAAACAAGATTGCTGTGCACACATTACTCAACATTTCTCATATCACTACATGAAACAAGACTGTTGTGCACACATTACGCAACATTTCTCATATCACTACATGAAACAAGACTGTTGTGCACACATTACTCAACATTTCTCATATCACTACATGAAACAAGACTGTTGTGCACACATTACGCAACATTTCTCATATCACTACATGAAACAAGACTGTTGTGCAAACATTACTCAACATTTCTCCTATCACTACATGAAACAAGACTGTTGTGCGCACATTACTTAACATTTCTTATATCACTACATGAAACAAGACTGCTGTGCACACATTACTCAACATTTGTCATATCACTACATGAAACAAGACTGTTGTGCTCACATTACTCAACATTTCTCATATCACTACATGAATCAATACTGTTGTGCACACATTACTCAACATGTCTCATATCACAACATGAAACAAGACTGTTGTGCACACATTACTCAACCTTTCTCATATCACTATATGAAACAAGACTGTTGTGCACACATTACTCAACATTTCTCATATCACTACATGAATCAAGACTGTTGTGCACACATTACTCAACATTTCTCATATCACTACATGAAACAAGACTGTTGTGCACACATTACTCAACATTTCTCATATCACTACATGAAACAAGACTGTTCTGCACACATTACTCAACATTTCTCATATCACTACATGAATCAAGACTGTTGCTCACACATTACTCAACATTTCTCATATCACTACATGAAACAAGACTGTTGTGCACACATTACTCAACATTTCTCATATCACTACATGAAACAGGACTGTTGTGTACACATTACTCAACATTTCTCATATCACTACATGAAATAAGACTGTTGCGCACACATTACTCAACATTTCACATATCACTACATGAATCAAGACTGTTGTGCACACATTACTTAACATTTCTCATATCACTACATGAAACAAGACTGTTGTGCACACATTACTCAACATTTCTCATATCACTACATGAAAGAAGACTGTTGTGTACACATTACTCAACATTTCTCGTATCACTACATGAAACAAGACTGTTGCGCACACATTACTCAACATTTCTCATATCACTACGTGAAACAAGACTGTTACGTACACATTACTCAACATTTCTCATATCACTATTTGAAATAAGACTGTTGAGCACACATTACTCAACATTTCTCATATCACTACATGAAACAAGACTGTTGCGCACACATTACTCAACATTTCTCGTATCACTACATGAAACAAGACTGTTGTGCATACATTACTTAACATTTCTCATATCACTACATGAAACAAAACTGTTGTGCACACATTACTCAACATTTCTCATATCACTACATGAAACAAGACTGTTGTGCACACATTACTCAACATTTCTCATATCACTACATGAAACAAGACTGTTGTGCACACATTACTCAACATTTCTCATATCACTACATGAAACAAGACTGTTGCGCACACATTACTCAACATTTCTCATATCACTACATGAAACAAGAATGTTACGCACACATTACTCAACATTTCTCATATCACTATTTGAAATAAGACTGTTGCGCACACATTACTCAACATTTCTCATATCACTACATGAAACAAGACTGTTGCGCACACATTACTCAACATTTCTCATGTCACTACATGAATCAAGACTGTTGTGCACACATTACTCAACATTTCTCATATCGCTACATGAAACAAGACTGTTGTGCACACATTACTCAACATTTCTCATATCACTACATGAAACAAGACTGTTGTGCACACATTACTCAACATTTCTCATATCACTACATGAAACAAGACTGTTGTGTACACATTACTCAACATTTCTCATATCACTACATGAAACAAGACTGTTGCGCACACATTACTCAACATTTCTCATATCACTATAAGAATCAAGACTGTTGTGCACACGTTACTCAACATTTCTCATATCACTACATGAAACAAGACTGTTGTGCACACATTACTCAACATTTCTCATATCACTACATGAAAGAAGACTGTTGTGTACACATTACTCAACATTTCTCGTATCACTACATGAAACAAGACTGTTGCGCACACATTACTCAACATTTCTCATATCACTACGTGAAACAAGACTGTTACGTACACATTACTCAACATTTCTCATATCACTATTTGAAATAAGACTGTTGCGCACACATTACTCAACATTTCTCGTATCACTACATGAAACAAGACTGTTGTGCATACATTACTTAACATTTCTCATATCACTACATGAAACAAGACTGTTGTGCACACATTACTCAACATTTCTCATATCACTACATGAAACAAGACTGTTGTGCACACATTACTCAACATTTCTCATATCACTACATGAAACAAGACTGTTATGCACACATTACTCAACATTTCTCATATCACTATTTGAAATAAGACTGTTGCGCACACATTACTCAACATTTCTCATATCACTACATGAAACAAGACTGTTGCGCACACATTACTCAACATTTCTCATATCACTACATGAATCAAGACTGTTGTGCACACATTACTCAACATTTCTCATATCACTACATGAAACAAGACTGTTGTGCACACATTACTCAACATTTCTCATATCACTACATGAAACAAGACTGTTGTGCACACATTACTCAACATTTCTCATATCACTACATGAAACAAGACTGTTACCACACATTACTCAACATTTCTCATATCACTACATGAATCAAGACTGTTGTGCACACATTACTCAACATTTCTCATATCACTACACGAAACAAGACTGTTGTGCACACATTACTCAACATTTCTCATATCACTACATGAAACAAGACTGTTGTGCACACGTTACTCAATATTTCTACAACAGTAATGACCATATTTTGTAAGTGTTAGGCAACCACTATTGCTGTTAAATATCCGGTTACGATAATACGCAAGTACCAAAAGTATTTAAGTCAAGAGGAAAGTCATTATTACTGATAAGAAAGACTACATTATAGTAGAATAGAATGGTGGCAGTGGAGAGTAAAGGAAATGGGATGTGAATAAGAATAAAAAAAATAGTCAAGAGTAGAACTTGAAAGACTATTGCTTAAATGTACCTATGCTTTATTACATAAAATAAAAAGATGTGGTTAGATGTTTTGCATGACAAAAGTTCTTATTCATACAAAGACAGTACCATTTGTTAAGTAGGAGCTGCTTTGGGTTACTATTGAATAATTTATGTTTAGTAGTAGTGCTGACACCTGTTTGTATAGCATAGTAGTGTTTTGTTACAGTGGCAGAAAATAAACAATTGTTATGGTGATTTGTGTTTCTTACTTGCAGCAGTTTGATTTTTGAACTTAATGCCTTATTTGGATTATTGTTTTGTAGTAAGTCTTTTACTTTGGCATTTGCCACATTTGTATATTATGAACTACTTAGTTTGAACTGGATTAGATTTCAGGGTCTCTGGATTTGTAAGCATCATATTTAATGTATTGCAAGTCACTGACAGGTTCTCTAAGGTAAATCTAGTGCAAATTTAGGTATGTAATACCATTTTCAAGTTAATTTAGTTATACTTGCTTAATGTTTGTTAAAGCTGTAGATGTTTTTAGAAGTGATAGGAGTAGTAGTGAGTATGTAGTGTTCTGCAGTGTGTGGTATAGATGTATGTAACATCTGGTTTCTGTTTTGCTTTAGATACATATTCAGTGTATTTAACTAATTTTAAATTTTCTTTAGTGAATAATCCCAGTAATTGACTCATTGGTTGTATAGACTTGTTATGGAAAAGTTTTGATTTGGTGTAGTAAGATTTTGCTGAAAAGGATTATTATTATTATTATTTTAACTTGGGCGGCCACAGTGGTGCAGCAGTTAGCATTGTCACCTCACAGCAAGAGGTTATCCGGTTAGATCCTTGGCTGGGGTGCCTTCTGGGCGGAGTCTGCATGTCCTCCCTGTGGTCGCATGGGTTTCTTCTGGGTGCTCTGGCTTCTACCCACATCCCAAAGACATGCTGTAGGTGGATTGGACACTCTAAATTGGCCCTAGGCATGAGTGCGTGCATGTGTGTGCCTTCTGTGGAAGGTTGAGTGCTGGGCTGGCAACTCGACACTGTAAAACTTCACTGCCAATCATGAGCGGACAAGTGATCCGCTGTGGCGACCCCTAACCAGGAAAAGCTGAAAGAAGAAGAAAGAAGATATGTAAAACACTATAATCACTAGGTGTAGAAATTTCTGTTTTTTTCACATCTATTTTTTGAACTGCTGGTAATGGGTGGTCCCATGTGATGTAATCTTCACCATTTTCTATGATGCTTTGTGCTCATGTTTCCAATGCTTCTCAGCTACTTCTGTATTGCAATGTGTGCACAATCTCCAGTGCAACAATCTTTCTACATTATTATGCCATTCAGTATACAGGCATTTGGCCATTAGTATATCAGAGCCAGCAGCAAGATATGTGGCCGTTTCCAATTCTGTTTTACAAATGCTGCATTTGTGTGTTTCTACAACATAATCAATGGACTTTGTAAACCAACATATATATAGTTCACTATCCTGTGCTGCCAGTATTAATCTTTTGATTTAAATTCAGCTCTCCTTAACCATTCCTGTGTTTGATCATCATCGATAAGGTTATTCCAGGAGTTTTCTGTACTTCCAACCATATCTATGCATTTTCCATATATCTTGCCTTTTCATCTGATCCTTTACCTTCTTTATTTTGTTTTTTGGCACATTTAGTTGCTACTTAATTTTTAACTACTTCTGGTTTGATTCCCATTCGCACTTGCACCGATATGCGTCTGCTCATCTAAGCAGGGAAGGCATCTTACACTTGTTCTCCCCATGTTATCAAACTTTCACTATGTTTGGATCTTGTGAGGTCAGTAGATACGTATGCAGTCCTACAGTTGCAGATCTATACATGTAATCAGTTTTGAGGAGGCCCGTAGCTCCTTCAGAACAGGGAATATATAATCTTGGTATGCACTGATTTTTATAACATTTGATAAGCATGAAGGATTTTTCTTGTTTTCCTGTCCGAATGATCCAGTACCTTTTAGGGCCAGTTATGAAATGCAGAGTAAACTGGTTTATAGCTCGGACTTTGTTTCTAGATGTCAGCACTGTTTTCAGTATTCATTTTAGTCTTCGAAAGTATTCCTTACTAAGTTTTATTCACATTTCTTCATGTTTTATTTTTGATCCTTCATCACTTCCCAAATACTTATTCTGTCCCTCCTGCTCAGATTCTTTTAAATCATGTTTCTGACCCAGATTGATATTTTCCTGGTGCTGCAGATTTCCTGCTTTGAAGGTTGCTTTTGCACACTTACCAGGACGAAATTACATTCTTATATCATCTGAGAAAGCTTTGACCACTTAAAGTTGTGCTTTCAGTTCCAGGAATCTGATGAACAATACAGTTTTAAATCATCCACAAAGAGGAGATGAGAAGTCTTTGCACTTTGTTGGTTTCTGGGAGTCAAACTGTAGCCATGACCGAATCTGTTAAGTAGACGGCTTAAACACTTAATGGAAAGACAAAAGAGTAGCGTGAAAAAGAGACACCCTGGAATTTTCCACCTTTCAATTTTTATCCCTGGGATAATAATTTGTCCTTTATCATAGCTCAACTGCAAAGCAGTTTGCCACTGTTTCATAGTCACTGCAATGTAACTGATCAATGTAGGGTGTGTCTTGTACTTTTGTAAGCTCTCTTTTATCCATGAATGTGGGATGCTGTTAAATGTTTTTTGGTAGTCTAACCATGCCATACTTAGATTCTTCACTTTTTTACAATTCTGCATTATGCCTTTATTTAAATATAAATGATCCTTTCTTCCATATGACTGTCTTTTGTTTCCCTTTGTTCTATTGCCATGATTGAGTTTTCTTCTAAAATGAATATTAACTCTGTTGGCAACCAAAAGGCAAGTAATTGGTCTATAGTTTTTAGGATATCTTGTAGGTTCACTCTTAAGGAGAATTGTTTTTCCTATTGTTAATCGGCTTAGCGTCTGTTCATGGTATGCATATAAATAGTTTTTATAGCTAAACCTTCATATAAAGATATTAATACTGTTAGTCAGAAGTTAAGTACTGCATCTGGGCCGGGGGTTTTCCAATCATTTTCTTAATGTTGTTTCCATTTCTCTAGCCATTAATTCATCCCAATTTATATCCAGTACATTTCAACTTCTTATTCTTTCTTTTACTTCTAACCATTCAACATCTTTTTTAGGTTCCACAGGATCTTCATAAATATTTCTCAAACGATGTGTCTATTTCTTCTTTTTTTGGTGGTTCTTTTCCCTTTGCCTTGTTTCCCAATTCTCTATACATTTTTTGGGGCAATCGATAAATTGCTTATTTTATACTTTTCCTTTATATTTATCTGGATATCTTCTAAGTTTTTTCTGCCTGTGCTGGTATCTTTAGTTTATTATTTGCAGTAATGAATGATAGATCCTGGTCTGTTCTGATACTACACTTTGCTTTAATCACCTCCTTTTTTTGATCTGTTCCTTCTTCTGTACTCTTCTAACAGTGACGCTTTTAGTCTTAATTGCTTTATAGTTTTCTCTATTTGATACATCCATGATGGCATTTGATTTCTCCCCTTCCTTTCTCTTACTGCCATGTATTTTTGTGGTAACACTTTATCTGTTATTAATTTAGCTGCATTGCATGAATTTCTGTGAACAGTCTTGATTATTGTGTTCATTTGTTTTTATCAAACTTCTGGGTCTTACTGACTTTCTGTAATCTATTCCTTTCATTGATCTTAATATGTCTATCCATCTCTATTAAATCAAGCAACTCTTCCCTTAGGTCATTTTCTTCTAAACTAAGAGCATATTCTTTGTTCTCCATTTCCTGCAGGCATTCTCCAGAAAGTTCCAGAACATCTTCCTGTATCATATTCTCTTCAGCTTCATCCTGTGTCATAGGTTCATAGGTATGTACTAGGCTATCGGCCCTGGGGCCTATACAAGCCCAGCCAAAAAGGTATCCTGGCATTTGCCACCCAAGAAAATTATTTTCCTGTGCCAATGTCAAGCAGAGCCACAGAGGTGATCCCCGGGGTAAATTTCCTATTTCCCATCCAATCATCAAGATTTTTCTTGAAGAGTGCTAATGAGGAGCTTTGTTTGATATAGATAGGTAGTTTATTCCAGAGTATGGGAAGTATCTGGGACAGGAATCTATCCCTCCGGCATGTTCTGTTTATTGTGGTGACAAGGTTTAGGTCCCTAGAGCGTGTAGCTCAGAGGAATTGGGATTTCTTTAAGTGCAGCATGTCGAACAGCTCTGGGTTTGACATAGCTTTGTATGTTAGGCAGCGATCACCTCTGAGTAAGCGATATGCGACAGAGTAAATCTGGAGTTTTTTGAGACGGTCTGCGTAGGGCATCTGATTGAGGCCGGTAATCCTCTTTGTGAGGTATTTCTGTGACCTTTCCAGTTTTTGTAGATGTCTTGTGCAGTACATACCAAAAGGGGCATTGTACTCTATAATGGGTCTAATGAGTGATGAGTAGAGGGGAACAATGACCTCTTTTTTCCTGGATGAGAAACCTTTTGTGATGAGGTTTGCCACATAAAAGGATTTCCTCACTACTGTGGTGATGTGATTATCAAAGGAGAGACTACTGTCCACCTGTGTCCCAAGGTCTGTTATCACACTTTTGGTGTTAAGTATACTACCGCCTATGTTGTAGTTCATGGGTACAGAGTTTTTACCAAAGGGGATGACAATGCACTTTTTGGCATTGAGCTTGAGGCCATGGCTTTGACACCAGGCATCTGTCTCAGTGAGGCCCTTTTGTAGGATGTCCACATCGTTAGGAGTTTCGATTATGGCTCCTAGTTTGCAGTCATCTGCGGACTTCATTAGCCAAAGACCTTCTGTGTAGCCTGTACTTCAGAGAAGTAGATACCAAACAGGAAAGGACCCAGGACTGAACCCTGTGGTACTCCACTTGTCACTGGTCTGAAGTCGGATTTGGAGTCTGCTACTTTCACAGTGTGGGTTCTGTCAGTGAGCTAGTTGGCAACCCATCTTGTGATATAGGGATTTGTACCTAGTTTAGTGAGTTTATCTATAATTCCAGAGTGGGGGATAGTGTCAAAAGCCTTGGCAAGATCTAGATAGGCTGTGTGAACCACCTTACCCTTGTCTAAGGCTTTGGTGACTGCTTCAAAGAAGTCTGTCAGGTTTAGGAGACATGATCTGCCTTTTACAAACCTGAACTGGGTGGGATCCAGAGTTCAGAGATTATCAATGTCTTTGTTTATAAGTTCCATGATGTCATGTTCCATGGCCTTGCAGATCAGGCTCGTCAGGCTAATGGAGCGGTAGTTCCCGGGGTCCATGTTGGCTCCCCCCTTGTGGAGTGGGATAACTGTTGCTGTGTGCCATTCAGCAGGCACAAAGCCTGAGGTGAGGCTATGATTAAACATGGTACATAGGTGGGGTGCCAGTTTGTTCTGTAGTTCGTGTAGAACACAGCCTGGGATGTTGTCTGGTCCCATGGATGCTGTGTTCTTGGCTTTGGAGAGTGTGGTTTTGCAGCCATGATTACAGGAACTTTGCATTCTTCCGGTATAGAGATGGGCTCTTTAGGGGGTGAGAGGGGGGTAAAGTTAGCACTGAACCTATCTGCCAGGATGTTGGCAATATCAGTTGGGTATGTATATTTAGTGCCATTGTGCTGTAACTCAGAGCAGATCTGAGTGTTGCCATTCAGATTCTTGACATAGCTATAGAATGCTCTGTGGTTGTCTTTAGAATCAGTGGCGATTTTCTTTTCATAACTAGCTTTGGAGGATTTTATCAGGGATCGCAGCTTCTTACTGAGGCTGACCAGGGAGCTCCTCCACTCATGGGATTTTACTCTCTTTTGCAAGAGTTTCTTCCTTCTGTTGTACAGTTTGTTTATGGCAGGGGACCACTAGATTGGCTTCCTTTTTTTGGAGGATAGCATCTTGGTTCTGTTTGGGATAGCACGATCCATGCACTCATTTAAGTGCTTATAAAGTGCAGTTGTTTAGGATTCAGTAGTCATAACTGTATTGTCCATCTGCATGGGTGTCACGAAGTTCACCACTTCTGTCTTAAGAAGCATGAAGTTGGCTTTGGAGAAATTTTTTTACCATAGTTTCCTTAATGGGGAAGGATGTGGATATCTAGGGTAATTAGCTTATGGTCGGATCGGACCAATGAGGCATTGACTTCAGGTGTGGAACACCGGTCACTCATATTGGTAATGACTAGATCTAGGATATTGTTGCCCCTGGTGGGGGTGTGGATAATTTGATCCAGGGCATTGGAGTTTATGAATTCCAAAAAGCGTTGAGTGAAGGAGTTGGTACATGAGAAGTTTTCCCAGTTAATAGTGGGGTAGTTGAAATCACCCATTATTAGGGTGTTTGGTTGAACCCTAATATTTTCTAGTACATCAAGAAAAGAGGAGTTGGAATCCTGGGGTGTGGTGGGTGATCTGTAGCAAGCTACAATTTGGATTGCAGTTTTGCCCAGAGTTAGTTGCACTTGGATAACTTCGGCTGCATTATGCTGAGCAATTAGCCTGGAGGTGTGGATATCCTTAATGAATATGGATACACCTCTGCCTTTGGTATTCCGGTCAAGGTTACATGGCCAAAAGGTGTTGTATGAGATAGCCTGGTAGTGCAGGGGTGCTCTCTGGAGCCTTGAACCAGGTGTCAGTCATTGCACAGATATCGATGTTCTCCATTTCAAGGAGTGCCTTGAGTGAGTACATTTTGAGATTTAGACTTCTGGCATTGAGTAGCATCACCCTCAGTTTTTGCTTGCCTGTTCCTGTTATGGTGGTGAATTTGTCATTTGAACCTTGCCTAAAAAAGGCACTATAGGGGCGGCAAGAACCTTAGCCAGTATCCGGAATCCCTGGGATGACAGGTGCAGGCCTTCTCTGGCAAAGCATTGTGGTCTGTCGACCATGTCATCCCAGGCAGACAGATACTGGATCCCTTTATAATGGCACCAGAAGCTTAGCCAATTGACGAAGTCAATCATTTTGTCCTTGTACTGCAGCATCATTCTGGGTGATGTCAGAATGCTACTCAGGGCTAGGGTCATACCTGCCTGGGCTACAAGATCAGAGAGCTTTTCCATGTCTCTTTTCATGTAGTCCAAGGAGGTAGGTCTCAGGTCATTCACACCAACATGGACAATGACAGAGTCATATTTGTACTTGTTATGGAGTGACCTGAGTGCATGGGTTATGCGGCGGATCCTGGCACCTGACAGACAGCTGACAGTAACCTTCTCCTTGTTTAGCCTGGTGAGTGGGACATCAGTGTGCCTGACTATAGAGTCACCTATGACTAGTGTGTTGGGTATGTTGTTTTGCCTTATTGGCTGTGGTTGAGTGGCTGTTAGAAAAATATGTACTTAAACATATATGAAGTGCTAGTTTAAAAGCAAATAGTATGTAATGCATTTTATTCTATTTTACAATATGGTAGTAAGAATGATCTTACATGTAATTGCTTGAAGCTTTGGAGCTGCAGTGTGATTGAACTCTGACCCTGGCAGTAGCCAGCTCAGCAAGCTTATGTTTTTCACTAATGATTATCTGCTGGGTCAGGAAAATGAATGTATAAGGCATTGAATCTTTTCTTCCTTCCTCTGAGATAGTTGGCCTTGTGAATATTATCAGCACAGCTGCTTAAATCAATGTTGCGAGAGGAACAAAGAAGCATATTAAGAATTGAACTGACTATTGTATTCGAGCAGGACTGAAACCTTGAAAGAATAACATTTACAGAAAGACATTATAACTGACCAGGTGCTTTGCAAGGCTGTATTATTCTCATGGGAAAACTTTTAAAAAGTATAACCTCAGCACTTTCTTATGAATAGAATATTGTAGACTATAGTGATGTAGGTGCCCTGTGACTGACCACGTCAGTAAGGTGGGCACAGCTTGGATGTATAATGTATAAAACAAGACTTACTTCCTGTATCATGTTAGAGAGAATTCTATACTTGTACTGTATGTTTTTTTGCCTCCTGGTGTACACTAGTAAAGTTTTCTTGTATCTGAGCCTCCTGTGTTGTCCTAACTTATTTTTATTTAACAGTTTGGTCCTTCGGACCGGAAGCCCTCGACAGCTGCAGATCAGAGTCTATCGGTGGTCGAATACTGCGCAGGAGAAGCTACCGAAACGGTTCTTCTTAAAGCACAAAGACGTCCGACTGAATTGTCGTTTTTCACTTTTTCTGATCTGTGGCCGAAGAGCGGTCTCGAACTGGTGGACCCAAGAGGCTCAGGTAGGAAGAGTTTTTGCCTTTTTTCTGTTTTGGATCAGGGACTAGGTTACAGTAAAAATGTTATTGTCATAGATTTGTTGTGCAAGTCAGCGACATTAAAAATGACTGTATATTTTGTCATAGATCAGGGAAACAGAATAAGGTAGGCAGTTATTCTAGATAAACTGTGTAAGAAACTAAAGATACCACGTGGTAAGAAAAGGGTTACGTAACAGTCTTTTTTAAAGACATGGGAAATCAGTGCACTAAAAAATCGCGAGATCCGCCCCTAACTGATGACGCAAAATATATGCAATTGCAACGAGCAGATAATGTAAGATATTACACAAAATGGGTTAATAAGTATGAATTCGATGGTAAATTAAACAAAATTTCGTTAGTTAAACTCTTGAAACAGTTAAAATCTGACGCGGAAGGTCAGGCAAAAAAACGACAGTTAGGCATTCCTCAGGCACATAGGTGGATTGAGGAAGTGAACCGAAGGGAACAGAAAATTAAAAATACAAAAGCATTATTCTTAGACAAAGAGGATAATAATACAGTAATAGTGACGGCCCCTCCCCCTCCGCCCCCTCCGATACCTTTTTTAGGATATGAAGCAGGAGGACAGGCCAGTCCTCCTCCACGTTATCCTGAGATTGCAGGGGCACTAAAACAACCATTCATTAGAGAACCTATTGAAACTAGATCCCGAACACGTAAAACACTTCACTAGAAGAGAGCTAAGAAATCTGTCCACTAATCGAGGTACCGAACCCTCAGGCAGGACAGGAAGGACAGGACCCAACTCTCCTAGTGTATAGACCATGGACACCGGAAGACATCCGGAAAGCTACAGAGGGAATCCCTCATCCAAAAATTAATCATAAAAAGTTTATACAAGATTTACAAGGTATGAGACTAAGTTACCACTTAAATGGGGAAGAAGTAGAGAAAGTGGTTAGACAAATAATAGGTCCAGACTGGCACATGATTTGTGGCACCTGGAACGCTCGTGACGCACAACTTAAGCCACTCCTACATAGTGACGCAGAGTTAGACACCAGAGTGAAAGGTCTTACAGACCGAATCTCTGAGAAATGGAAACCTAGAGCAGATTGGACTTGCATTAATCAATGCATACAACAAGACAATGAAACTGTAGATGGGTACTATGGCAGATTATTGGAATGTTTCAATAACCATAGTGGTATGGCTATTCCTGAAAGTCAGACGAATGATAGTTCATATGAACAGCAACTGAAAAATGCATTTTTGAAAGGTTGCATTGCCCCTATCAGTAGCTTTATTACAAAGCATATGATAGATCACCGAACAAGTAGGCTACAAGCCTTACTTGAATATGCTAGACATGCTGAAAGACACTTTAATAGTAAAAAGAAAAAGAAAACGCAAGTCTTCACAGCTGAAGATGGAGCAGAAGTCTTTGTAGTACAGTCGAGTAAAAAGAGTAAGAAAAATGCCCAGTGTAAGAAACACTCTGACAGAAAGTTAGAGGATTTTGAAGAGAGAAAAAAGAAAGGTGAGTGCTTTAAGTGCGGTAAAAAAGGACATTTAGCAAGGGATTGCAGGCTAAATAAAAAGACGACTACAGAAGAAAAAGATAAAGGTGATGAGGATTGACTATATGATAGTGATAACAATCAAAAATCATCAGGAAAGGCTAATAGACAAAAAGAAAATGTAAATGTAGTAGAAGGAATAGAGGAAGTACAAACAGATGTAGAGGATGAAGGAAGTGAAGTTTTAGACTTAGCATTGTTGAGCTTGGAGCTCTATTTGGCAGACACAAAACCGGAAGTTACACTTCTTGTGGAAGGAAGGGAAGTGAAATTCTTGTGTGATTCAGGAGCGTCACGAACTTTGATACACCCTTCAAAGTTGCCAGAACACTCAGAATCACCTGACTATATATTAGTAAAAGCAGCAAATGGGCAGCTATATAGGGAACCACTTTCCCATGATATAGCAATAACTGATCCTGTTTCAGGTATGACCCAAAGAAGTAAAATTGTAGTTTCTGCAAAATGTCCAGTAAACCTACTGGGGAGAGACCTTATGCAGATTTTTGGCATAGCAGTAGTTCCTACCATACAAGGTATGGAGACACAAAGACAAATGGATACTTTTGTGGTGCGATCGGAGGGTGAAGCCTATTATTGGTACAGCCAGGACCTAGTTACGACTGGTCCAGGGGCAGTAACCGAAGAACTGATGAACGTAGCCATCAGTAAGGTACCCTCCCTTGACACTGATCAGCAGCATTTGTTACATTGTACTCTATACTACTGTAGCACACCGGGACCTGATAAGGAATATGAGCAAGAATTATTCAAAAATCCGGCTAACAGATTAGTGTTACGAACTTTATATTGGGATACTGAGGGTAACAGTGTAGTAAGCTGTTCACTACCTCAGGAATTCATGAAATTATACAAATCCAACAGACTGCCACATGTCAGTTTGACAAAACATAAAAATGTAAGACGGGCAGATTTGGGTGAAAAAGTGACAAGATGGGAGAAACAAACTGATTTAGAATTATCAGAACAGGGAGTACAAAAACAGAAGTTGAATTGGTTAACACAGACGCGTCCAGCTGTACACTTACAGCATAGTGAGGACAGCTGATTGGCATTTTTGTTAGAAGAAGAAGAAAAAGCCTTGTATGATATACCAAACATCCTTTGGTCAACAGGGAAATCAGATGTAGGGCTTATTCGGACAGCAGGCCCAGTGACCATTACACCAAAGTCAGCATTTAGACCACAAAAAAGACAATACCCCTTGAGGAAGGATGCAGAGCAGGGAATCAAGCCTATAATAGCAGCATTACTCAAGGAAGGGATACTGGTAGAATCTTTGGATTCGCCATGTAATACCCCTCTATTTCCTGTTAAAAAAGCAAATGGGGAATGGCGGATGGTACAGGATTTACAAGCTGTAAACGATGCAGTAATACCTAGAGCACCTACGGTGCCAGACCCACACACTTTATTGAACGATTTAAAGCCACAACAAAAGTATTTTACTGTGGTAGATATAAGCAACGCTTTCTTTTCAATACCTATACATCCTGATAGCCAGTATTGGTTTGCCTTTACATTTCAGGGTAAAAGATATACCTATACTCGGCTACCACAGGGATATTGTGAGAGTCCAACGATATTTGCACAAGAAATGGCTAGCAACCTGGCGGGATTTACTCCACCAGGGGGTAGTCAGATTCTACTTTATGTAGATGACATCCTGCTAGCGGCCCCTACCCAGCAGCAATGCAGGGAAGATACAATAGCATTATTGAAATTTCTAGCACAACAAGGACACAAAGTGAACAAACACAAGTTACAACTCTGGAGGAAACAGGTTAGATACCTAGGATATGTAATGTCCAAGGAAGGTAGAATACTAGATGAGGATAGAAAAACAGCAATTTTACAGGCACCCAAACCAACTACCAAGAAGGAAATGATGTCCTTCTTGGGAACGACTAATTTTTGTCGAAATTGGATACCGAACTATGCTTTAGAATCTGCTCCATTGGCTGAATTAATATTTAAAACACCAATGGCAGCACAAGATATATTACACTGGACACCTGAAGCAGAAACAGCTTTCTGCAGACTAAAGCAATTGATAGCTTCATCATTAGTTTTAGGACTTCCAAGTTACCACAAAAGATTTTTCAAAACCATAGATTGTAAACAGGGATATATGACGTCAGTTTTGACGCAACAGCATGGGAGTAAGCAACGCCCCATAGCTTACTATTCATCACAGTTAGACCCAGTGGCACGGTCATTGCCACATTGTGTACAAGCAGTAGTCACAGCTGCAATGGCGGTACAGGCTTCAGCCTCAGTGGTGTTATTCCACCCACTCACTTTGAGAGTGCCTCGTGCAGTCGCGATAATTTTACTGCAAGAAAAAATAGCATACCTATCTCCTGCTAGGCATCTTTCTTGTATGACAATATTGCTGAGCCAACCTCATATGGCAATTGAACGTTGTACAACATTAAATCCATCAACGTTACTTCCGACTCCTGTGGATGGCACACCACATGGTTGCCTGCAGGAAATTGAGCAAATAACTTTGCCCAGACAAGATCTTACTGATATACCCTTGGATGATGCCGAGGTGACATTTTATGTGGACGGATCATGCAGAAAAGGTCCTACAGGGAAGAATCTAGTAGGGTATGCAGTAGTCACAGATACAGAGATTTTAGAAGCACAACCCCTACAGCATAACTTGTCTGCTCAAGCAGCAGAATTGATAGCCTTGACACGAGCTTGCACTCTAGCAAAAAACAGATGTGTGAACATCTATACTGACAGTCAGTATGCTTTCTCTACAGTGCATGTTTTTGCGCAACAATGAAAGAACAGGGGAATGATAACATCCACTGGCAAACCAATTAATCATGCGCAACTTATCTTAAACTTATTAGATTCCATTCAGTTACCTACCAAAGTAGCTATTTGTAAATGTGTAGCTCATACAAAACAACAGGATCCGATTTCAAAAGGTAATGCACGGGCTGATGCAGCTGCAAAGCAGGCAGCTTCAGACTCAGAAACTTTACTTTTGAATGAGGAATTACAACCATCTGAGATTTTAGATTTGGAAATGTTAAAAACAATGCAGACATTAACTACAAAAGCAGAAAAACAAAAATGGATAAGACGAGGTGCAATCCTCGAAAATGGACTGTACATCTCCAAGGAGAAGAAGCCAATATTGCCATCTAATTTATTTAGATATGCAGCTTTGTTGAGCCATGGGCAGAGCCATGTCTCAACAGGGGGGATGGTACAGTTAGTTAATAGAGTATTCCAAACATACGGGTTTACGAATTACACACAAAAATTTTGTGCAGCATGTCACATTTGTAATAAACATCATGCGCAAGGAGCATTCAAACCCAAGCAAGGGAGTTTTCCTACACCACCATATCCATTCCATACTATCTGTATGGATTTCATAGAATTTAATAAATGTGAAGGGAAAAAGTACTGTTTAGTGATTATAGACATGTTTTCAAAATGGGTAGAAGCTTTTCCAACTAGAAATCCGGATGCAGCAACAGTGGCAAAGGCCTTAGTAAAAGAAATAATTCCTAGATTTGGCATACAGGAAAGAATCTATAGTGACAATGGGACACACTTTGTCAACCAGACGATTCAACAACTTGGGAAATTCTTTGGGATCTCCTTGAAAAATCATTGTGCTTACCACCCACAGTCTGCAGGACTGGTGGAGCGGTACAATGGGATTTTGAAAAATAAATTAAGGAAGTTGATGAGTGAGACTCAGAGGACTTGGATTTGCTGTTTACCTTTAGCATTGCTGAGCATGAGAACAGTTCCAAATGTAAAGGGCTTGACCCCCTTTGAAGTAATATTTGGGAGGGCATATTACGTGCCACAGTGGAAAGCTCTCATGCCTGCAGAGCTGGAGGCTGACAGCTCATTAGCTAGTCATATGAAGAAATTGTTAACCAATAAGACTGTTTTGCAGTTGAACTCTTTTTCAGATAAAGAACAAACGAAACCGGAAGCGGTGCTGACCCCGGGGTCCTGGGTTTGGTTGAAGGTCATCAAGAAGAAAAACTGGTCAAGTCCAAAGTGGGAAGGTCCATACCAGGTACTGTTGGCGACGCCTACTGCAATAAAGGTTGCTGAGAGGTTGTCCTGGGTCCACCTAACACACTGTAAACCGGTAAAGAATTTTCAGCTTGATAAACATTTTTTAACTGATACACCACAAAGGCAGGATGGTCAAGAGCAAAGTGAATAGAAACACGAACCAACCCCGAAGATATTGTTTGACCATCTTGCTAATTATACACCTATTGACTATGATTGTGGTGACTTTCCTTTTGTTGTGGTTTTTCCTGCATATAACCACACAAATGAAATTGACAAAACGTGATGAACTGTCTATAGACTGGCATCCAAACTTTAACACATACTTGGCCATGAAGCGTGTATATTTAGAGACTATGAACGTTTCAAACTGCTGGGTTTGTACCGCTATACCAACAGCATATGGAGGACTTTTGATGTCCGCTGTCCCCTTAGGGATAAATGAGACTTGGGAAAATTTACTTTTTGACACAGGTTCTGTGAGATCACAGGACAAAGTTGCATTGTATTTACCCATCACTCAGAGAGGAATTGTTTGTTTTTATAAAAATGATACACTCCAAGTTGGTTGGAGTAACTGTAACATAACTGTATCTTACAAATGTTATATTAAGGCCAAAGATAAAAGTACTAGTTGTAGCACAAATTATGATTCATATTTGAGCTTAATGAGAACAACGATAAGAGATGTGCAGAAAAATCCTGAATTGCATAAACAATTGTCTGTTATAGACAAGAAAATGTTTCATTCAGAGTTAACCCGCATCAGTACTAAAGTAGAAAACTGTTATTTTGTTTGTGGGAAAAAGGCATATAAATGGTTACCTGAGAATTGGTCCGGCAGTTGTTTTTTGGGATATCTGGTTCCAGCAATAAGGCATACTGCGGAATTACCTCTGGGTAAGATACGAAATGTAAGAGATGTAGCCCGAAGAACTGGGAATTCAGTCGAAAAACCCGCTAATCCAGTGGGTAAGATCGAGGCTGCCTGGAAGGCGCATCCATCCGTGAAAGATAAAGAAAAATTGACTCATATGGACTTGAGTGACAGTGTTATATCCTGGGCTGGAATATTCCCAGCCTATGGAGCAGTCAAATCGATCTGGGAGCTGAGAAAATTGTCAAAGCTTCTCGAAGTAATGAGTAATGCAACTTTTTCTGCTCTTGAACTTGTGACTGATGAACTGAATGCAATGAGAACTGTTGTGCTACAAAACCGAATGGCTCTTGACTTCACCCTAGCAGCGAGAGGTGGTACGTGCTCGCTTATCAAAGAAGAATGCTGTGCGTATATACCAGATAATAAACACGAAATCAACGACCACCTAGAGGTAATACACCAGGTATCGGCCATGACTGAACCAGGCCCAAACCTACTGATGAACTTTTTCCAGAATCTGTTTGGTGGGTGGGGTTCAATCCTAATGAATATTTTGATTGCCATTTGTGTTGTTTTGCTCATACTAGGAGCATGTGTCTGTTGCGGGATACCCTGTATGAAAAGATTAGTTAGAGAATTTGTTGACATATCTGTAACTGAGACTATGTACCAAGACATTGAGTTGGATCTATTAGTTCCAAATGAAATTCTTTCTGAAATATAAAACAAATGACTTGCCTAGTTAAAAATCCCTGAGAGGAGAAGGCTAGGGAACGAAATGATATTGTTTATGTTTCTGAATAGAATAAAAAGTATTAAAAGGAGGGAGAATGTTAGAAAAATATGTACTTAAACATATATGAAGTGCTAGTTTAAAAGCAAATAGTATGTAATGCATTTTATTCTATTTTACAATATGGTAGTAAGAATGATCTTACATGTAATTGCTTGAAGCTTTGGAGCTGCAGTGTGATTGAACTCTGACCCTGGCAGTAGCCAGCTCAGCAAGCTTATGTTTTTTACTAATGATTATCTGCTGGGTCAGGAAAATGAATGTATAAGGCATTGAATCTTTTCTTCCTTCCTCTGAGATAGTTGGCCTTGTGAATATTATCAGCACAGCTGCTTAAATCAATGTTGCGAGAGGAACAAAGAAGCATATTAAGAATTGAACTGACTATTGTATTCGAGCAGGACTGAAACCTTGAAAGAATAACATTTACAGAAAGACATTATAACTGACCAGGTGCTTTGCAAGGCTGTATTATTCTCATGGGAAAACTTTTAAAAAGTATAACCTCAGCACTTTCTTATGAATAGAATATTGTAGACTATAGTGATGTAGGTGCCCTGTGACTGAGCACGTCAGTAAGGTGGGCACAGCTTGGAAGTATAATGTATAAAACAAGACTTACTTCCTGTATCATGTTAGACAGAATTCTATACTTGTACTGTATGGTTTTTTGCCTCCTGGTGTACACTAGTAAAGTTTTCTTGTATCTGAGCCTCCTGTGTTGTCCTAACTTATTTTTATTTAACAGTGGCACACTGAGTCTGCGGGCTATGTGTCATTTGGGTTGTGTTGGGGTTGGTGGAGGTCTCTGTTGCTTCAGCAGATTATTATTGAGAGCCTCCGCAAATGTTTTTGTGTTTCTATGTGTGGATTTTGGTGGTGTAGATTTAGTGAGACTATGTGATGAGTGTGGTGTGGTGCAAGTGTTTACCTTCTCCTCTTGACTGTCAAGTTCAGTCTTGATTGGAGAGAGCTTTACCTCCAGTTTGGCTAGATAAGTGCATCTCTCACAGGTTGTAGTGTTGGGTGGTAGGAGGAGAGGGTTGTCTGTGTACATGAGGCAATTTCTACATTGCCCCAAGATGCCCAGATTCATTAGATAGACAGGAGAGAACACTTGGAGCTGACCCTTGGACATGCCTGAATAAAAAAACTATGTTCCTCTTGATAAGTGAGGAAAGTGAGTACAAGAGCTGTTTTTCTCTAAGCGAGTTTGGAAAGTAAGTACCAAAACTGTTTTCCTCTAGGTAATGAGGAAGGTCGAGTGCTGTAGTAATTAGTAGGTTATTTAGTGCTTACAAGTTCTGAACAAGTGCTGATCACGAATAAGCAAATGCAAGTGCTAAAACTAAGAATCTGTATCTGGACTAAACTAGTTACAGGAAAGGGGGGAAACAAGTGCAAATGTGGGCTTTTAAATCAGAAAGTTGAGAGATGGAAAAACTGCCCAAACGGCCAATAACTACAATTTCTGGGCCAGTACCATTCCTTATGTGGTAGATAGGTTACCTAGTGCTTTACCACTCCCACTGATAAGCTAGAAGGCTTCCCTCCAACACAGAAAGGCATGGGGGGCTCAGAAGCTTACATACAGTCCTGGATACAGCAAATCTGAATCTATACTACACTAGTTACAGGAAAGGTATTTTTTTTTCATCCTTTGCCCTTTCATATGAGAACCCACTGGCCTATCATTCCACAACATTGACTGTTTTAGAGTTGCCACAGATTCCTGCATCTTCCCTGGCTGTGCAATGCCAACTGAAGTTTTGTACTGGATTCCTATTTAAGGTTCCAAAGAATCGTCAGATGACAACTGATCAGATGGTTCCCACTTCACTAGTTTCTCCATAATTTGGGGATACATTACTCTATCCTGCTGTGATGTTATCAGAGTTAGATTTTCTACACTAAATCCTTCACATTGCAGGTAACTCATAACTTCAGTTTCTATTTCTTTAACTTCTCCATTAGTAACCCTCTTTTCTACATTCCCCTTTTGTTTTTTTATTTATTGTATTTCTCTTCAGATATCTTCGGTGCTGCTTTTTGGTATTAATTAGTTTTACTTTCTCCTTTGCATGAATATTGCAACACATTAAATCTCTTTTTCTTTCCCATGTCCATATTCCTTCAGGTGTCTTCTGATCCTCCTTGTTTCTCCTTACCTGGAGACTCATTGTCCCATCATACTGTGACAGAACCTGTGTTAGACTTTCTACACTAAATCCTTCACTTTGCAGGTATTCCATGACTTTAGTTTCTTTTTTTTTTTTTTACTTTACTAATCTTCTGTTCTATGTTCCCCCTTTGTGATCTTATTTTTTTGAATTTTTTGGAATTTTGAAATTTTACATAGCTGTGTGCCTTTGCCTGTATTTCCCTTTGAATATCTTCAGGGCTGCTTTTTTGTACTGATTAATTTGGCTTTCTCCTTTGCATAAATATTGCACCATATCAGATCTCTCTTTCTTTCCCATGTCCATATTACTTTTTATACCTTTCAAAAATCTCTAGATTTTGCTCTTTATATTTTTTGACTTCCTCAATCACTTCTTTTTCTAAATAGCCTAAGGTTTCTTGGTCTAGATAATGTTTTTCATGAATCTGTTGTATTAATGAACACATATTTGCATTTGAAGCTTTTGGCAGTTTTTCTTGTGCAAGTATTTATCTTTCCATTAATTTCTCTGTTAATCCTTTTGTATATGATCTGCCTAGAAATTCTGGGCTTCTTGCATGATAGTAACAAGTTATTTCTCATCCTCAGAAGTCCACTGTTCTCATCTTTATGGCAACAGGGGGCTTTCCTCCCCAGAGTCTGACTGAACCCCATTGTCGGAGTGTTTCTGTGTCTTGAAGATTCTACTCTGTCATGTTTGCAGTCCTGCAATAAGCATGCCGACAAGAGTGGGCACTTTTTAATCTTGGTACTTGTGCACCCAGCTCTCTTTTTTATTTTTTACCTACTTCTCTCCAAGATATATGCTATATAAAATACAATCTATATATATCAGTGTCATCTTGGTGAGATGTTGTAAAAACAAGGTCCATCTCGTGAAGATACTCACTAAAATGTGAGGATGGGAAAGTCAGAAGGCCTATTTTGACTTGGAATCTATACAAGCCAATAACTGTGAGAAGCTAAAAGGCAGAAATATTGGCATTACCAGGTGTCACCCTTGGATTCCAGCCACAGCAGTTCCATGCCTGGACTTAATTTATATGCTTGTTAACCTGGTAAATTCACTGGTCAATTACGAAATACAAAGGTAGGATATGTGGGAAGTCAAGGAAATGAGTGTAGAGGATAGTAAGAGTAAAGATAAAGATAGGGATGTCACTGAAGTGGTATGTTGTGGGAAAGCCCTTTTTTTTTTGCCAACTAGTGTGATTTACAAATTAAAATGCTCCCACATTAGAATTGCTCTATCTGGCATGAAAGTGCCTAAACCTGGAAGAGAATCTAGAACTGTAGATTGCAAAATGTCTTATGATGAAACAATTTCTGAGACCTTTCCTCTCCTTTATGCTGTATTGTATTAACCAGAATAATTCCAACTTAGTGAAACATCTTCTAGGTCTGGTGGAATGTCACGTGGTAGCAGATGAGCTATCTCAAGCTACAGGAGACCATTCAGCATACTAGCACCCCAGAAGTAATACAGCAACTGGTAAAACTGTTCCAAAGGGCACAGAGACAATGCCAGGTAACCATAACAGGGCAAAAGTCTAAAATCAAGACCGACATACTAAAATGCTTTGAGTATTTTGAGTTTAGCAATATTGCTAAAAGTTGTCCACTAAATGATGAAGGTATGTAATGTAATTTGTCCTTTTACAGAGGAACAAATCACAAGTGAGTTCTCAATCCTCAAATAAACTCAGAAATCTGATATATGGGTGAATAGTAAGAAAGTACAACCATTGCCTGATTCTTGAAGAAAGATAATTCAGTCAATTATAAATTATAGTAAAGTGAACCCTGTGAAAAAGTGAGAAAGGAGTATCCCATGACTGAAGCTAGAAATTTAATTGTATATAGGAATAAAAAGGGGTATCCCATGACTGAAGCTAGACATATCATTTTATATATATATATATATATATATATATATATATATATATATATATATACTTGCTTCTTGTTACAATCACATAGCTAGATTTGCCACAAATTCCACCTTTAGAACGCACCACTGCACTAACTTGAAGCAACTAGGGTGGTTAGAGTTTTCCAGCCAACTCCATTTCAACCAACTCAAAATGGCTCACCAGATACTGTATCACCCAGAGAAAACACCAGCTCTGAAAAACATCATTCACCCCTATATTAACCTGCAATCTTTACGCTCCTCCAATAAGATCTTAGCTCAAACTACCAAAGCCAATAATTCTGCTGGGGATTCTCTATTCTCAAACTTGTAGGTAAAATGTGGAACTCCCTACCGACCATGCTCACCTCAGAACCCTCACTCCTACAATTCAAAAAAAAGCTTAAACCCCATCTCAATACTCTCTGGCAATGTCCCTGTTCCAAACCTGATTAACCACTATCATTTACCCTTCTCTTACCTCACTATCCTTAACCGCTTTTTAACAAGGCTTTGCCTTTGTAACTGACCTATGTTTTTTTTATATGCTGCTGTTTTTTTTTTTCCCAAGATGTGATGTATCTTTATATTGTATTTAGAACTCAACTATCTTCCTTTTTTTGCATTAACAATGTTCATATGTCTGTTATGTACTTGGAGCTTTTCTCCCCGGGCCTCCGCTGAAAATGGACATGTATCCAGTCGGACTCTCCCGGTTAACAAATGTAAAATAAAATAAAATAAATAAATAAATATATATATATATATATATATATATATATATATATATGTGTGTATATGGGTCTAGGACATTTGACTGAAAGCACATTTCGTAGAAACTCAGATGACTGTGCACAAATCACTGAAAGCTCACTTCACTGAAAACTCAAACTCACCTATTTTAATTATTTTGAACTATACACATGGATACTTACAATTCCAATAAATTACTCTTTTCAGAACACAGAGTATAAGCAAACTATGGGGGGGGCTATGTCCCCCACACCCCCCCAACGTGGGAGGCTGCACCCCCCACCCCCCCTTACTATATATACTAACTCCGGGGTTGCACTACAGTGGGGAAAAGATCATAAATAACTTTCTACGAATTGAGTATCAGTTAATTGAGTTTTCAGTGACGTGAGCTTTCAATGATTTGTGCACAGTCATCTGAGTTTCTACGAAATGTGCTTCAGCCTAATGTCCTACACCTACATATATATATATATATATATATATATATATATATATATATATATATATATATCTAGAGAGAGAGAAAGAGAGAGGAATAGAATGGAGTATACCATGATTGAAGCAGAACGCATCATTATATATAGGAATAGAATGGAGCATCCCACTGCTAAAGCTAGACATGTCATAATATATATATATATATATATATATATATATATACATACACACATACATATATTATATATAAAGAGAGAGAGCTACACATATGTGTGTGTGTATATATATATATATATATATATATATATATATATATATATATAAATATATAAAGAGAGAGATACTTATATATTTATATAAACTGGAGTAACCCACAGCTGAAGCTTAACATGTTTTATATATATATATATATATATATATATATATATATATATATATATATATATATATTTATGTAGATAGATTGCAGTATCCCACCACTGAAATTAGACATGCCCTTATATATATATATATATTGGAAAAGAATAGAGTATCCCAACACTGAAGCTAGACATTTTATTACATACATATGAATTGAAATGGAGTATCCCATGATGGAAGCTAGACGGTTCCTTAGTAGATGAACGAATGTTTAAAAAGTCGACTACGACAGGCTCAACAGCTTTTAAGTGAAAGTTCATCTAAGGAAATCCTCAGAATTTCAAAACAAGGAGTTTTGAAAAGTTATAGATGGCCAGCCATCAGAAATCCAGCGGCTGATGTCGGAACGTTCTCCCTGTCAAGCCATTCTTACAGTCCTCCACAGTGGTGCGGTCCCGACATTCACCCTGTGTCACCACAGTCCTTCACTGTGGTGAAATCTCAGAGTTGGTATATTTAAGTAGGGGGGTGTGAGGGTACAGCCCCCCTTGTTGTTATTTTCTCTCTTTTCTCCATTATAAGTACTTTATATACTTTTCTCTTTTAAATAACTGCAAATGATGTATGTCTTCTAATTCTTCAGTAATAGTACATTTTTTTCTAGTGGGGTAACTGTGTTTCTGATTAGTGTTTCTAACTAGATGTTTTAAACTCTTTGTTTAGATTCATTTAAACATTAATACAGTATATTAATGGTGTTTTATAGAAAGCTAGATATGTTTGATATATATATATATATATATATATATATATATATATATATATATATATATAGATAGATAGATAGATAGATACTAGGTTTCTTTTATTTTTTTCTCTCTGGCCTGGTTAACTGGTGGGTAAATGATTGAAATGTTATAATATGATTTCTGATTTGAGGCAGCTGTTGTTACTTCTAAATAGCTGTTTTTGTTTGAAAGGGTAAATTTTTTCATGATTATGTTTTGTGAGAAAACTGGTGGTCTATGTGGCTGTTCACATTGTGGAGATTCATGACATGCACTGACAGGGCAGCTTGAGTGTTTTTTTTTTGCTTTCTGTAAACTCTAAAACCTTCAAGATCTGAATTTCCCACCAAAAATGCTTTTTGTCTTCACTAGAGACAACGTCTGTTGTGTATGAGCCTATTTAAATACTTTTTAACATGTTTATGAAGCTGCAGCTTGAGGAAACAACAGTGATGACATCATTTGCCCTTTTGAACTTGTTAAATGGTTGTACTTAGAATTATTTTCTCTTGAAATTCTGTTATCCTTCACTAGATACTTTAAATGGTAAATAATTAATTCTGATAAAAGTATTTAACTCCTTTGAAAATGCCTGTGTTCTCTTATAGATGCATACATTTTGCAGATGTAGTGACACTATTAGTAACTAAATGACATAAAGTGAACTAGGAGCTGCATTAAAAAACTCATTATGCATATTAACATCAGACTTATGTTATATAACTAAACCTTTAGTAACTAAACAGAGGGTTGTGAGGCCCCCTTTTTTCTCTCTCATCCCCCTTCCTGATGAAAGATGTCAACATAGATATTGCTAATACATATGAGTAATATGTGTATAATTGCAAAATATAATAGTTATGTTGTAATAAGTGTTTTATATATCTATCTATATATATATATATATATATATATATATATATATATATATATATATATATATATATATATTCAACAGATCCTTACATGAAAAATGTTAGATAGATGACTGACAAAATGGTTAAATTATCTGATGTTTCTTGAAAAGTCTTGGAAATAATGACAATCTTCTTAACCTTCAGCTTCTAATGTTTATACATACTTTGATCTGATGTGTATTTCTGGCATATCTACATATTAGAGGTGCTATTGTCATATGTGACATATTCATATAGCTTCAGATATATTGGACACTCTCATGCTAATGTATATTTCATGGATTCAAATTTCTTTAGTTGCTTTCATAAATCTTTTCTTTTTTTTTGTTTTTGTACTATATTCTAAGCAGAGATGGCTAATTTGTGGTGTTTGGTATTTGAGAGGTGGTTGATGGATGGTTTAGTTAAGTTTTTAACTAAACCAGAAACTTTATGATCCATGTATGTGTTTGTAAATAGTTTTGGGCTTTTGAAAGCAGTGCTTAATACAAGTTATATATCCATGATAAGGAAGTTTTCAGTAGATTTCAAGGCAACACGGAAGAAAAAGGTCTTTCAGTTGGTAATAACATACACATTATAGTCAATGGCTTATAAATGTTTATCATTAAATATTAATGATTTGAACAGTAATGTCAAAATAGCTGGTTTGCTTAAATATATCAAAATGCATAAAGCCCAGATAATCTTTTTGAAGGAAACCCATCTATTAAAAAAGATCTACAAAAATACTCATCAATGGCTATACCTTTCTGGCTGATTTTATGTTTTAAGACTAAGAGAAGGGGCACTCTTATTCTACGGAAAAATACGGGTCTATATTAGAATACCGAACTTTCAAAATTTCGAGTGTTCTAATACCGAACCCTATTAATCGAAAATTTAAAACATCAAACATACAGAACAGCAAATTTTTTAACACATACACACAACACAAGCACACCAAACAAACAGCAATCCACACACATACACCTAAACTCTTACACCTAACCCTACACTAAACTGTACATACACCACTAAGTATCCACTTACCTTAACACAAACCCTAACCCTAAGGTCCATCACTATCGCACAGTCACCTCACCCACACCCTAACCCTAACTCACCTACCCTGCCCTAACCTTCACGTCCACACAATCGCACACTTACCTGACACGCGACCTAACCCTAACCCTAACTCTCCTAACCCACCCTAAACCTCACATCCATACAATCGCACACTTACCTGAATGCGACCCATAACTTTCCACCACAGAGCTGAAAATACCGAAGCAACAGAAACGGACAATTGAATTCTTTCCCTAGGAAAAATTTTGGTTTTCTGTTTCTTCGATATGTTCAGCTGAAAACGGGTCAATATTAGAACACTCGAAATTTTGAAAGTTCGGTGTTCTAATATAGACCCAGAAAATACTTATACTATGCCAAGAATTATAGATAAAGTTTCAGATAAAGATGGGATGCTAAGCATGTTTATTATGGAAATCAGTAGGAAGTATTATACTTTGATTAATACATACCGGATACAAAGACTGAGTGCTAAATATGTTGACAAATATCTGGACCAATTACTTTAAATGCAAAAGAGGAAATTATAGCACCAGGTGATTTTAACTGCCTATTATCAGGCAATGATACCTCTAAAAATGGTAAAATAAAACTAACATCTCAAGCCAAGAAGTTAAATGACTTTACAAACCAGATGAACCTTAAACATATACATGGTCTGGCAGTTTATAGAAAACAGTATCAGTCAACCTAGAAACTGAATCTACACCTAGTTTGATCCAGCTTTATATTGGGAGTCTTGAAAAGACAGATAATCAAAAATTAAGTATCTTGCCTATCTATAAGATACTAAGAGAAGACGCACTAAAGTTTGACTCAGATTTTTGGAATTACTATGTAAAGATTAATGGAGAACAAATATCTGATGAATCCAAAAATTGTTATTGAATTCTACATATGGTACCTCTTCTTCACTATATTGGAGATTGTATACATGGAAATGTACGAATAGGAGTTTCTATACTCCACATAAAATAAATCTTATACTCAAAAACAGTGAAAGTAAATGTTGGAAATGTGACTAGAGGCCAACTGGGTTCACATGTTCATTGAATGTAGAAATGTTGTTCAATACTGGAAAGACTTCAGACATTTTGTAAAGGCTTTATAGTCTGATAACTGTCATATTTCTAACTCACTAATCCTATTCAGTGTTCCTATACCTAATGTTATACCTAAATCTCAGATTCAGTTACTCTGGTCAATTCTTGCAATTGCCAGAAAAGTTATTACTTTAAACTGGAAAAGTAAACAATTCTTGATGTTTAAAGATTTTATTAATTTAGCAAAAGTCATTTGTAAAAAAGAACTGCAAACCATTTGTTATAGAACTCATAACATTACTCATAAAAAATAGCATGGCAAAAACCAGAAAACCTTTTGAACAAATACTGATAACTTCTGATGGATAAAATGGTTGTTTATCATGGATAAATGTACATATTGTAAATAGTGTTGTTATTGTTTTATTGTATTTGTTATATGTACATTTGTGTATGTTTATCATGAAAACAAAATAATAATGTTGTTTTAGAAGGGGAAGGGGGGCTGTTTGGATAGTAACCGCTTCTTTTTTAGGAAATCTAATTTTCAGCCTCCTCAATACCCTATTGTCAAACATTTGAGCAACAGGTGCTATATGATTTATATAGTAATAGAGATAGTATTTTTAAGAATTTCAGCAATAATTGTAGTAAAATTCCTAGGGAGGTATTGTGAAGGCTAAAAGAGAATGACAACATTGTTGCTGTTCAAGCTGGCAAAGGTGGGGCCTTAGTTATATGGGGTTCTGAAGACTGTGATATGGGGGTGGTTAGACAGCTTAACGATCAAGTTTCTTATTGCAAATTACCTCTAAATCTCATCAATCAGTATAAAAGTTTTATTGATGGCTTTTTGGGTAAAATAAAGATCAGGGCATTATTTCAGACCACCTTTTTAACCATCTTATAGTGAATGATCAAGTTCCCCAATATTTTTATATTTTACCTAAGATACATATATATATATATATATATATATATATATATATATATATATAAAGAATGGAGTATGCCACAACTGAAGGTTGACATCTCATTAGACATCTCCTTACATATATATATATAGGAATAGACTGGAGTGTCCCATCACTGAAGCTTGACATCTCATTACATATATATATATATATATATATATATATATATATATATATATATATATATATATATATATATATATATATATATATCAATATAGGAACAGAATGGAGTACCCCGTGACTGAAGATAGACATATCATTATAGATATAGATATATATATATATATATATATATATATATATATATATATAGACATATCATTATAGATATAGGTATATATATATATATATATATATATATATATATATCTATATATATATATATATATATATATATATATATATATAGATATATATATATATATATATGGGTCTACCTGATAACACCGACATGCCAAAACAGCCCGACAAACCAAAATCCCGACAATCAACAAAACAAATACCTTTCTCGAAAAACACACACACAACACAAGCACACCAAAAACCTTACAAACCTACACTAAACCTTACATACACAACTATCTATGCACTAAATAGGTAAATAACTCAGGCAAGCGTCGACAGAGTGAGAAATAACATCCAATGTGTAGAAAATCCAAGCAATCCAGTCTTCTGAAACAGATAAATCAGTTTATTGCACAGATGAACCACGATAAGCGCTTTCACTAACTAGTAGCTTCTTCAGATCACAAACAGGAAGCACAATAGCCATGTGCTTTAAATATCTGCATGTTAATTAATCAACCAACTTTTAAAGCAGAAGCGCCATAAAACAAAACTTAAATACTAAATATATAAACATAATATCATTGACATCTAAAGTAGACAATAGTGTATACATATTCTATTGAAAATTAAAAATTAAAATAACTTCATTCCATAAAGAATGTAAGAACATATTATAAGCAACATACTATCAAGTATAAAGGTATATGCAGCCTAATACATAAATGCATGTGATAGTCATATTAAATAAAACCTTAGTACATGCAAGTAATAATGCAAGGCAACTTATAAACTAAGCAAGGTAGATACCATCAGAAACATGATAGCTAACAATAAAAAATAGTCATATGCAGATCGAGAGAACTATTATCAAACAAAGTGATACTTGTTATAGTAAAGTCAGTACACGAATGTATATCTGCATCTGTATAAAAAATGTATATAAGTGTAGTGTCTAAATAAATATATATATCTAGATGTAAAATATGAGTGCATATGTACAAGAATAAATAAATAAATAAATAAATAAATAAATAGAAGAATAAATTATCTAGAAGTATGGAGCTAAAACCTTAGAAACTGCAATGTGAAATAAATAGGTTACCCAGAAAAATGTATATGTGCAAGTATCAAAATACATTAAAATCTAAAATCTAAAAATATCAGAACTTAGTATGCCTACGGCTCTTTAAATGTGGTCTGATAGATGCCCTTTCATTTAAACCATGACCTCTATCAGCTCTCAGCAAAATTATCCACCTACTTTCTCTGTCTTCAGTATGATTCATAATATCACCTCCTCTCACATTAGCATTCATTTTCTCCAGCACCCTAAACATAAACTTGTGTTCAGGACTTGTTTGTGTCACATGCTTGGCTAGTGCATTCTGCAGATTACCTTTCCTTATATTATAACAGTGTTCCCTTATTCTATCTCTTAGTACCCTATTCGTTTTACCAACATAAAAACATGAACACAGTTCACATACAGCAAGATATATGACATCAGGTGTCATACAGTTGGCATTAACTCGGGTGTATATTTCCCTCTGTGTATCCGGATGTACAAATACTATACTAGAATCTATTAAGGAACAAAAATTGCATTGTCCACAAGGTGTTGTACCATAACTAAAGCTCGGGTGTATACCCTTGTTTGGTGGATAGCAAAGCAGTCTTTTAAAATTCTTCTTATTCCTGTAGGTAAAAGATGGAGAATCACCTACAATCTTTGTCAGTATGTCATCAGTATGTAGTATGTTCCAATTTTTGGAGATAATCTCTCTAATTTGTTTATTATCTGCTGTATATGAAGTCAGAAACCTAACTTTTGCATTAGTGACTTCTTTGACATTATTCAGTACTAAAGGCTTGGGCCCAAAATATGGGGTACCTAATGTTGAACGTAGACTTAAAGCATTATCAAATTGTAAATCTACCTCCGTAGAATGATAGCCCCTCTCAGCAAACTTCTCTCTAAATCATATAAGTCTGCCATAAAGCCTTTGTCATTGGAATTCAATCTAGACATTCGTAGGGTCTGTCCTTTCACTATGTTACTGAAAACATACTTGGGGTGCATACTAGTTCTGAATAATAAAGTATTCCTATAACAGGGTTTCCTAAAAATTCCAGTGTTAAACATTCCACATTCAAGTTTTTCGATATATAGATCTAAAAATTCTATTTTCAATAATGAGTATTTCACTGTAAATTTTAGACATGGTGTAATATTATTCAAAACCATATTGAAACTAAGCAGTTCTTCTGTATTACCATCCCATAAAATAAACACGTCATCCACAAAACGTCTATAGAATCTTACATGTTTCTTAAACATATATTCTTTAAATAGAAACTGTTCTTCCCAGTAGGCTAGGAACATGTTGGCGTAGCTATTGGCACAAGGAGTGCCCATAGCTACGCCATCTAATTGCTGATAAATATTATCGGTGAACATAAACACATTATTTTCCAGCACTAGCTCAAGGAAGTGTACCATTAAGTCAATTAAAACATTACCATAGGTACTATGTTCTGTGAGATAATTACTAACATAAGCTAGACCAAGGTTGTTGGGGATGACTGTGAACAATGATTGTATGTCAAAAGTTACTAAAATCAGATTATGGATGGTATCCATTTGATTATTAAAATAGAATATGGAATACCCAAAATACACAAAAGTATTACTAAGCCACCCATGAGACCAATAGTCTCAGGACAAGGATGGGTTACGGAGCACTTGTCAGTTTTTATTGAGAAACATTTAAGGTGTATTTTAAATAATAATGAATTTGTATTACGTGATTCTAAACAGTTTCTAACAGATTTGTACTATTTTAATAATCAAATGGATACCATCCATAATCTGATTTTAGTAACTTTTGACATACAATCATTGTTCACAGTCATCCCCAACGACCTTGGTCTAGTTTATGTTAGTAATTATCTCACAGAACATAGTACCTATGGTAATGTTTTAATTGACTTATTGGTACACTTCCTTGAGCTAGTGCTGGAAAATAATGTGTTTATGTTCACTGATAATATTTATCATCAATTAGATGGTAGCTATGGGCACTCCTTGTGCCAATAGCTACAACATGCTCCTAGCCTACTGGGAAGAACAGTTTCT
>NC_056743.1:44873822-45033822 GCF_019279795.1 Protopterus annectens | reverse complement strand
AACTTGCAAACTAACACCAAAAGTAAGCTTGAAACCTGCTACAATAAAGTTGCAAAATTTGCTACTGATACAAAATAACCCACACATCACTATATACCCCACACATCACTGTATACCACCATGTATCACTGTATACCTCCACACATCACTGTATACCGCCACACATTGCTGTATACCTCCAATAATCACTGTATACCCCTCTGCTCTCTCAATTGGCTTGAACTTCCACAATATCTAACCTTCCTACTACTTAAAATGGCTCATAAGGTAATTCAAAAAGCCGAGACCTGCCCAGCTCTCAATACTATCTTCCATATCTACATACCCAACAGGTCTCTTAGGTCATATCTGCTGAACAAAGTCTATACTTCTGCTGCATAGCTAAAATCTGGAATGGCGTCCCTCTAACGATCATATCCAACCACATGCACACAAAAGTTAAATTGTTACTTAAGGAGCACCTCTCCAAATCCTGGAACTGCTCCTGCTCAACCCCAGGCTAACAACCACTCTACTAAATGACACATCCACCTCTTAACAATCTGACATTTAAACATACATCTGTATTCTTCTCCTCCCTTGTGTACTCTACATTTCCCAATCTGACATTTAAACATACATCTGTATTCTTCTCCTCCCTTGTGCACTCTACGTTTCCCAATCTGACATTTAAACATACATCTGTATTCTTCTTTCTCCTCCCTTGTGCACTCTACGTTTCCCAATCTGACATTTAAACATACATCTGTATTCTTCTCCTCCCTTGTGTACTCTACGGTTCCCAATCTGACATTTAAACATACATCTGTATTCTTCTCCTCCCTTGTGTACTCTACGGTTCCCAATCTGACATTTAAACATACATCTGTATTCTTCTCCTCCCTTGTGTACTCTACGGTTCCCAATCTGACATTTAAACATACATCTGTATTCTTCTTTCTGCTCCCTTGTGCACACTGTTTCCTTCTCCCTTTTTTTTCTGAACTTTTTATCTCACCCAACAAAATACCTCCCAGATAAGACATCTACATGCTTCATAGAGAGAATATACTTTGAACTATTCTGTGTTTGTAATCAAAGGACTTTATTTCATCATTTTCAAACTGTATGTTTTTCTTCTTCTTTTGTCTACAAATCAGAGTTTGTAATATATGTCCATTTAGGAATAGAGTGGTATATTGCATGACTGAAACTAGACATGCTATTATATATATAGGAATAAAATATATATCATGGCTGAAGTTACATTATCTGATATTCCTAGTTATTTAATACATTCCATTGTAGTGATACCAGACATATTAATGAGGCCATTCTGGGGACATAGTTTTCCTCATTTTGTTGAGCTGTGTACATATATTGCATAGGCCCTCGGACAGTGAGAGAACACTGAATTCTAGGGACGTGGTTTTCCTCAATTTGTTGAGCTGTGTACATATATTACATAGGCCCTCAGACAGTGGGAGAACACTGAATTCTAGGGACGTGGTTTTCCTTATTTGTTGAACTGTGTACATATATTACATAGGCCCTCAGACAGTGGGAAAACACTGAATTCTAGGGACGTGGTTTTCCTCTTTTTGTTGAGCTGTGTACATATATTACATAGGCCCTCGGACAGTGAGAGAACACTGAATTCTAGGGACGTGGTTTTCCTCAATTTGTTGAGCTGTGTACATATATTGCATAGGCCCTCAGACAGTGGGAAAACACTGAATTCTAGGGACGTGGTTTTCCTTATTTGTTGAACTGTGTACATATATTACATAGGCCCTCAGACAGTGGGAGAACACTGAATTCTAGGGACGTGGTTTTCCTTATTTGTTGAACTGTGTACATATATTACATAGGCCCTCAGACAGTGGGAGAACACTGAATTCTAGGGATGTGGTTTTCCTCATTTTGTTGAGCTGTGTACATATATTATATAGGCCCTCGGTCAGTGGGAAAACACTGAATTCTAGGGACGTGGTTTTCCTCATTTTGTTGAGCTGTGTACATATATTACATAGGCCCTCAGACAGTGGGAGAACACTGAATTCTAGGGACATGGTTTTCCTCATTTTGTTGAGCTGTCCACATATATTACATAGGCCCTAAGACAGTGGGAGAACACTGAATTCTAGGGACGTGGTTTTCCTCAATTTGCTGAGCTGTGTACATATATTGCATAGGCCCTCACACAGTGAGAGAACAATGAATTCTAGGGACGTGGTTTTTCTCATTTTGTTGAACTGTGTACATATATTACATAGGCCCTCAGACAGTGGGCAAACACTGAATTCTAGGGACGTGGTTTTCCTCATTTTGTTGAGCTGTCTACATATATTACATAGGCCCTCAGACAGTGGGAGAACACTGAATTCTAGGGACGTGGTTTTCCTCAATTTGTTGAGCTGTGTACATATATTGCATATGCCCTCAGACAGTGAGAGAACAATGAATTCTAGGGACGTGGTTTTCCTCATTTTGTTGAACTGTGTACATATATTACATAGGCCCTCAGACAGTGGGCAAACACTGAATTCTAGGGACATGGTTTTCCTCCTTTTGTTGAGCTGTCTACATATATTACATAGGCCCTCAGACAGTGGGAGAACACTGAATTCTAGGGACGTGGTTTTCCTCAATTTGTTGAGGTGTGTACATATATTGCATAGGCCCTCAGACAGTGAGCGAACAATGAATTCTAGGGATGTGGTTTTCCTCATTTTGTTGAGCTGTGTACATATATTGCGTAGGCCCTCAGACATTGGGCGAACACTGAATTCTAGGGACGTGGTTTTCCTCATTTTGTTGAGCTGTGTACATATATTACATAGGCCCTCAGACAGTGGGAGAACACTGAATTCTAGGGACGTGGTTTTCCTCATTTTGTTGAATTGTGTACATATATTACATAGGCCCTCAGACAGTGGGAGAACACTGAATTCTAGGGACGTGGTTTTCCTCATTTTGTTGAGCTGTGTACATATATTACATAGGCCCTCAGACAGTGGGAGAACACTGAATTCTAGGGACGTGGTTTTCCTCATTTTGTTGAATTGTGTACATATATTACATAGGCCCTCAGACAGTGGGAGAACAATGAATTCTAGGGACGTGGTTTTCCTCATTTTTTTGAACTGTGTACATATATTACATAGGCCCTCAGACAGTGGGCGAACACTGAATTCTAGGGACGTGGTTTTCCTCATTTTGTTGAGCTCTGTACATATATTACATAGGCCCTCAGACAGTGGGAGAACACTGAATTCTAGGGACGTGGTTTTCCTCATTTTGTTGAGTTGTGTACATATATTACATAGACCCTCAGACAGTGGGAGAACACTGAATTCTAGGGACGTGGTTTTCCTCAATTTGTTGAGCTGTGTATATATATTGCATAGGCCCTCAGACAGTGGGAGAACACTGAATTCTAGGGACGTGGTTTTCCTCTTTTTGTTGAGCTGTGTACATATATTACATAGGCCCTCAGACAGTGGGAGAACACTAAATTCTAGGGACGTGGTTTTCCTCATTTTGTTGAGCTGTGTACATATATTACATAGGCCCTCAGTCAGTGGGAGAACACTGAATTCTAGGGACGTGGTTTTCCTCATTTTGTTGAACTGTGTACATATATTACATAGGCCCTCAGACAGTGAGAGAACAATGAATTCTGGGGACGTGGTTTTCCTCATTTTGTTGAGCTGTGTACATATATTACATAGGCCCTCAGACAGTGGGAGAACACTGAATTCTAGGGACATGGTTTTCCTCATTTTGTTGAACTGTGTACATATATTACATAGGCCCTCAGACAATGGGAGAACACTGAATTCTAGGGACGTGGTTTTCTTCATTTTGTTGAGCTGTGTACATATATTACATAGGCCCTCAGACAGTGGGAGAACACTGAATTCTAGGGACGTGGTTTTCCTCATTTTGTTGAGCTGTGTACATATATTACATAGGCCCTCAGACAGTGGGAGAACACTGAGAAAAGTCTTGCCATTGTGAGTCACAGTTAGAGGGCAAGCAGAGTGACTGAAAGCAGAAAATACCTTCACTGCACTAGTAAGAAGTGATTCAAATCAAAAGGAGGCGATATCCAAAGACAGTAATGAGCATAAACACATGATACATTTCAACATCAGTTACAGGAGTTTTAAGGAACAGCAGTGGAGGGGCTCGACCTTAACAGAATCCTGAAACAAGATATAGACTATAAGTAGAGTTTTCAGATCAACCGCTCATTTTTTTTGTTTTGAGGAAAAAAAAATGATTTATCAGGTTGGCAGAAGGGCAAAGATGTGGTTAAACCTTTATTCCCCCAAAACTTCCAAAACACATTGTTTAGTTTGACCCACAGCCATATTTTAGGATGTCATTTAAGAGTGGTAATAGCAGGACCTGTGAAGGTGCTATTGGCTCTTTATTCTTTTCTGGTACATAAGGATTTAAGTTGTGTTCAGTGCCAAAAACTGCTCAGTGCAAAGGCTTCTGCAAATGAGTAACAGAAGTCTTGACTTAATGCAAATGTTTCTGCTACCCTTTTGCATCTTTATTAATAACATGTTCCATTTGAGAGGTTTACAGTACAGTTGGTAGGTCCACTAGTAAAGGCATCTGGAGGACATAAAATCCTTTTAATAGTTCTAGACTAGGTACCGCATTACCCTGATATTATAATATTATGTAGAACTGCTGGTAAATCTAATGCAACATCTTACCCTGAGATAATGTCATCCCATGGGATCTCTGCCAAATCTAATGTAAGAGGGTTAATGTTTATATTTAGCAAAATAGCAATCTTGAGGCTGTTACATATTAAATAACTTAAAGGATCAGTATGCCACCTCCAAACTGATGCTTTGGTGAGGCGTTTTAATACAACCTTGAAGAACATGTTCATGCAGGAAGTTACAGAGGATGGATGTAACTGGGACACCTTATAATCTATATGATGTTTGCCATCACAGTGTTACCCCTGACATCCATTTGGCTCACCCCATTTATGTTGCTCTGTGGAAGACATCATAGAGGTTTATTGGGCTTAGCATAGAGTCACTGAAAAACAGGAAGTACTTTTGGGGTATCATGGGATACATTAGTAAAATGTAAGAAAAGATGGCAACTGTTAACCCTGCAGTGAGGAAGGACGTCGGATAAGCAGAGGAAGCTCGGAACACAGCTACACTATGACTGTTAAAACAAAGCTGTTTTAATGGTGGGGCGTCTTCTTATTCCTACAGTGCAGACTACATCTCTGCTTATGTGGCAAGGGGCATATGAAATAATAGGCAAAGATAGTGGAGTAAACCATAAAGTCAGACAGCCAGATAAAAGGAAATCAAAACCGATTTATTATGACAGTGCATTAATGCCAAGTAAACACAGAACGGTTTTGGAAGCTTCCCAAGTGACCCATTCCCAGAGCTTGATCTGGAGGTACCTATATCCAAAACCTTGTCAATCCACCAAAGGGAGGAAGTGAAGGAATTTTTATTTAAAACAAAGATGTTTCCTTTAACGTCTAGGCTTTTGATATGAATTAAATATGTTATAGTTGCAAAATGAGGAGAAAGAGTCAATGGGAAGCTGCATAGAATCCCTGAAGCATGCAGTGGTGTTATCAGAAAACAAGTGAAAAAAAAGGGGAGTTGGAGGTTGTTGAAAAATCTCAGTGCATAGAATAGCTCTGTGTTGTTGATGCCAAACAGGATGCGCATTTGTCTCGCTTAATTAAATCTCTAAATTTTATGTCAACCCAATGCTTCAGGCAAAGGAACTTACAGAAAGATTATAAATGGCATGTTAGTTTAGCACCTTAGTTTAAGACTAGTAGTAGAGACCTTTAACAGAATAGGCTAAAGAGAAGATAGTGTTCTATACCTGAGATTACCTATTTCATGCAGTGTTTTTGGTTTCTACAGGGTCCCAGATACATTTCAAAGACTGACAGAATTTTAAAGCCGCGTATACAAATCACTGCTTTTTATTTGGATGATAATCTGCAGTGATGACCTGGAAACCCACCTATCCAAGGTACAGATAGTTCTAGACTCAATCCTTGCAACAGATCTGGCAACCAACCCTTCACCAGCAGTATAGAGGAAACTAGTGTGTCCCGAAGCCTCAGGTAAGGAAGGTAAAGGATATTCACAAAAGCTGGGGGAGAACTAGTTAATATAGAAGATTTAGCCCTCACTTCACGACAAAAGCCTACCCCCTCACTGGTTTAACTAATTCAAGGGCCCACAAGAAAGTTAACTCGTCAGACAAAAATGAAGATGGCATTTTTAATGCAGAATAATGCTTTATGGGTGCAGCTTGAAAACTGTGCCTAAATAGAAAGCAGTTTGTTTTTATTCTGCATTTCTTAGTTTTCATTTTAGGTTCTTGAATCATTGTTCAGCCTCCATAATATAAGCAGCATAAGGAATTTGTTTTTAATTTCACTAAAAATGGTGCTCATTACACATTGAGGGATTTATTTTCACATCAGTACAAAGCTTCATGTACAGTGTAAAGATTCCCTAATAACTACACTTGGGACTCATCGGGTTCGACCCTGTCATGCTGATGAACTTATTCCCTAATAACTACACTTGTGACTCACCATGTTCGACCCTGTCATGCTGATGAACTTATTCCCTAATAACTACACTTGGGACTCACCAGGTTCAACCCTGTCATGCTGATGAACTTATTCCCTAATAACTACACTTGGGACTCACCGGGTTCGACCCTGTCATGCTGATGAACTTATTCCCTAATAACTACACTTGGGACTCATCGGGTTTGACCCTGTCATGCTGATGAACTTATTCCCTAATAACTACACTTGTGACTCACCGGGTTCGACCCTGTCATGCTGATGAACTTATTCCCTAATAACTACACTTGGGACTCATCGGGTTCGACCCTGTCATGCTGATGAACTTATTCCCTAATAACTACACTTGGGACTCACCGGGTTCGACCCTGTCATGCTGATGAACTTATTCCCTAATAACTACACTTGGGACTCACCGGGTTCGACCCTGTCATGCTGATGAACTTATTCCCTAATAACTACACTTGGGACTCATCGGGTTCGACCCTGTCATGCTGATGAACTTATTCCCTAATAACTACACTTGGGACTCATCGGGTTCGACCCTGTCATGCTGATGAACTTATTCCCTAATAACTACACTTGTGACTCACCGGGTTCGACCCTGTCATGCTGATGAACTTATTCCCTAATAACTACACTTGGGACTCACCGGGTTCGACCCTGTCATGCTGATGAACTTATTCCCTAATAACTACACTTGGGACTCACCGGGTTCGACCCTGTCATGCTGATGAACTTATTCCCTAATAACTACACTTGGGACTCACCGGGTTCGACCCTGTCATGCTGATGAACTTATTCCCTAATAACTACACTAAACTGTAGCCCTACCTTTTGTTGACTCTGCAAATGCTTTTAGTTTCCTTCACCATATCCCCTGTGCGTCTCTTAAGTTGCAGAGATTTTTTCTTATGTTTCTTGAGAGATTGCATAATAGGTTGATGACCGTTGAATGTGAGTATAGTTTTGTTAGCATGGATATTGAATCATTGTTTACATCAATCCCAAATGCATGGGGTATTGAAATGATTAGGGAGTTTCTCAATATCAATAGATGTTTTGAAAATACAAGATTCAATTGATCTGTGATTTACTTGAAATTATACTGGAAAACAATATTTTTGTGTTTGAAAATTAATTCTATCTTCAGAAGGTTGGGTTAGCTATGGGCACTGCATATGCCAATAGCTACGCCAACCTAGCCCTAGTTTGCTGGGAACAACAATTTATATTCTCAGAAGCCAACCCTTATTCTGACCAGATTTTGTGGTAAGTCAGATTTGTGGATGACATTTTTTTCTTATGGAAAGGTGACACAGGTGAAGTGGAAAGTTTTGTTAACTATCTGCATACTACTACCCATTTTCTGAGATTTACCTATCAGTACTCCAACAATGTGATAGACTTCCTTGTTGTTAAGGTAAGGAAGTCAGAATCGAATGAGGTTAGTAGCAGTATATTTAAAAAACCCACTAGAAAAAATGCTTTATTACACAAAACAAGTATGCATCTAAGACATATCCCTAAGAATGTTTTAAAGGGACAAGTGTACAGGGTTTTAAGGCTACATAATAAAGATGAGGATGCAGAAAGTGCTCTTGAAGATATAGCCATGGAATTCCAAGGGAGAGGTTACTCCAGACAAGAGATTGATAGAGTTCTAGAAGAGGTACGGACTCAAAGACACAGTAGATGCAAACCATATTTTAATAGTTGGCATCATAGTGACGGTGCAAGAGGCACCGTCAGCACTACTAATAAGAAGTTTGCAGTAGTTTTCCAATATTCAAGTGATGTGAATGACCATACCTCTATTATTAAGAGAAATTGGCATATCTGACAAGAAGTACCTGGACTTCTGGAAAAGGTTGGTTATGTTCCAACCTTTTCTTTTAAAAATAATTGGTCCTTGAAACAGCATCTATGTAACAAGATGGAATTAATTAAACCCATTTACTCATCTCGAGTTGTCACGTTTCCATGCGGAAGATGTTCTGTGTGCAGACATCTTTTACCTATAGAACCTTTACCTGTCCTATAAGGAATTTTACTATAACTAGTTCTGGCTGTATTGATTGCAGAACTACAAACATTGTTTACTTTCTTTCTGTCAGAAATGTTTTGCATTTTATATAGGCAAAACAAATAGGCTGTTCAAGGATAGGATACTTGAGCACATCCGGGATATTAATAACAGTAAAGAAACTAATGCCTTAGCGAAGCATATAAAAGAGACAGACTGTACACATAACTTCAAATTTTTTGCCATTGAGGCTGTTCATATAGGCATACGAGGAGGTGACATAGAGAATTTGACTGAAAGCATTGAGCAAAAATGGATTCTTTCACGCAATGCTGAGAAATATCCTGGCCTGAATGGTGTGGCATCCCTAAAACCTTTTCTGAAATCTCATCGCCTTAGGCATTAAAATAAAGAGAATTTAGTTTTAATTTTTATTTCTTATTTCTATATATACACATATATGTATTTTTTATATATGAATTTTATTATGTACAGATATATATGAAATGAATGATAGATTTTAACTTATTTATATATTATATATATTTTGAAACGATGCCTGGGCTGAGCATTCAATAAGTAAATAGCACTCTGCTGATTGTTCTATTAATGACTTGCATCTGATTTTAGTTATGAGTATCAGCTGATAATTAATATGTGCTATATAAGGGAATAGATAGATGGTTAGTTTGGCTGATGAAGCAACCAGAGCAGTTGTGAAAGCACTTATGCCTGTTTTGTCTTTTATTTTTTATTTTTGATCAATAAATGCTTGGTGTGTAAGTTTTGGTGCAGTTGTTTTACTAATGTATATCAGTATGACTGATGTGTGAGTGGGGATTTACTTATAATAAGTTACATATAATAAGTCTAGCTATGGTTGCTTTACAGGAAAGTGATTAATTTATGTTAAATTAAAATGTACAAATAATAGTTTTTTTAAATATAATGAAAATATATGCTTTTGTGGTTAAAGAGGGGCTTACAAATGTTAAATGTGCATAGTTCCATATGTAGGAATTATCGCAGGCAAGTAAAGATGGTTTTGGTTTTCATTTTCTAGTTTAAACTACTCAGTCAAGTAGATGCCTGTTAACAGTCATCTATTAGTAGTGTAACATCTAAGCATGGCTCAAGCATATTAAAGTTCCATTTGTTTCAAAACACTTACTTGTTTCCCACTTGAGTCTCGAGATTTTCTTAGTGGATAGTGGCATGATGGCTAAAGTGTTTCCCTCACCAATGGGAGGTGCAAGGCTCGATTTTCACTGAAGGAAATTGGTTGGGCTTGGAATGGCCCATGCGGCAGCTAGTTTAATATTTATCTATTAAACCATAAAATCTGTTTATTTCCTTGGGGCTAGTGGGAAGGCCTTTTTTATGTTTGTGTTGCTTAAAGAAAAGGTACACATATGTTTTCCTTAGGGATGTCATGTTTGATCTTTGTTCTGTTCTGCCTTCTCTTATACTGTCATTGTCTTGTTACATTATATACAGCGTAAGCGGATTTTTTCCTTTTGTGTAAAGTTTTGTGTATTGCGTATTCTGTACAGTTTCGGTTGCTGTTTGATTTAACAATTAAATAGGATTTAAGGAATTGGGGTAGATATTAGGCTTGTCAGAGTAAATGTCTTGATGAAGGTTAATGTTTTATGTGTAGGAGTGTATATAGTCTTTGCATGAACAGGGCGGCTAATAATGGAATTCTTTGCTTCGTAAAAGTGAAATGCTGTCACTTCATAGCACATTTTTCCTCTGTGCAGTTGATTATTATTTACTGTGGTTTGGAGCTGAAACAGGCAGGTTGTTGTTTTTATGTAAGAGTAAAGAAAAACGCAGGGTGTTGCGCATTGGGGTGGCAAAATGAAAAAGCTGTTGGCCATACTTGTTAAGCATTTAATTGTGGAATTTTACTCCAGTTTTGGGAGTCATATATTAAGTAGTCTTCAAAGAGCTGCACTATGCACTCTTTGCCATAAATTTTGCGACAATTTGTTTTCTTCAGTATGTGTATCCTGAGTTGAAAGAAAGGTAGCTTTAGTAACTTTCAGATATATAAAATGAAGCGTTGTAAATCACAGTGTTGCATTTCACAACAGAGCAAGAGGTAGCTTTAGTAACTTTCAGATATATAAAATGAAGCGTTGTAAATCACAGTGTTGCATTTCACAACAGAGCAAGAGGTAGCTTTAGTAACTTTCAGATATATAAAATGAAGCATTGTAAATCACATCGTTGCATTTCACAACAGAGCAAGAGGTAGCTTTAGTAACTTTCAGATATATAAAATGAAGCGTTGTAAATCACATTGTTGCATTTCATAACAGAGCAAGAGGACATCGTGGTATATGAAAATGTTTGTTTTTGTTAAATATGTAAGGTGTCAAGGGCTTCTGTCCTTTTTCTTTTGGTCATGACAAAACACTATGTAATACACAGTGAGAAAGTTTAGAACAGTTTTTCCTTAACTAGAGGATTATGTTGTATATTGGAGGACTGTATCAGAATGTATGTTTTGTTCAGTATTACTGCAAGTTTAGAAATAAATGTTACATACCTGTCGATGGTCTGTTACAGGAGTGAACTGGACAGAGGCAGTCTCTTGTGGATAGGGACAATCTGTAGGATACTCAGTGGACAGGCACATATCTGTGTCAACCTCATGCCTCTAGGGGCCATGTATAGGATAAAATTGGGATGTATTGACTGGGTTTATAGGGGCCATTGAGCAGTTGGCCTAGAAGTTTCCTGTGAACTTATGAACCTATGAAATATAGCAGGAAACAAGTGTAATCAGCATCACACATCTAGATGTCAAAGGTCAGGAATGCTGATTCATTTTGCAAGTCTCCGAGTCTTTGGATAGCAATGAACTTCCTGTCATTGGAAAATAATTATATGAGAAAGATGAACGTTCTAAAAAAAACTACTAAAACTGACTTTCAGGTAAAGACTCGTGTCATTTGTAATATCTTTGCTCAACAGACGATTCTTTCGATCCTGAGAATTTGGACTAGTGTTCCTCATTGCCCTATGATGCTATCGGTCCTAAATGTTATTATATTGAAATTTTTCTGCAAAATTATTTCCTGTGCATTTGATGTGAATAGGATGATGGAATTGCTTTATCCATAGATGTGTGTTCTATCAGTGATTGCCTTGAAACACTGAAATGCTGATTTGTCATTCATTTGTAAATGGTTTTAAGTTCACAGTTATTATTTAATCTAGATTAATATTTTATTAATGATAAAATATAAGAAGACTATAATTATTAAATTCAAAGTGCTACAATGTTACACATAAGGATTAACATTTGTTATATAATGGTACAAAGGTGACTGTATTAATTTTTAAAAAAATGTGTTTATTATGTTAATGATCATTCTTTTATTTATATAATTTACCTTAGTTGTATGATATTAACAAAGTTCCTGTCATTGGAAAATAATTATATGAGAAAGATGAATGTTCTAAAAAACTAGTAAAACTGACTTTCAGGTAAAGACTAATGTTGTCTGTAATATTTTTGCTCAACAGACAATTCTTGGGTTCCTATTAGATGACCGAAGACGCAGTATATCGAAGGCGTCTTGGTTAAACTTAAAACAACGAAAACGCAAAATAACGAAGTGGCTTTTAAGTAAATTCTTTCCCAGGGAAAGAATTAGCCTGGCCACTTCCATTACTCTGCCATTTTTGACACTGTAGTGCGATCTCGGAGTTGGTATATTTATGTAGGGGGGTGCGGGGGGTGAAGCCCCCCCATTTTATGTATTATTTCCATTTTTTTCTTTTTGGAACAGCAATTTTTTTTCCCTTGGACATCATCTCTAGACTGGTTAGACAGGAAAACTCCATGGAGTTACTCCAAGTTCAACTAATTATTGGTAAGAGCCCCCCCCCTCCCCTTCAAGTCATCATTAGCTATAGGCCCCCTTTAATGAGCCAAGATACCCGTGCTGCTTATTTGGACCTACTTGAGTCAAGCAAATTACAACCAAATACTCTAGACATGGGTGATTTTAACTATCCTTGCATTGACTGGGAAACTTATAAGAGTACCAATAGGCTCGCACAAAGGTTCCTGGACTTTGTTAACACTAATACCCTGGAATAAATAGTATGCAACCCCACAAGGGGCTCAAATATTCTTCACCTGGTCTTCACCAACATGGGTGACCATTGTACAACAAGTATAGGACCCTCACTGGTTAAATATGATCACAAATCAGTCATATTTGAAGTAACTGTAACACCAGAACCCCTCTTAGGTGAAATCAGGCTAAACATTTTCACCAAAGCTAATTTTACCCTCCTAAGAGATGGCATAAATATTTTACAAGCTCCTGTTCCCATAGATGACATTGACCACTATACTAAGGTATACACAAATGCCCTGTACAAACACGTATACAAATGTATTGACACAACTGTACCTGATAGGATCAAAACAAGATCCTCAAGAAAAAAACAACCCTACCTAGTGGACATCTAGCATTAGTACGTTATACAACAAGAGGAAGAAGTTGCTAAGAATAAAAACGAGAGGTCCCAGCACTGGAAGAACACCCTCCTGCTTGAACAAACAAATAAGACAACTTGTAAAATTATGTAAGGGCAACTTCGAAAACAATTTAGCACCCATTGCTAAGGATAATCATAAGGCATTATATCTGTAACCTAAAAGGTAGGACCAAGACGTGTGCTGAACTAGCTGTGAATGGCATCACACACACTGATCCTGTGAAAATAGCTAACCTATTAGCCAACTGGTTTGTCAAAAATGTCATCTCCCTGTCCCTTTCAAACATTTCACAAAGCGTTCTCTCTACATCTCCCCCACCTTGATTCTCTAAACGGCAAGTCAGTAACGCTCTCTCTCCAAGGCCAAAAACACAGCCTGTATGGGACAAGATGGCGTCCCAGGTTGCATTTTACATAATCTAAAGCATGAGTTAGCAACTCCATTAGGTACTCTCTTCAACCACAGCCTGAATACTAGTTTTGATCCTACTAAATGGAAAACAGCAACTGCCATCACCCTTCATAAAGGGGGTATAGCAACACACGCTGGAAACTACAGACCCATAAGCTTAGCCAGCCTTATCTGCAAGGCCATGGAATAAATCATCAGGGACTTTATTTATTTTTTTATTTATTTTTATTTTATTTAACATTTGTTAACCGGGAAAGTTTGCCTTAGAACAAAGCCAATTTTCAGCGGAGGTCCGGGAAGAAACACTCTAGATGCATGTCTTTGTAATGATTGTTATGAATAAGGGTATAGGTGATCTCCAGACCCTTGATCTGACACAGTCTGGTTTTGTCAAAGGCAGGTCATGCCTGTTAAACTTGGTGGACTTCTTTGAAAACATCAAGAGACATAGATGAAGGCAAATCTGTGCATACAGCCTACATTGACTTAGCCAAGGCTGTCAACACAATCTCACATTTGGGCATCATTGATAAACTCTCCCAGTTGAATAGCAACCCTTATGTCATCAGGTGGGTTGCTAACTGGCTCACCGACAGAACACACTCTGTCATAGTTGGAGACTTTACCTTAGCCAGCAGACCTGTCATCAGTGAGGTTCCACAGGAGTCAGTGCTGGGCCCCCTATTGTTTGGAATATACTTCTTAGAAGTTCGGGCCAAAACAGAGGGGCTGTGGCTGACTAAGTTTGCTGACAAATCAGGTGAAATCACTAAATCCCCCAAACAATGTCAGTGTACTTCAAGAGCAACTTATACAAACCAATGATTGGTGCCAAAGCCATGATCTCAAACTCAGTGTTAAAAATTGCATTCTCATTTGGGGCACACATGGCTAGGCTTATAAAGACCTGCAGATCAATAGCCCAGTAACCACCTATGAACCTATAATATGAAGCATAAGCAATAATGATAAATTGGAATAGAGGGCTTTATTGAGTTAAAATAAAGTGAGTAGTTTGAATGATATTTCTCATCAAACAGGGAACTATTGGTTTCATGAGGGTTTTATATTACAGTTAGGTTTATATTAGTTAAGCTACTCTTGAGTGCTAAGTCCATAGTGAATTGTATAAATTTTGTATGTATAAATATTGAAAGAACACCTTATCTTTTTACAGATAGTTATTTGTGTTTTATAAAAAAATTACAAAATGATTATAATAGTTTTTGTTTTAAAGTCATAATATTAACATGATTTAAAATGCATCTCATGGAACACAAATGGTTTAAATAATAGCTCTAAAAGAGGGAGTTTAATTAAACATTTAAATGTGCAAAAAGCTAATTTATATACACACACACACACACATATATATATATATACATATATATATATATTTTTTTTTTATTATTTTGCAGGAAACACATTTAATTCAGGAATTCAGGATGTTATTGCTAGAATGGAATCTAAAGATTTTATAGTAATTTCAAGTTCATATTTCAAAACAAAAAGAAGTACTGCTATTCTTTGGAAAAATAGTGCTATAATGCTTAGAGGTATATTCAAATAAAATGGAATGTTGAGTATTGTGGTTATTGAATTACAGCAAAAAAACTTATACTTTAGCAAATGATCCCAGGAATTGAAACTAAAGATTCAAAAAAGAATACTTTGATATAATTATATAATATAAGAAAGGAACATTTATTTTAGCTGGGCACTTTAATTGTTTATTGAAAAGTGATGATTCTAGTTTTCAGAGAAAATTCAGATGTATGGCTCTTGCTATAACCTTAGTAAATTTCATTGATACATTACACCTAAAAGATATTTATGACTTTATAACTACAAAATTATTGTTATATACTCATTATTCATATAGATATGGCACACAAACTAAAATAGATAAAGTATTTGTTTCAGATGAATTTATTTCCAAAATAGAGAAAGTTATAACAACATCTTGTCCCTTGTCAGATCATAATGCTATAACATTTAATATAAAACTTAAGATGAATAGATTAATCCCTCAAATATAGTAAAACTAAAATAATTCAAAGAATGCATTCTAAAAGAAATATAACAGTTCTTATGTTTTGTAAAAATGGAGACGGTTCTGACATTAGTTCATGAGATATTTTAAAAACATGTATTTATGGTAAAATATATAGTTGATGCTTACATGATAGAAGGGAATGGGAAAAAGAACTTTTAGATTTACAAATTAAAATTGATAATCTTACGATACTTATACAAAATGGTTGTAAAGATTTAGGATCCAAACTTATTGAGTTAAACTTTAGATCATAAAGTACCAATTAATCTGGAGAAATATAAGATACAAATATTCTTTGAATCCAACAAGACTACATAAACTAGTAGTCAGATGCAAGAAAATGTATAAAGCTAACATATATTAATATTATTTTAAATCAGAATAGCAAAAAATGCTACAGACTTAGATATTAAAATGTTTTAGAACTTATTTTGAAAATTTAAACACATTAGATAATATGGAGAAGAAGAAAACAATATAAAATAATTTCAAAGTAAACCTATTCAAAAAAGGCTAAACTTAGAGCAAATTAAAAAAAATAGAAAAGCCTATACCACTGATGGAAATTAAAGAGCAAAAAAAATGTATACATTATTTCCAAATGAATTGTTGACTCTTTTATTAAAGGTTTTTACTGAAGTTAAAATGCCAAAATCCAACTCTCTTGGAAGTATACCATAGTATCACCTATCTTAAAACAAGATAAGGATTTAAGACTGTATTTTTCATATAGACCCATATCTCTTTTACATATAGATTCTAAAATCTTTGTGTCAATTTCCGCAAACAGAATAAACAAATTTTGCCTGTTTTAGTGAATAATGATCAAACTGGATTCATACTACATACTACATTAGTGAAACTGTTTCTTAGTAAGTATGTACATTTTCAGCACTCTTGTACCATGACTTTAAATGTGCTTATTGATATTGTACGTTGCAACAGTTTCTTCTATTTTAATGAAAAAGTGTTTCAACAAGTGAAGGGAGTAGCAATGGGGTCTAAGATGGCCCCTTCTTATGCAAACCTTGTTCTTGCAGCATGGGAAATGGAAACGTTAATACACTTGCTAGGTTTTCATTACACTCACTTATACCACCGTTACATTCATGACATTTGTTTTGCATGGACAGGATCCATGTCACAACTGGATACTTTTTTAAATTCTGTGAATGACAGCATCAGTTTTTTACAGTTTGTGAAAACAGGGTGTGGTGCATCTATTTCTTTTCTTGATACTTTCATTTCTATTGATTACTCTAACAGCTGTTTGTATCCAACATTTATAGAAAAGACACCTACAGAAATAATTTTTTGGACTTCTCCAATCAACATCCCTACTATATGAAAGTTAATGTTCTGAAAGGACAGTTGATCAGATTATCTAGGTTGGTTAGCAATGACTTGCTTTTCAGAAAATAATTGGATTTTTTATGTGACTTGTTTTTACACAAACATTACCCACGAGATTTGATTAACAGAGTGGCTCAAGAAGTTACAAATGATAGATACCGCAAGTTCCAACCTATTCTTGTGATTTTACTCCAAAACAACAATTAACCCTGAGGAAGTGGACAGAACTCTAAGCTTTCCTATTCTGATTAACTGTGACATGCGTGCTATCAGGAATATTGTCAGCAATAACTGGAATGTTGTTATCAGTTCAGACAACCTTTCTGGTCTCTAGGTAGATCGCCACTTTTTTCTTATAAACTGACATGGACATTGAGAAATGCCTTTGAAAATAGGGACTCTGCTTTTACTACAGAGAAAGTGACTAATGTTACAGATCATGTTCACTTGCAAAAAATGTGTTTGTCAATACATTTACACTGGGACTAGTTATGTCTTCCAATACATTAATTTTAAAATTGTTTTTGCTCATCATTTTGATTGTAACAATAAGAGCTTGGTTTATCCTGCAGTTTGTGTATCTTTCTGACAGGATCAAGGAGCACTATGGTGCAATTAGAAATAATGATGTTTATAATGCACTGGCTAGACAATCTAAATCATGCTGCAATTTTGTGAAATTTACTTTTATGGTGCTTGAACAGCTTAAATTATTTTTTTGGAGACTATGCCACACTTCTTGAAGTGAAAGAACTTAGATGGCAGCTTCTATTGGGAGCAGACTCTGCACATGGGTTAAATAACAGCTTAAATATAAAATTTGCTTTGAGATGGCACAGTTAATCTCAGGTTTCACTGCAGTCGTGTTTTTTACATTGTTCATGTTAATTGTCCTGACATAGTTTAGCAGTCACGTAGCATCCTGTTAGTGTTCTACTGCTTTTATTGGTTCTGTTCTGTTTTATTGCTTTGGTTCTAGTATTTGTTTCAAATTTGTGCATGATTAAGCTCATTTCTGAAGAAGTTCTTAGATATGATAGAACAAAAGTGCTAAAAGAAATCGGTTCTAGTGATGTTGATCTTATTTCTTTTTGTTATGCCAAAGAAGTTTGTTTAGTATTTTCAGTATTTCTTCTCTGGTTATTTTTTCGTGTGTTAGTGTGTATACATATATATATATATATATATATATATATATATATATATATATATATATATATATATATATATATATATATATATATATATATAGATAGATAGATAGATAGATATGATGTGAAGGTTGCTTTGACTTTGGTATACATGGTTGATAAGAGTGAAAATGTGTTTGATAGCAGGTACAGTTCACTGAAAAGCCATTTCATCTAAAACCTTCTACATAACATATACACAACAAAAAAATATTTTTTGCAGGTGGCACACCTGCACCCCCACCCATCCCCCTCAATTATAAATTCCAACACCATGGTCACATATCAGTGGAGAAAAGAAAAAACACCATATACAGTGAATCAGTATTGGCACACAAACACAAACAATTGCAAATCTGGTGGTACAGCATGACAGTGGGTATTGCCAATCCAGTTTAAATCTTCCAAAGTATGCCCCCCATCAACTCCCATATACAAAAATGTCACCAGCAATACCATTTATAGGCTTTTATACATTTTTTTAATGGCTATTTGGTGAAATGTACCTGCAATAAAATGTACTTTCAGTCATTTTAATCTACTGTTGTTTTCTTGCAATCAGAGCTACCTTCTAAAAATGATAGACAACCATTCTTATAAGACTTGTTGATGGAATTATCCATCACTCCAGAACATTATAATTATATGTATATAGCTAAGCCCATTATTCCGATTATATATGGACTGCCAAAAATTTATAAAAATGTAACCACTCCACCAATGACTCCACCAATGAGACCTGTAGTCTCTCGTGGATGATGGGCCACTACTATTTCAAAATATTTGGAAAAACAACTATGTGGTATTTTAAAGAACAGCAAAAGCTTTGTTAAAGATACCAACAATTTTTTGAGCAGTCTGTACAACTGGTCAGCTAATGTTCAATTAAGTATTATTCTTGTTAGGATGGGTATCTTTATTTTCTGTGATTCCTAATGATATTGGTGTTCAATCAATAAGAGAAATCTTATCTATTCATTGTGAAGTTACAGCTAACAAAATTTAAATTCTCTGTGCTGTGTTGGAAACTGTACTTGAAAATAATCAAATCTTGGTGTTGTTATGGGCATCCCAATAGTTATGCTAACTTAGGGTTGTTTAAATGGGAGAAAGAGTATAATTTTAGGGAAGATTCATTTAAAGATGAATTTAATTCATTCTGTAAAAATTTTGTTGATGATTTTTTCTGTTACGGAATGATACTGATGTAACATTGAAATTATTTCTTGATAATTTACAGAGGAGCACTAACTTGTTTTTGATCTGAAATATTTTACTACTAGTATTAATTTTCTGGATATTACTGTAGAAAAAAAATAGGATTCACACTATGATACATAAAAAAGAGGACCAAATTACTAGACGTGTGCACTATTACAGCATGCACCCAAGGCATATTTATAAGAACGTTGTGAAAAGTCAGTTTTTGAGAGTTAGCAAACTTAACACTAATCAGACTAAATTTAAAGAAGAAATGAGTAATATGACCTTGGATTTTGATGCTAGGGGATATAATTCAGAATTATTAAATTGTACTATGGAAGTTATTATCTCCATTTAGGACTCTACAGGCCAACCATATTTCTCAAATATAACTGATTATTCTAGTAATAGAAATAATAAAATTCCTCTTTAGGATATGTGATGAAATATAATAAACATACTCCACTGATAAAATATATTATACAGAAAAAATGGGCAATAGTTAGTTCTAATTATGAAATCAGTTCAGCAGTTTGAGAAAAACCTAAATTTATTTTCAGACACGAGAGGAATCTTGAACACATCTTGTTTTATAAGGATAGTGAAATCAAGTAAACTATCAAAAAGTACTGTTCCTTACTACAACTGTGTATATTGTAATATGATTAATATGAATATAATTTTTAGACATCTATTATCCATTTGAACTTTAAGTTTAGAGTATAAGCCACTTGTTATACAGAGAATTTTATTTACTTAGTGAGCTATATAAAATGTACCTCATTTTATATAGGTGAGAGCAAGCAAAACATCAAAGAAAGGATAGCCTCTCATCTCTCAGAAATACATAGGGGTATTGATACCAATGCATTGAGTAACCATATTTTAGTTGAAGGGAAGGAACACACTTTTAAATTTAAGATATTGCAAAGGGTATATATGAACAAACTAGGTGGGGTATTGTTGAAACTGAACTAGTGGAATATAGGTGGATATTTTTTTAGAGCAGATTAGGACACTGTAAGAAAAAATTATTTACTTGATTAATTGAAAATGTTGGCAACTTTTTGAATTTAAATGTGATGTGTAGCAGTTTTCTGCTATTCATTGAAAAGAGTCTAAGGACATGAAAGCTTTGCAGTTCTTGACACTTGGTTTTATATTTGTTTTTACTGCTGTTTGTACATTGATATTAAAACTATTATTCCTAAAGATCGTGACCTCCTGCTTTGTTTTCTTTAAGCTGGTGAAAGTATTGTGGTTGCTTGGAGGCTCTTTGGTTGCCGGAATACTTGTGTACTATATATATATATATATATATATATATATATATATATATATATATAGTATACTAGCAGTATTGCCTACATATTGATGCTTTTCTTCATCTCAGAATATTTTCTCGACTTCCCTTTTATCTGTTTGCATAAGTTCGGATAGGTTCCCTTCAAACAATGTTGCTTGCCATTCTACCTGTTATTACCCACCATTCACTTTAACAAATCTCAACATGTTCACCATCAAAAAAAAATCTCTTATTGCGGGGTGCAGGGGGTGTTTTGTTCTGAAGTAAAGACTCATTCGACAGAAAAATAACTCCCACTTTAGCCAGTTGAGTAACTTCACCTAGATAATCTTGGCAAATTACCTAATGATCATTCACCCTTATTAAGATATATTAGTACTGCTTGTGCCATGTATTCAGACTTAAAAACTCCATACCATACTATATTTAGCCTAGTGTTCACAGTCAGCAAGATATTTATAAAGTAACTTAAAGGTAGTCTCTAAAAAGAGTATATAACATTGTAATTAATGCAATTTTAAATGCACCATAAATATCACAATGTTTTTAAACCCCATGTTTAGTTCCTTAGCAAATTCTAACAGTAATGTCCAGCCACCATTATTCATTTCCACCAACACTATCTCCTATGATTGTGTTGAAAACCTATTAATAAAACCGGGCAGTCATAACAGCAGCTAGACAAAATCATCAACAGATTTTTTCAAATTTGCATGATGGTTACACGTTAACTACAGTCAACAGTTGAACATGAAAGCAGTTCAGTAAGAGTATGTATATTACCAGCATGGTATTATAGCTGAAGCTTCATAATACATCCCACAACAAATCTCTTTTGTTTTCACACTTACTTTTTTGAATACCAAAACTTCAAAACATGCCTCTATATTTTGCACAACGTTCATGACCCCATATATCTGCAATCATGTCTTTATATTCAGGTGATACCAAAGCACATTGATGCCTTACACAAAAACAACATGATCTACTGATTTTTGGATAACTAATGCAAGAATATTGTCATTCATATTTATTGTGCTTATTCACTGTTATAGCCAACACATTGCATAATCAATCATATCCATGTTTTAGCTCAAAATTTCCTCCAACATTCAAGATGCTAGGCTTTTATACAGCTCAAACAGGCAAGAATTCTATCTATTCCACCAATTGGATGCTGTGTTACAATTTAAGCATTAAAACAGATCCTCTTCTCCTGTCATAGTAGCAGGCAAATATCTTCAAACATCCCTAGATACTTTGCATAGCAAACAGACTTACATTTTTTCAAGCAGAACATTTTACTTAGCTCATCAGACTCTGTCATAGTATATATTTTGTGCAAAACAATAGTATCAGCTCCTTTAAATATCATGCTCAATATTCAAGCATAATTTAATAATATAACTTCTAGAGTGGCCTATGTATTGCACATGAAATACCTTTGCTTTTGTTTTTTATATTCTTTGTCATGCTCAAATGATTTATAAGAAGTTATATTTGTCCATCGTTCAGCCAGTTTCTCAGCTTTTGTTGCAGAGATTCAATCAGGCCTTTGCTGCTCTTCTGCTATTTCTACCATTACTTATTAACACTCAAAAGTTCTTAAGTACTTTTTAGTATCATTTGCTTTCATACCTCGCAACCTCTAACCACAAGAAATTTGAACAAAGCCTCAGGACAAAATGTTGAATATTGCTCTTATAAACTTACAAAGATGATAGAATAATAGATTTTGTTTTAACATGCATCTTCAGAAGGACATGAAGTGTGAAACTCAAATATATAATATATCTCATTATTTAAAGACTTTAGTCCTCAGTGATTAACCAGAAAACTACAAACCTAAAATAGAAGGTAAAAATCTGGACATTCTGCAAAAGTCTCGACAGCTGAGAAGCATGTTTGCAGTCTAGGATATGTAGAAATGAAGACATATTAGCAAATGTTCATACTTTAAAAGCATCCATGGTCCCATGCAGTTCTCTTCCTGCGTGTTCCCACCAAGAAACAGGTAACCACAATACCATCACCTTTTTGCTCTCCCTCTTTTTTCTAGTCCTTCTCCACTTCAACTATTTCTGGACATTCATTACTTTTGCCCATCACTAAAGATTGCAAACTCATATATTCATATATCAAAGGTGAGCCGTGCAAAAAAACAACAATCCATCACCAGAAGAGGCAATGTGAATATTTATGTCCCTGTACGAAGAAGACCTTAAGGACGCTCGTAACATACCAGTGTAGCATGGTGTTGGGAGTTGTCACAAATAAGTCAGTATACTTTTTGTCTGAGAAATTGTATAACTACAGTCACCAGAAAACATTACTTTTAATATTAATGTTTTAAGTACTAAAAATATGGATGTAAACATTTCAGTTTTTCTTGACTGTTAGTGTAATTTCATGAAGAAAAAAATACAAGAAAAGGCACAGTATGCTATACTTTTGTATGATGTAGGGAAAGAAGCCTTGGAATCATTTCATACATTTAAGTTTTGATGGAGAGAAACAGAGAGTACTATTATAATGATATAGGACTTCCAAAGCTACTGTCAGTTTAGGAAACACACACACTATTTGTTCTTTATAAAATTATAAAAACACATCACACGTGTGATTCATGTGTATGTGGATAGATTAAAGAAGTGGACCAAATTCAAATCATTTTGTGAATTACATGATTCAACAGAAATGTGCACAGTATGTTGACTGATGTCCGATGAGAAATGAAATTACTTTGTGAAAGTAAGTCATTGATATCATCCATGATTCAACATTAAAAACATGCTAAAATGTAACTGCAAAATTCTGTATAATGTGTAGCTATAAACATGAAAAAATTAATGTTATAATTAATCAAGCATTAGGAACGGTGAAAAAAGAAATTCCTAAGGTCTGTAAACTGAAATAAACTAATTTTCTATCATAAGTGTACATGGTGGAACAAAGTAATGACATTATTATTAGTTTTTTTTGTGAGGAAAGAAATAAAGTTGCTAATGTGTTCAGAATAAATTAAACTGATTTTAGAAGAAAGATTGCACATGTTAGAACAAAATTGTAAAATCAACTTGTCTGTCAGTAAACAATGTGCAGTGAGTAAATACACAAAACCAACCAATCCTGGTCTCCAAAGTGCTCTTGAAGACAAAGCAACAAAAACATCCAAGAAAAAACAACAAGAGCTCAACGCCAAACACTACCTTAATGAGTAAAATAATAAAACACACCAAAACTTTCTAATAACAAATTTTTCTCAGTGCAATTACATCTCATTCTCTTCACTGTGTTTAAATATTTACACCAGCCAATGGCTGAGCTCCTGTTGTTTTTTCTTGGATATTTTTGTTGCATTTAGTAAATAGTGTGAAGCAGAAAAGTACAGAAAATGTGTGACCAGAGAATCAGGTGAAAAATCTGTAGAGACAACATTTTCAAATTTATAAACAATTTGGCAGTGTCTCCAGGATTCTTTTTTTAATCATACCAATAAGTGCACTTTTGACTTTGGTTCTCAATTTTTACAGTTTGTTCACATCCACTCAGTTTGGTTGTTTGAATTTATAAACAAAGTGTGTTGTTTAGATTAAACACTGCTATGGACTGTAACAAAATATCTACGTATGTGTTTAAAGTGGTGAATTAGTGCAAAAGTTAATTAAAGCAAATAATGTGTAAGCTCCTTACATATTTTGGTCATCATGTAAAATTACTTGGGTAGATATAAGAATAAACAATTATTTTTCAAACAGTCAGTACTGCAGAGGTATCGCAAATAGGCAGTCATTTTACTTGCCAGAGTTTTGGCAAGGCAACTGAATTTTAGCAATATAAATGCAGAGCTAGACTGTGATCTGGTACAAGAGGCAAACTGAAGATTTGCATGAAGTACAAGTTTATACTGGTCTGGACTTGTCAGCAGGAGGTCATTACATAGATTGATCCTGATGTGTTACCACTGGTACATACTCTATCGAATGTCATAGTAGCTGTCAGGAGTTCAACTAAGATGCACCTGAATTGCATAGAGTCCACTAGTGTAATTAAGAAACACAGTCATCTTAATGAATGTGAAAACAACATGATTACTGGTGTGAGATCAGATGAAATCAGATTTATTTTGATCCATGAACGCTTACTAAAAACTTTACAATGACAACCCTATCCACATTTGCAGAAATAGTGTTTGTCATTTCAGCAGCAAAGTATTTTTCTTACCAAATTAAACTTGACAAGGAGAGTTTACAGCTTTATAATTTGAATCCATGTTTTGGAAGATAACAGCTTTATGATCCTTCATTTGTATATCATTAAGATGTACAGTGTTTCAGAGAGCTGTTGCACAGAGAATGGATTTGAATGTTTTCTTCAAATAATTGATGACATATCAGTATGGGGTCAGACCCAAGAACAGCATGATTTAAGAGTGACTGAATTATTGAAGTGATTCAAAAAGGACAGCATCATCTGAGAAAAAATAAATACAAAACCAGAGCAGAAATCGTGCCTTAAAATGGTAACACCTGAAATAAGACATTCATTAACTTAGAACATTACTGTAAATGCCTCCTCCAGAGGATAAACACGTTCTCATAAGATGTCATATCCAGAATGTTGAATTTAATTTTGTCATTATGAAAACTTCAGGAACAAGATTTTGAACTGCACTAGATTACAGAGCAAGAAATGACAATTGAAATATTTAAGCTGTGTATGACAGAAGTGCCTGTATTGAAACATTTTGAGGTGGATAAGTCAGCCACATGTGAGTAGATGCCAGTTAGAATGAAAATGGTACAGTAATTATGTAACAAGCTACTTAAGCTGCTTATGGATCTAGAACCATTGGAAAGTACCAGAAAGAAGTAACGTCTATGTTACATAATCGAACTTTTAAAAGTTCCAGCATCATATGGTCGACTTCATATGATCAAACTTTCAAAAGTTCGAAAATGTAATTAAAAAAAATAAACCAAAGAAAAAACCTACCTGAATGGCTTAAGTAGGAGGGCAAGCCCCCTTGCACCCCCCAACATGGGGGGGCTGTGACCCCACACCCCCTGCTCTTTAAATATAACAACTCTGAGATTGCACTACAGTGCAGAAAAGGGAAATCTTCTCATTCCACACTGTACAGAGATCTCCATTGAAACGTTCAAACTTTTTAAAGTTCAATCATATGGTGTCGACCATATGATGTTCAAACTTTTAAGAGTTCGACAACGTGATATAGACCCAAAGAAGTATGCTTAACAGAAGAATTACTTACCGTAGTACTTAGTTGTAAAAAGTTCTATTAATATATTTATGGGAAAAGCTGTTGGTGGAAATAGACCATAAGCCATCACAGGGAACATTTAAGAAACTTTTGTGCAAGCCACAGCTCTGACTACATACAATGTAGTTACAGTCTATGTATTCATTTATGTTTGTTTACTAGGGTAGGGCTTTAATTATCAATGACCAGTTTCAGGACCAGCCTGGCTTGCAAAAACAGCAAATTAAACAAAAGTATACGGTACAACCTGTTGTAAACTGAGGTTAGAATCAATAACAGACATGAATTTAACAACAGCAAATAAACAGTAAAAATATGTTTACATATAAACAAATGTAAAAGAGGGGATGAGATTGTTTTGCAAAAAGATGTGACGGTCATGTAGTTATATGCAAGATTAATGACTAGTTTACAAGAAGATAAATTAAGTTTAATATACTGCACTGCAGTGTTAAGTATAGGCGCAGAGTCCTGCATGCTTACTTCCAGAATTTCTAGCCTTCTAATTTCTTGTACATCCCTTCTGAGCATTCATGCCTCCCCTCCCAAGTAATTTAAGATACTAATACTTCTTACATTATCAACAGCAGTACCTTACTCAAGCTGTAGAGACAATCTGTCTAATGATCTCCATTTTTAAGCTTATTTTTGAACACATTAAAGTTTTACTATATATATAAATAATTGTGTGTGTGCGTGTAGCACTTTCATAATAAAATATTACTTCTTCAGACACATAATAGAAACAACACAGAGTAAGCAGAATTAAGATTGATTTTTAGCCTTGGGGCCCACAGGGGGTATGGATTCAATGATTCAGTACCCCTTAAACCAGTTTTAAAGAATAGGAACATCAAGTAATATTTCATTTTGTGCAGACATTTTGATATAATATATATTTTTTTACTTTTATTGTATTCCCTTGAAAAATGTTGTTTGTGATTTCTAAATACTTGGTGCACTTGAATTTTTAATATATAGGTGTAGACTTTGAATTATTATCAGGTTATTTAATAACATTTGCTATCTTGCATAGATTTATCATCTGAGAATATAGCCTGTACCTTTAAATGTTTTGGAGGGAAATTGATTTAATTAATGAATTTAAATGATATATAAATGGGTTCCTGTTGTGTTTCTATTATGTGTCTGAAGAAGTAATATTTTATTACGAAAGCGCTTACACAATAAATATATCAGTGGACTTTTATTCTTGTGCCTATCTCTGTGATTTGGGGCTTGGTTTTGGTTATAATTACTTTGGAATTTGCTCACATTGCTTTGGGACATTTTACTACACACACACACACACACACACACACACACACACACACACACACACACACACACACACATATATATATAGATAGATAGATATATATATCGTATATAAGACTTTAAGGAGTCCCAGATAATTGTGATACTAATTGCTTGTGTATAATTAGTTTCAAGAAAAAATGGAGTTCAGAAGCTAACCAAAATTTAAAGTCAGTAAATTTTGGGTTGTAGGCTGGGATTCTTGTAGAAACAATTAATCTTTTATAGATGGTTACAACTTCAGAAAAAGTGAATTATTATCCAAAATGGGGCAAGGGAGTATGGAGATGTATGAAATTTTTGTGTTTAAATTTTGTGAAACATATATTTTGTCTATTCTACTCTGAGTATCAAATCTATTAGCTTGACGAGAGAAACTTAATGAATTACTTTGTTTTATATTAAAGGTGTCAAATAAATTAAGTGATGAGACCACTCCTTGAAGTGCTTTGCAATAGAGGTTAGACAAAAATGCCTTTTATTAGTGGTTTCTAAGCTGTCCAAAATACAATTTAAATCCCCCAATATTAAAAATTCTTTATAGTTATTGATAATTAAATCCAAATGCTTTTTAGCAGTTCCCACACCCATGCCTGGAAACCAATATATATTTACTAAGGTCCAGATTCTATTAGTAAATTTTAATATAACAAAGGATATAAGGCCTTCTTTATCTTCATATTTATGAATTATTTGTGGGTTAACAATATTTTTTCAAAGTATCATAACTCCTCTTGTCTTAGATTTATAAGAGGAATGGGCTAAAATTAAATAATCATTTGAGTTCCATATATTACTATTTTCGTGTTGAAATGTGTCTCTTGGAGAAAGACCACTTGAGATTTATTACATTTTAAATATCATATTAAGTTTGATTTCTTTCTTGGGTTGTTCAACCAATTAATGTTTATGGATAAAAGTGATAAATTCATGTGAGCTTTTGGATGAAGCTATAGATTGAATATAAGTATCTTTTCCTCATCACCCAATATCTCTGTCAAATCATATATGAGGCAGCTAGGCAGATGTTATTTTCAAACCAGTTTCCTTACTTTCAAATGCTTAGCAAGTACTAAAACAGGCCTAGAAAAATACATTTTGAAAAATGTAGCATAAAGCATATTAAATCTAAGAATAATCAATTTCCATTTCAGCCATGGAATAAGTAACATTCTTGGTCCAATAGATAAGCATTGATTCATTGGACTAACTTATTTTTCCTGAAAGAAAATAAACACACACCCTATTAAGCTCTAAATATGAATTAACATTGATTTTTAAACATATTTTCTGTAAGATGAGATAGCACAAATATAATTTCAACAATCAATTCTTAAATATACTTAAGTTACAAAGTTCACTACTCTAAACTTGAATTTGTTATTAAAACAAATTGAATGTCATTAGAAATCTTTGTGTATACTTAATAAAGAATTGATATTCTATTAGCCAGGCATTTCTTCCAATCAAATATATATTTAAAGTGAGCCTTTCCATAACTTATGATTGGAATATGTCACTGGTTCTATCTTATGACTGGTATTTTGACAAAATTATAACTTGCATTTACAGATCATTATAAGAGAAAGATCCGAGCATTTTTCTTCTTATGTGTTGCTCTAGAAAGAACAGATGTAGACCTTACTTACAGACCTATTGTTTTTTCTAAGGTATTCAGTTGTGAATGAAAACACACAATAAATAAAGCCCCCAACACCCCCCATAAATTAAATATACCAACTCCAAGACAGCACTACAGTGGGAAAAAGTTAATTTTCTAAACCCACTGTATCAAGCCCCCTACAGAAATGTAGTAAAATGTGTGTTTGTTAGTTTGGTGCCGTTATATGTGGAGGGGATGTTATTTTCATGTGATTTGTAGTGTTAGATGTTATGAAATTCAATGTTATGGGTTTTAGAGGTTCTGGTCTCAATGTTATGAAATTAGATGTTATGGGTTTTAGATGTTTTGAAGGGGACCCATATATATATATATATATATATATATATATATATATATATATATATATATATATATATATTCCATTGCTTATTTTAACTTGATGTGGACTATGGTATGATTTACTGCAAAAAAATATATCCAAAATCAGTTACTAAAATAAAATTAGAATAAGGTGCAACCTTCTGGAAACATTCAGTTTTCAAGCTGTGACCTAAGACTACAGTGATTACCCCCGCCTTTTGCATCAGATGTACTGAAATAGGATTCAGACTGGCAGTTTAATAATCCAGTCTACTACTAGAACTTACAACTACATACACCTCATTACTCCAAAGAATCTTTCATGCTGTACATATTACTGTTTGTTTTATTAAGTACAGGAATTCCTATGTGCATCACTATAAACTATAATAGAGACCATTCCACAGTATAGTTATTATAATTCAGTAAAATGCATAACTGAATCTATTAAATAAGAAAATCATAATTTTTAATGTACTGTTTCTTTAAATCCAGATAATCATAGAGTAATTGCATAAAGCACTTACTTATATGTTGTGTTTCTCTGTTTGTTTTAATTAATTCTCATGTTTCTGCTGCTTGTAGTGTATTAAATTAGTTTTCATTTACCCAGTCTAGCTATAATTGGTTTATAGTGATTAAATTTACTTCTTTTAGTGTTTCCCATGCATCTAAATGCAATTTACTCCATAGGGGTTCAAAATGTTCACTGTGTGCCTGGGAAGTATATCTGCTAAAAAGTCCCCCTTACTTCCTCTCAAAACAATGAAGGAGGCCTCAGCCTGAACTACTAAGCAGTGAGTAAGCAAAAGAACTACACAGGAGCTCATGGGCTCTCACATGGTGTGAAAAGCTTCACCTCTTTGCTAGAAATTGAATCTTTTGATTTAGTGAAAAAGAAAGAAAAAAGTTGAAAATAAAGTGTATGAAGTAAATGAAAAATAAAAAAAGCCTTTTATTTACAGTCATCAGGTCTTAAAAGCATGGAAACTGTATACTACTTACTTTTATTTCCTTGGGAACTATATTTTAAGCAGCAGACCAGTAAATCAATGTTGAAATTGCAGGTTAGTAGTTTGGTGTGTAGGAATATTTTCCTTTCCCATTGCCAGCATTCTGATTACATATAATAGATGTGTTTCGATGTGTATGATTAACATATTTTAAATTATCTTATAGGGATCAAACAATAAACTAGATAATTGATAAAAGTGACAAGTTAAAGGCAGTGAGAACAAGCATTATGTTAACCATTGTGATAGATGTTGCTTGTTATGGCATTACTTGGTTAAAGCTTCACCTCTTTGTTACCATGACAGCAAACCAAACACATAATCACACAAAAACATACTCGGAGGCTCTAAATAAAGATCTGCCTAAGCAGCAGAGACCTCCAAAGCAGACACCCAAGCAACCGCTACCCCAAAACAAAACACGTGCAACACATATCTCACAAAGCCAGTGTGCTGAACAGTCACAGCCCTAAAGACAAAACAACACACCTGATACACTTGTAATAGGTGACTCTATCGTCAGGCACAGTGACGTCCCGCTCACCAGGCTGAACAAGGAAAGGGTCACGGTGAGCAGCCTGTCGGGCGCTAGGATCTGCCACATAACACAAGCACTCAGGTCACTCCAAGGCAAGTACAAATATGACTCAGTCATTGTCCATGCTGGTGTGAATGACCTGAGACGTACCTCCCTGGACTACATGAAAAGAGACATAAAGGAGCTCTCTGAGCATGTAGCCCAGGCTGATATGACCCTGTCCTTGAGTAGCATCTTACCCTCACCAAGAATGATGCCACAATATGAAGACAAGATGATCAATTTCAACAATTGGCTTAAGTACTGGTGTCATTCAAAGGGGATCCAATGCCTGTCAGCTTGGGATGATATGCTCGACAATCCACGATGCTTCGCTAGGGACGGCTTGCACCTGTCACCCCTGGGCTTTCAGATATTGGCAAAGGCTCTTGCTACCCCCATAGTGCCTTTTTTAGGCAAGGCTCAAAAGACAAACCCACCTCCATAGGTATCACAAGGGATAAAAAAACTAAGAGTAATGCTACTCAACGCCAGAAGTCTAAACCTCAAGATGCACGCACTCGAAACTCTCCTTAGCATGGAGAACATAGATATCTGTGCAGTAACAGAAACCTGGTAAAGGGCTCCCGAGAGCACCCCAGCACTACCAGGTTATACCTCATACCATGCTTTTCAGCCCCAAAACTTGGACCTAACCACAAAAGGAGGGGGACTATCGATATTCATCAAAGATACCCACACCTCCAGATTGGTGGCAAAGCACGAAGCATCAGAGACTATCCATGTGCAACTAACAGTGGGTAAAACTGCCTTCCAGTTTATAGCCTGCTACAGACCACCCTCCCAAACCCAGGAACCTCACTCGGCCTTCCTGAGAACACTGGAAAATATGAAGGACTCTCCAAACACCATTATATTGGGCGACTTCAACTACTGAAACATAGACTGGGAGCATTACTCTAGCTCCAACACCCTAGCCCAAAGGTTCCTAGAATTTATAAACTCAAATGCTATGGAACAACTTGTTACCACTCCCACAAGAGGGGAAAACATACTGGACCTGATCATCACCAACATGGGGACTCTATGCTCCAGACCGGAAGTGTATCCCTCACTGGTAAGATCAGGCCATAAACTAATCTCACTGGATATTCACATCCCGACCCCACCCCCTATCCAGAAAACCACAGTGAAAAACTTCTCTAAAGCAAATTTCACACTCCTCAAAACTGAGGTGGAATCCTTCAAAGCCCCCGGGCCTATGGAAAATACGGCCCAGACCGCAGAATCCTTTATAAATGCATTCTATGAACACCTTCAGGAATGCATGGATCATGCGATCCCAAATAAAACCAAGACCCAGTCCTCCAAAGGCAGACGTCCTGTCTGGTGGACCCCAGCCATAAACAAACTATACAATAGAAGGAGGAAGCTACTAAATGATAGAGCAAAATCTCACAAAGGGAAGGCATCACTGATCAGTATTAGCAAAAAACTATGGGCACTCATAAAATTGTCTAAGGCCAGCTTCGAGAGAAAAATTGCACAGGACACTAAGGATAATCACAAGGCTTTCTTTAGTTATGTTAGGAACCTGGGTGGTAATTCCCAGATATGCTCAGAATTAGTCCAAAATGACAAAAAATACACTGAACCCACAGACATTGCCAACATCCTAGCTGACAGGTTCAGTGCAAACTTCTGCTCCCCCTCCCTACCAAAAGGGCAAATATCTATCCCAGCAGAGTGCTGCCCCCCTGACATCTCAGATGCTCAGGTAAGAGCCGCCCTCTCCAAAGCAAAAAACACAGCATCAATGGGACCACACGGTGTCCCAGGCTGCATCCTACATGAACTCGAAGAAGAGCTAAACCCAAACATAAAACTACTGTTCAATCTTAGCTTTACTACAGGATATGTGCCCAAAGAGTTGCGTACAGCAACAGTCGTCCCTCTCCATAAAGGTGGTGCCTCAACGGGTCCTGGAAACTATTGCCCCATAAGCCTGACTAGCTTGGTCTGCAAAGCTATGGAAAGGATCATCATGGACCTCATAAATAAAGATATTGGGGACCTACAGACACTGGATCCTACCCAGTTCGGCTTTGTTAAGGGCAGATCCTACCTCTTAAACCTGGTTGATTTCTTTGAAACAGTCACCAAGGCCATTGACGAGGGGAAGGTGGTCCACACAGCCTACCTGGACCTCGCAAAAGCCTTTGATACAATACCCCACTTGGGCATTATAGATGAGCTCACCAGCTTAAATATAAACCCCTATGTCACTAGATGGATTGCAAACTGGCTCAAGGACAGAACCCACATGGTTAGAATTGCTGGAGCCATGTCAGACTCCAAACCAGTTACAAGTGGTGTCCCACAAGGCTCAGTCCTGGGACCTCTCTTGTTCGGTATATATTTCTCGGAGGTACAGGCCAACACGGAAGGACTGTGGCTGACCAAGTTCGCAGATGACTGCAAACTGGCGCCATAATCGACTCTCCAGCCGATACAAGCATCCTCCAAAAGGGCCTCATAGAAACAGACAACTGGTGCCAGAGCCATGGCCTCAAGCTAAGTGCCAAAAAGTGTATAGTCATCCCCTTTGGCAAAAACAAAGTGCCACAAATTACCACATAGGTGGTAATCCATTAAGTACAGAAGAAGTAATTAGGGACCTGGGGACCCAAGTTGATAGCAATCTCTCATTTGACAACCACGTGGCCAAAGTGGTTAGAAAAACATTTTATATAGCCCACCTAATCATGAAGAGATTCACATCTAGATCAGGGAGGTCATCGTGCCTCTTTACTCATCCCTCATCAGGCCCATAATTGAGTACAATGCCCCTTTTGGGATGTACCTTACCAGACACCTGCAGCAAATGGAAAGACCCCAAAAGTACCTCACCAAGAGGATCAAAGGGCTCAAACAGATGCCATATGCTGCCCAGTTAAAGAAACTCCAGCTCTACTCAGTGGCATACCGCCTGTTCAGAGGCGATCTGTGCCTGATGTATAAAGCCATGTCCAACCCGGAATTAATGGACATGCTGCACCTCAGAAAATCCAAATCCCATCGAGCTACGTGCTCGAGACTTGAACCTCAGCACTGAAATAAATAGGACATGCTGGAGGGACAGATTTATAACCCAGAGGCTCCCTTCACTCTGGAATAAAATCCCAGTCCAGGTTAGGCAGAGTCCCTCATTGACTCTCTTCAAGAGGAATCTTGATGAGTGGATGGGAGATCGTAGGTTTACCCCAGGTATCACTTCTGTGTCACTGTTAGACAGAGGCACAGTATATTAACCTTGAAAAAGGGCATAGCAAAATAAATTTAAAATGGGTTGCAAAAGCCAAACACATTATGGCTAGGCTTATAAATGCCCTAGGGCAGATAGCCTAGTATGAACCTATGAACCTATAAATATAAAAGAACATTTACTAACACACACACACACACACACACACACACACACACACACACACACACACACACACACACACACACACTCATTTAAACTGTTTAAATAAATCTTTGTTTGGTTATAAATCTTGCAGAGTTATTGCTATTTATGTCACATAGCATGGATATAAACATTACTGAGAATGTTTTTTTTCAGTATTTAGTGGTTGATACTAAATATAAACAAGTTATTTACAAATTGTAAATGTTAAATACCTTTTTCCAATAGTAATAGGATGAATGCATCTATCCATCATATTGCTAATAATAGGGCTAGAGCTTGATAGTTGTTAATGATGATCAGATCAAGTAGAATTAAGTACAATAGATTACAACATAAAAATTAATACATACATTATTTAGAAGTTGATACTTTAAGAGAATTTATGTTATTAGCTGCTGTGGAGACTGTCTTTTGTTTCTTCTTTTTAACCTCCAACCAAATATTCTTTTCTGGGGATCTTTTTAAGACAGGAGAATGATCCATTTCCTCTGGTATAATTATTATGTTATTTTTTGGATGATAATTGTTGTTAATGAATGGTTTTATAAGTGCCCAGCATTTTTTCCTCTAATCAAGCACTCTGGTGGAATACTCATTGTCAAATCTAATCTGGCTCTGCTTGTACTTCAAGGGATATTTTCTCCTGGCAGTTCTGAGCACTAGTTCTTTGTCTAAATAAGACATGAATTTTATTACAATTGATCTGGGAGGTAATGAAGATGATGTTGGTATTGGCTTCCCTATTGCTCTGTGTGCTCTTTAATTTCCATATGATAAACCTTCGTGTAAGTTTAAAATTTTTGGTATCCAAGTATTTAAAAAAGAGATAATGTCCTCACCTGCACTTTTTTTGGATAATCCAAAAATTCTAATATTTGTCTTTCTTTCCCTGTTTTCCAAATCATCTATTTTGTTGACTAGCCAGGTATTTTGCTTGAGAAGGAATTCAGTTTTCTGTTAATCTCCCACCTATATCAGTTAAGGATGTCTCTGTGTCAGTTATTTTTAACTGATGTTGTTGGACCATTTCTTTAAGGGAATCTGTTTGCTTCTGGCAGCTTTCTTTGAGATTTTCTAGGTTTTCTTTGAAGTTATCCATTTTTAGAGACAGTTCCTGTAAAGTGGTAGACACCAGCTGCTGTTCCTTCTTCAGAGAAGGTTTAGTGTGTGAGTTCTCAGTGTTGCTCTTTTTCTCAATGTACAAAAGTCTCCAGTATAGTTTGACAGGAAAATACCTATAAAATTTTACCAAAGTCACAGGTTTTGAGTATTAGATTATTGGCTTTTTCGTCCTTTTGAAACTTTCGACCACTGTTTTTGCTTGTTTTATCGAAGTTTGCACTGTTTTTACTGTCTTTATAAGCTCAAACTGTTTACTGCACTTGCTAATTTAAGTTTTGCTTAAAAGTTAAATTATAGGCTAATACACTCAAGTGTACTAGCTTTTGATAGCAATTAGTCGAAAATTATAGCATTTATTGTGTTTTCTGCCTTTCTGTAAAAAAATCTTGAAAAAAACAAAAAAATATCTTTGTTTTTCCATACTTTCCTAGCTAGTGTTCCAGAGACCAGATTTGCTGATCCCTGGGCTTTGTCTTGGTTCCTGTGTTTCTCCATTTTCCTTGTTTGGTCAGGGGGAAGTTTCTTTACTCACCAGTGAGAGTGGGGAGTACTGAGCTGCCTGTTTGTCCTTAGAGGAGTGGTTTAAGGCAGTAACTTGTAGTTTATTGGCCATTTTGGGTCATTTCCTGTCTTTTCCAGCCCCCTGCTATAAAGCGCTTTAGCGCGGAGTTGCCACCGTTGCACACTAGGGCAGCGGCGGTTAATCAGGTTTAAACTATTCGGGCTACCTAAAGTCCACTCTTCAAATTTTCCCTTAAAACTACCTTCCTCGAACTATACTACTGATCTAATCAGCGTATCCTATAACTAAAAAGATTATCTCTACTTGACTCCAAAGTAGACTATTCTCTATCTGTAAAGCCCAGCACTTGCTCCTACAGTACTTATCACCTTGATACAGCACTCTTGTTATAGATAGTACCCCAAAAAGGCTAACCCCATTTCTCGGTCACCCACATCCCCCGGAATCTTTTTTTAAGTTTTTTTGTCTATTCCTTCTAGCATGTCGAGGGATCAGTTGCTAATGTCCTCTCCTGCTCAGCTGGTGAACCTGGGAATATTGAGGCAATGTTACAATTGCCTCATGTACACAGACAACCCTCTCCTCCTCCCACAAAACACAAATACATGCGAGAGATGCAACTATACGGCCAAACTGGAGGCTGAGCTCTCTCAACATAGGACTGGCAAGACCAGACAGGAGGAGAAGGTAACCACACACACTATAGACCAAGTCTCACATAGTACCATCACAACCTCAAATCATACACATAAACACACAAAGACATACTCGGAGGCTCTGATCAAAAATCTACCAAAACAGCAGAGGCCACCAAAGCAGACACCCAAACAACTACCACCTCAGAACACAACACCTGCAACACATAGACCACACAGTCAGAGTGTCAAGCAGTCACAGCCCTTAAGGCAAAACACAATGCCAGACACACTAGTCATTGGTGACTCCATAGTCAGACACACTGACGTCCCGCTCTCCAGACTGAGTAAGGAGAAGGTCACAGTAAGCTGCCTGTGGGACGCTAGAATCCGCCACATAACGCAAGCACTCAGGTCTCTCAACAGCAGGTACAAGTATGACTCAGTCATTGTCCATGCTGGTGTAAATGACCTGAGATGTACCTCCTTGGACTACATGAAAAGAGACATTGAGGAGCTCTCTGATTATGTAGCCCAAGCAGGTATGACCCTGACCTTGAGCAGTATCCTAATTTCACCAAGAATGATGCCACAATACAGAGATAAGATGATCAGCTTTAACAACTGGCTTAAACTCTGGTGTCATTCAAAGGGGATCCAATGTCTGTCTGCCTGGGATGACATGCTGGACAAGCCACGCTGCTTCGCAAGGGACGGCTTGCACCTGTCACCCCTGGGATTCCGGATATTGGCAAAGGCTCTTGCCACCCCCATAGTGCCCTTTTTAGGCAAGGCTCAAATTCTAAACCTACCACCCTAGAACACAATAAAGAAAAAAAACTAAGGGTAATGCTGCTCAATGCCAGAAGTCTCAACCTCAAGATGCACGCACTCGAGGCCCTTCTCAGTATGGAGAACATCGATGTCTGTGCTGTGACAGAAACCTGGTTCAAGGCTCCTGAGAGCACCCCAGCACTATCAGGTTTTACCTCATATCATGCGTTCCGGCCCCAAAATCCGGACAATACCAAGAAAGGAGGGGGGGTATCCATATTCATCAAGGACACTGACACCTCGAGATTGGTGGCAACGCACAATGCATCGGAGACCATCCAGGTGCAATTAACCATAAGCCAGACTGCTCTGCAATTTGTAGCATGTTACAGGCCACCCTCGCAAACTCAGGAACCTCACATGGCTTTCCTGAAAACACTGGAGGGGATAAATGTATCTCCGAACACCATCATACTAGGTGACTTCAATTACCCTAATATAGACTGGGAACACTACTCAAGCCCAAACACTCTAGCCCAAAAATTCCTGGAATTCATAAACTCAAATGCCATGGAACAACTAGTCACCATCCCCACAAGAGGAGAAAACATACTTGATCTCATCATCACGAACATGGGAGCACAATGTTCCGCACCGGTAGTATACCCCTCACTGGTGAGATCAGATCACAAACTAATCTCACTGGAGGTCCTCATCACGCCCCCACCTGAAATAAAAAAGACCACAGTAAAGAACTTCTCGAAAGCCAACTTCACACTTCTAAAGACTAGTGTGGTCTCCTTTAAGGCCCCCGAGCCGGCGGTAAACATTACTCAAGTCGCTGAATCACTTACAAATGCCTTCTACCAGCACCTGCAGGGCTGCATGGATCAGGCAATCCCAAGCAAAACAAAGACTCTTTGTACCAAAGGCAAGCGTCCAGTCTGGTGGACCCCAACCATAAACAAACTCTACAACAAAAGGAGGAAGCTACTACAAGATAGAGCAAAATCCTTAAAAGGTAAGACACCGCTGATCACTATAAGTAAAAATCTAAGATCTCTCATAAAATCATCCAAGGCTAATTTTGAGAGAAAAATAGCTAAGGACTCAAAAGACAATCATAAGGCATTCTTTAGCTATGTTAGAAACCTGGGAGGAAACTCCCAGATATGCTCAGAATTAGTTCAAAATGATGTGAAGATTACTGATCCTACAGACATTGCCAACATACTGGCTGACAGGTTCAGTGCAAACCCCCCCCCCCCCCAAAAGGAGAGATATCTATACCAAATGATTGTAGCCCCCCAAACATCTTTAACGCCCAGGTGAGAACTGCTCTCTCCAAGGCAAAAAACACAGCATCCATGGAACCTGATGGTGTCCCCAGCTGTGTGCTCCACGAACTCAATGAGGAACTAAACCCGCAGTTAGGACAGCTGTTTAATCTTAGTCTCACCTCTGGATACGTACCCAGGGAGTGGCGCACAGCGACTGTGGTCCCACTTCACAAAGGCGGTGCCTCCACCGACCCTGGAAATTACCATCCCATTAGCTTGACAAGCCTTATCTGCAAAGCCATGGAGAGGATCATAATGGATCTCATAAATAAAGACATAGGGAATTTGCAGACTTTGGATCCAACCTAGTTTGGCTTTGTCAAAGGCAGATCATGCCTTTTAAACTTGGTTGACTTTTTCGAAACAGTCACCAAGGCCATTGATGAGGGAAAGGCAGTCCATACAGCCTACCTCGACCTGGCGAAGGCCTTCGATACAATACCCCACTCGGGTATCATTGAAAAACTCATCAGCTTAAATGTAAATCCATACATCACAAGATGGGTTGCAAACTGGCTGAGTGACAGAACCCACAGGGTCAGAGTTGCTGGTGCCATGTCAGACTCAAAGCCTGTCACAAGTGGTTTCCCACAGGGCTCAGTCCTGGGCCCACTCTTGTTTGGCATCTACTTTTCTGAAGTACAAGCAAACACAGGAGGGTTATGGCTGACAAAGTTTGCAGATGACTGCAAACTGGGCCGTGGTCGAAAACACATCTGACACAGATATCCTTCAGAAGGGTCTCACAGAAATGGATAACTGGTGCCAGAGCCATGGCCTAAAGTTAAATGCCAAGAAATGCATAGTCATACCCTTCGGGAAAAACAAGGTTACCCCTAGCTACCATATAGGTGGCAATCCACTGAGCACAGAAGAAGTTATCAGGGACCTGGGGACCCAGGTTGACAGTAGCCTTTCATTTGACACTCATATTGCTAAAGTAGTTAGGAAGACCTTCTACATTGCCCACCTTATCATGAAGGGATTCACATCTAGATCAAGGGAGGTCATAGTCTCCCTATACTCATCACTCATCAGACCAATGATTGAGTACAATGCCCCATTCGGAATGTATCTGACCCGACACTTGCAGCAGCTGGAGAGGCCACAAAAGTTCCTCACCAAAAGGATAAAGGGTCTCAAAAATCTGTCTTATGCTGCCCGACTGAAAGAACTCCAGCTCTATTCAGTTGCTTACCGCTTGCTCAGAGGTGACCTGTGCCTGACACACAAGGCCATGTCAAACCCAGATTTGATGAACATGCTTCACCTCAAAAAATCTAGATCCCTCAGAGCCACAAGGGCGGGAGACTTAAACCTTGACACGGTTATTAATAGGACGTGCTGGAGGGATAGATTCATCACCCAAAGACTCCCTATGCTGTGAAACAAAATCCCAGTATATGTGAGGCAGAGCACCTCGCTGGCCTTGTTCAAGAGGAATCTTGACCAATGGATGAGAGATCGCAGATATACCCCAGGGATTACCTCAGTGTCACTGCTCAACAGAGGCACAGCAAAATAATGGGCATAGTTTCTCCAAACTAAAGGGGTGGCGTAAGCCTCAAAACTATGGGCTAGGCTTGTAAATGCCCTCGGGCAGATAGCCTAGTATGAACCTATGAACCTATGAAACTATCAGTGAAATTTGATAAGTTTTGTTAAGCAGGAATAATTCTTCTTCTCTATTTTGTAATAGTTTAAGAGAGCTCTGAAAATATGCTGCATTCAGTAGAGCATCTTGGCTCAGCCCCCTAAAATCCTTTTATTTCATTTTTGTTTTTTGGTTCATACTTTGCAGCCCACTTGGCATTGCACACTGTTGACTGCCAACAGTCACGTGTAGTGAACGATGTTTCACTTTCCAAAGCACAAACTTTTTAATTTAATTTGGAATGCCATCAGTAGCATAAATGAACCTGGTGCTGATGTACTGCTGTCAGCACTCTGGAACAAACAAAGTGCAGAAAAGACAGCTATCAGCTACCTACCTTTGTGACATAAGCTGTAATTTCAGTGAGTTTGGTGGAAAGAGCACAGGCAATGCCGGGTTTGAATTCAATTTTTAGATAATTTTATTGAGGGGTCAGAATAAGTATTGTCACACAATTTTTCTTAGGAATATAATATTAAGTACAAATGACAATTGCAAATATGAATTCTGCAACACAACTATCATTAATGATGGCTTCATAACTGAAATATAATGTGCGTAAATTAAGTTAAGCATGACAATGATGATAGTTAATTTAAAATCTCCAGTCATTGTGTCCAGCAAACTTTTGTGCTCATCACCATTCCTGTCTGTCTTGAATGCCCTGTAATTCTGTGCCAACCTACACTACCTACCTGACCCTCTTATTCCTAAGCACCTTTTCCAACAGTCTGATCTCTACAAAAAAAGGACAAAAATGAGCACCTGTCCCATAAAATAATTAAGCCCCATAAATAGCTCTCTACTTCACCTATTTGTCTTTTTGACACACATGATTTGGCCCAATTGGCTACACAACATTAGTCTGTTGCTGTCATCCACCTGTGATGTGGTGACTCCAAATTCGTCAAATTCTATTTACAGGTTTGCATTTATGTCATCAAGAAGTGAACAGCTATGGTGCTCTTCCACCACTTTCCTGCACATTCCTCTATGCTTTCCCCTGTATAATATCCTTGTGCTTGCCCCCATTTTCACCACTGTCCTCTCAATCCTTTCTTCACATGTTTAATCTGGTCAGAAAATAGATTCACACACAGCACACGTGGTCAGAAATGGCCCATAAAAAAAGCCTTCAAATTCTGTCCTCAGTATTTGCTCAGAGCTTGGCATCACTCACCAGTTCTGAGTGATGGTAAATGGCATTCCACCTCCAGTTTTGCCATCACCTACACAAGTTGAGTTATCATCACCTAAATGTGGTGAACTACAGAAATACAGAGTGAAACCACAACTTTAAAACAGTTACTGTAACATTTGTTAGGCTGCTTGATGTCATTATGTTAGAATTCCTATGTGGTGTAAAGAGACAATTGACATGTCTGCAGACTGCTTTTTTGCATAGTGTCAAGGGTTCTGTTCCAGAAGTATGCCCAAGTACTACTTAATGTTATTTTATATTACTATCTTAGGCATCATGGTGCAGTGGATAGCACTGTTGCCTCACACCAAGAGGTTCTCCAGTTCAATTTTCAGCTGGGGTGCCTTTTGAGTGGAGTCTGCATATCCTACCTGTGTTTGCAGGGTTTCCTCAGGGTGCTCTGATTTCATCCCACATTCCAAAGACATGTCATAGGTGGATTGGACAATTGACCATAGGTGTGAGTGTATCACTGTGTGGTGTGGAAGAACAGCAGTGGCAAAACTAGGCACTTGGTAGTGTAAACCTTGGCTCTAGACAATTATTACTGTTGAAGTGACATAACCCCATGTGCAAAAATGGGAAAAAGGGGTTGTGGATGGGTGAATGAACTTTGAATTATTGTGTGTTTAACTAGAAACATTTTTATTTATTACAACATTTCAGAAACCAAGCAAGAAAGGAAAAATATATAGAACATTTCAACAGTGAAGCACTAAAACATTTGCAAACATGTTCCAGCCCCAAAAAGGTGACTTATTAATCCACTTTTGCCTGCTTATGTCATAATCAGGTTTCAACTATCTCCTGCCCCTACTTTCTCTCTATTGCAAACATGTTATTATACAGAGCATGACAGATTAATTATGAGAATTAACTTACAGCAAAGATGGCCAGAAATGTCCCATAAACAAAACTCTTGGTATGTCTCTCTCTCCCTGTCTTCATAACTCTCTCTCTCTCTTGTTTTCCCTCTCTCGCTCCTTCCTTTCTGTATCATCACATTTTACTCTTGGGTATTTATTAGCCTGCTGGATGAAATGTGCACTTTATGGAATTTTACAATTGTCATTATTGTAGTGAAGCCTAATGCCTACATAATCCCTTACATCAATATGTTGTCACTGTCCCTACAATTGTGTGAGCTGTAACTTTGTGAAGTAAGAGTTCCTATGTGGTGCTGTGAGATAATGCTCCTATCTTCTTCTTCTTCTTTCAGCTTTTCCCAGTTAGGGGTCACCACAGTGGATCACCTGTCTACTCATTATTGGCAGTGAAGATTTTATGGTGTCCAGTTGCCAGCCCAGTGCCCAAAATCCACGGAAGGCACACATACGCACACGCCTAGGGCCAGTTTAGAGTATCCAATCCACATACAGCATATCTTTGGGATGTGGGAGGAAACCAGAGCACCCGGAGGAAACCCACGCGACCACAGGAAGAACATGCAGACTCTGCACAGAAGGTACCCCAGCCACGGATCAAACTAGAGAACCTCTTGCTGTGAAGTGGCAACACTAACCGCTGCACCACCGTGGCCGTCCTATAATGCTCATATCTACTGACTGATTTTTTTGCATACTGTCAAGGGTTCTAATCCAAACGTATGTCATAATCTTATTGACTTGTTTTTTTATGACTATTTTGTGTGCACCTGTTGGCTACATACATTATTAAATCCATCATTATCTTGCTTCTGTCTAAACCTGCTTACTCCCTTTCGGGAACATTTTATTGTAGAGAGCATGACAGAATAATTATGATGACAAACCTAAGAGTAAAACACAACAAAGATGGCCAGAAATGGCGTATAAGCAGAGATGTTTTCTGTCTGCCTGCTGCACCCCCTTCCCCCTCTTTTTGTCTACCTCCTGCATCCTAAGCATTTGCACGATGCCTGGCCTGAGCAACAATACTAAATGACAGTAAATGTCAGTTTATCGATTTTGGCAAAAAACAGTGAGTTTTGCCTTAGATCGCACCACTGTAGTTACTTCTGTGCAAATCTGCTTAACTCTGCTATACTGTAGCAAAGCAGACTAAAAGTAGTAAAGTGTGAAACAGTTTATCTTACATGTCATGTACACCCTAAGGAATGTTACTACTGTTATAACTGGGATGAAAGCTGATGCCTACATCTTCTCTTTCTTCAACCTATTGTCAGTGTCCTTTACAATGTGTGAGTTTACCTTAATAAAGTATGAATGCCTATGTAGTGAGCTGAGATAATTCTTCACTATGTACACTTTTATTTTTTAACGTTCAAGGGTTTGAATACAGAAGTATGTCATTCAGTCAAGCAGTATTTTCTGTATTAATAGTATGTGCTTAAGTGCGTGTTGCATATATTAACCCACCACGATGTTCCTTACGTCCTCCTCATTTTTCCACTCTCTTACCCTTTATTAACTTGTACTGAAAACACTTTGCACTACAGAGCAATACCTAAAAAAGTGTACAGATTTTCAAGGCCTGTCCACGTTTTACTATCTTAATTTTTATGTGTTCATCACAAAATTTGTGAATTTCTGCCAAATAATTGAGGATTGAAGTCATTAAGTAATGCCATACATTTAATGTTATGACTTTATATCTGTCATAAAATGCATGCTAAAATAAATCCTCTTATTCTAGCAACTTTGTAAGCTTATGAGCATTATATAAAAATCATCCCTAATTGTTTCTTGAGAGCATTTGTGTGATACGCGGCCCAGAGCAGCAACTGTGGCTTATAAGAAATGGCAGTACTCAACGTTTGGCAAAATCCGATGAGCTTTCAGCCCCGTTAGTGTGCTGCCCTTCATGCTACTGTGGTTATTCTTGTGCTAAGGAAAGACAGGCCGATAGCCCAATGAGAAGACAGTTACCATCTCTTGAACAGGCTGCAGAGCTGAATGTATATCATACTGGGTGTTGCAATTGTAACTGGTGTTATGAAGCATGCTGCTCAGCAACCTTCATGCTTCACGTGTTTCCATACACATGGACACCGGAACCATAGAGCCAGAGGGAGGGAGAACCCCCCCAATTTTAAGGCTGCAAGACCTGTCAGGACAAATGAATGAAGTGGAGTTTCCATGCTAACATGTGTTCGTGCGCAGAAGTTAAACTAACAACAGGTAGTATACTTGCTTTTGATGCAGACGGCTATGGGTTCTGCTCCCACAGTATGCAGATGGATCGCTGATACTGTACTCTGTCGTAGTTTAATGGGAGTGGATGCTGCAGTCCTATGAATGTCCTCCTTTGGAGGAGTTACCTAGTAACTATGAACCCATTATCAGTTCGCAATCAATTCCCCCTTGCAAAATTACTAGTTTATTTTTTGATGTATCATAAGCAATTTATTCTTCAAGGGCAAGAGGCACTTTATTTGTAGATGAAACAATGAAATATAAAGTTGTTTGCTAGCAGCAATCTCTTATTTATTTATTTATTTATTTCCAGTTTGATGACCGGGGATGTCCACTGGGCTCAGGGAGCCAATTTTAAGTGGAGGCCCAGGTAGAAAAGCTCCATGTTACAAAGTTTAGATACAGATACAATACAGAAAAGAAGAACAATTTACAATTATGTTTCATACTAGAGAGCAGGTGTAATTTCTTAGGTACCTGTTACCTTTAGATACAGACACAATATTATTAATGAACAATTTACAGTTACATGTCATGTTAGAGAGCAGGTGTAGATTCTTAGGTACATGGTACAAATTTGATATTTACAATATGTACATGTGTGTGGTAGCCTATAGATCATAGCTAGAGAGGCTAGTAATCATAGCTGGAGAGGGGTTTAGAGGTGGAGAGAGACTTATAGGACTAGGTGGGGAGAATGCAGTTGCATTTTCTGTTAGAGTAAAGGTAGGAATGTAACTGAGATTTAAAGTTTTCACAGTTTGCACCGGTCCTTAGAGGGGAAGGAAGAGAATTCCATGTTTTTGCTAAGGAAAGGGATAGCAAGAGCTGGCCAGCAGGGCGATTGGGTTTTCGGACACAGAGTACATTTGAGAGTTCTCTGAGGGGTGTAGGGGAGAAGGATGTTGCATAGAGCAGGGCACTTAGAGGGTTGAAAGGTTAGTTTGTTGGCTGTGGTAATCTGAAGATAGTCTAGATTGTTGGAGAGTTCAAGCCAGTATAATAAATTAAGGGCAATACAGTGATGGGAGGAGTATTTGGCTTTGTTGTCCAATTTAGTAATCTTATTATAACAGACTTCCAATTTTGAGGTGAGTGTGGCAGATAAGTTAGTTAATAGAGGAGCTCCATACATTAGTGATGGGAGTAGATAGGTAGTGGCAAGCATTTGTCTGGTGGAAGGAGAGAGAAATTGGATGTTCCTGTATAGCATACCAAGTTTTATATGGGTTTTCTTAATGTTTTGCTGGATGTGAGTGTCGAATTTCAGGTGTTCGTCAATAGTGACCCCAAGTAGTTTGGCAAAGGGAACAACCTCTAGAGTGGAGTTGTTTTGGCTAATGATTTGGAATGAGTTTTTATCAAGAGGGAAAGCTTTTGAGGGAGAGAATAATATTTTGGATTTATTGGCATTTAGTGAGAGGTGATTCTGAAGCATCCAATTTTCAGTGGTGGAGAAAGCAGCTTGGGTCAGTGTCTGAAGCTCTGGGAGGTTGGTGGCACTGCAGAGTAATGTGGAATTGTCTGCATATAGTAGTGGGAGATGAATTAGGGAGTTGGGGGAGCGGAGGAGTGACTGAGATAGGCAGGTGGAGGAAAAGGATGGTGGGGCTGTAGAGGAGGTGATTGGATGATAGAGAGAAAAGGGGGGTGAGACTTTGGAGGAGGTGATTGGTTGATAGAGAGAGGGAGGGGTTTAGGGTTCCAATAAAGGTAGGAGTAATGGGGTGGGTGAAAATTAGGGGTAGGGTAGGGGAGCAGAGTTCGCCCGTAGGGCGAATGGAGCGGGAAGATCTAAAGAGAAGGTGGCTGGCTGAAATCAATCAGCCAGCTGAAGCAGAAAAGTGAGCTTTGTGAATGAAGTACAGGGACAACAGGGGGAAATGAGGCTGAGGGGAGTAAGGTGGTGAAATACAGCTCAAGTCAAGTCAAAGCAGGCCAGTGGGACAAGTATGACTGGGAGTAGGGGATAGCTTGGGAGAGAAGGAAAATAGATTTAGGAGATCTTAATCAGTAAGTGGGAGAGCAGTGCCACCTAGTGGTAAAAATATATATGAGGTGGCATAGAAGGTAAGGGAGTTAAGGACCGCTGTAGGCTACTTGTCAAGCATGAGGTAAAACACAGGCACCACGGTGGTGAGCACTAGTAAAAGACTGTAGTACATACAGTTTATATTTTATCCTGATGGGGTTATAGTTTGGAAGTTCCTTCGAAGGTTGTCGCAGTGTCCCGTAATGGAAGTCCTTTAGGGGTTACTTCCTGGACCATAGTGGGAAGAGTTAATTACACATGCAGCTGTAGGGAGAAGAGCAGAACAAAACAGGTAAACAAGTAAAAGAACTTACAGAGCAAGCTGAGGGAACACAGCTAAGGAGTCAGCAGCAAGGAAATGCAGTTAAGGAGTCAGCAGCAAGAAAATGCAGTTAAGGAATCAGCAGCAAGGAAACGCAGTTAAGGAGTCAGCAGCAAGGAAACGCAGTTAAGATGTCAGCAGCAAGGAAACGCAACTAAGAAGTCAGCAGCAAGGAAACGCAGTTAAGGAGTCAGCAGCAAGAAAATGCAGTTAATGAGTCAGCAGCAAGGAAACGAAGTTAAGGAGTCAGCAACAAGGAAACGCAGTTAAGATGTCAGTAGCAAGGAAACGCAACTAAGAAGTCAGCAGCAAGGAAACACAGTTAAGGAGTCAACAGCAAGGAAATGCAGTTAAGGAGTCAGCAGCAAGGAAACGCAGTTAAGGAGTCAGCAGCAAGGAAACGCAGTTAAACAGTCAGCAGCAAGGAAGAAAACAGTTTGAAAATGGTGCCTGGAGTCCCAGTAGGTAATATCACCTCCTGCAGAGGTCTAATTAGTGGGTTATGAGAGTTTACAGCACTCTATGTAGGTGTGGCTAGAGCCAAGCCCAGAGTCAAGCACAATCACTAAAAACTCAGAATAAGGCTATGTACATAGTAAGAATAAGAGGTTTTGTTGTGTAGTACTATCAAGTAAGAAATAACTTAAAACAGACTGGGTAAGAAATATCTTAACACAGGCTAGAGTCCAGCATGTAATAGATATAAGTTTGTAGATTCTAACAGGCAGTCTATTAAAAAATAGGAGAAATGGTGGGGGTGGGGTCCTTGCTGCCAAGCTACTTTACAGCATACCAACTTGCTAGAGAGTACAGTAGATAATGCCTTACATAAGTATATTGTAAAATGTAAAAACTAAGCCAACATACTTTACAGATAAGGAGATACTGCAAAGTAAGAGAACAGAGCTGTGTGATGAGCGAGTTTTGTTGCAACCATTTAATGCAGCATGCAGGACCTTTAACTGTATGCTGTCAGTATGAAAATGAAAAAGACAAACTTGACCGATAGTTTGCAGATAAGGAGAAACTGCAATGTAAGAGAACAGAGCTGTGTGATGAGCGAGTTTTGTTGCAACCGTTTAATGCAGCATGCAGGACTTTTAACAGTATGTTATCAGTATGAAGATGAAAAAGACAAACTTGACCGATAGTTTGCAGATAAGGAGATACTGCAAGGTAAGAGAACAGAGCTGTGTGATGAGCGAGTTTTGTTGCAACCATTTAATGCAGCATGCAGGACTTTTAACGATATGCTGTTAGTATGAAGATAAAAAAGACAAACTTGACCGATAGTTTGCAGATAAAGAGATACTGCAAGGTAAGAGAACAGAGCTGTGTGATGAGTGAGTTTCGTTGCAACCATTTAACGCAGCATGCAGGACTTTTAACAGTATGCTGTCAGTATGAAGATGAAAAAGACAAACTTGACCGATAGAGAGCAAGCTAAGGGAATGCAGTTAAGGAGTCAGCTGCAAGGAAGAAAACAGTTTGAAATCTTCATTAGTTACAGATCCCTTTAATGTGGAATTATTTAGATGACTTACTCTGTAGAGATTTTGCATATTCACTGATATTTGTGGATTGTAATGACAGACGTTTGAGTGGCCTTTTATGGTTGAAATTTTCTGAAATGGGTAGTTTTGTCATTATTGGTTCATACATTTTGTTTCATTGCTTACTAAAAGACTGTTCCAAACTACAAATTTAAAACACATTCTAACAGGTGGTGCTGTATTATACAAGGAATATAATTTAATACAATTTGGTTAATACAATCAGGAAGGTGAATCAAAGAATGTATAAATGTGTCCTTGCTCACAGGATGCAGGAGACCAAAACAGGGGAAGATACCAGTCACCAACGGAATCCCCCAGGGTTCAATGCTGAGACTTTTTCTGTTTGGCAAATACATCTCAGAAGTAAAAAGAAATACCAAAGGGCTTTGATTGACTAAGTGTGAGATGACTGCAAGCTAGGAGCAGTTATTGAATCCCCAGATGACTTAACCATAATGCAGGAAGGTTTGTTCCACACAATAATCCTCACTACTCTCTTCTCATTCCTTAGGCCACTTAGCATGTTACTTTGAACTACCTTCTCCTTGCTTCTCATACTAGATTTTACTTCTCCTTCTTACCTTACTTTTACCAAACCTATTTGTAGTTCTCTCTCCGCTTTCCTTTTGTCTTTTTGTTCCACTACTACTCTCCTCTCTATTTCCTTGCACTCTCTTAAAAAAAAATACATTTTTTATAGATTTAAAGGAATGATGTTTTCCTTTTATTTTAGCTGTATTGTAAACATTTGTAAACTATTATGTATTTCTTCTTGTCCTTTGATTTGTTTTAAATTGTCTGTTCTTTTGGAGCTTTTCTCCCCGGGCCTCTACTGAAAATGGACATATATCCAGTTAGACTAGCCCGGTCAACAAATGTTAAATAAATAAATAAATAAATAAAAATAACTGGTGCCGGAATCATGAATTGAAACTAAACTCCAAGAAATACATTATCATATCCTTTGGTAAGCCATCTACTACAGGGAATTGCCAAATTGACAATGCCCCCTGAGAGCTAACCCAGTTGTTTGGCACTTGGAACTTGTGTGTACAATGGCCTAACTTTTGACCAGCATGTGCCCAGCATCATAAGAAAGTCTTTCTATATTGCACAGCTTAAAAACAAATTGATTGTGACTAGATCTAAAGATGTTATTGCCCCTCTTTACAAAGCCCTCATTAGGTCAATCATTTTGTATAATGCCCACTTTGGCATGTATCTGTCCAGACCCATGCAACAACTGGAATACCCGCAGAGATACCTAACTCAAAGGATACGAGTCCTAAACAATAGGTCTTGCATGGACCACCTCAAAGATTTATCACTTTACTCAGTATCCTACAGAGTGCTTAGAGGTGACAAGTCTGGCAAACAAGGCATCCTCCAACCTAATACAGATGGACCTACTGAACATCAGCAAGTCAAATGGCATCAGAAATACTCAGTTCAGGTATCTAAACTGAATGTTGTTGAGAGATGGATATATATCCAGAACAGACTATCCATTCAATTAAAACAAAGCTCATCCCTGTCCATATTCAAATGCAACTTGGATCTAAGGACAGGTAATAGAAAATATACTCCAGGATTGCCCCTCATCCCACTAATGGATAGAGGCAGTTCCCAAATGCTGCATCCCTTACATGGGTCCCCTCAAATTATCTATGGTGTGATCACATTTATTCTCAGTAGGGCTAATATACAATTATCAGCCATGGGATAGGTAAGACCAATCAGGAAATGTTAATTCAAGCACCAAAATGGAAATTGGCTATGCTTAAAATGTTCTACAAGTGAACCTATGTTGTGGTAGTAAATAGTTTTAAAAAATTGCCCTTTTTATATCACTAAGTGCCCCTGTCACCCTCTGACCCTCCCCCCAGTCTTCAACAGCTTCCGCCGCCTCTGTCCATACACCAGGGTTTCTGCCAGCATTAACATGCTTGGTCCCCCATCTGGTTCACATTCATTCACAAAATACTTACATCATACCATAAATAACTCCAAATCATTCATTACAATAAAGGCTTTATATGCTAACAGGCATAGTACAACAGGCACATGGGAACAATAATGCTGATATACACACACAAGGTGACAGGATCAATGTGGTTCAATTTTCATGCATGTTCTGAAGTATATTAATTATGACATATTGTATTAATCAATCATGTCATACAAACATAATTACATAACAAGAATTAAATCATACCTCAAATAAATGGACAAACACCACATATGAAGGCTGCACAACTATGCACATGAATCATCTATATAATGAATAATTTACTGCAAGTATCATGACAAATATGTAAATCATGATTCATAAGGCATTCACATAAGCCATATCTGTTCTGAATTTGATCAGAATCAGATCTGTTTATACTTCTTATTTGCACAAAAGTTGGTATGGAACACCATAAACTACTGCAAATTCCCATTATAATTTTAGCACATCAGGATATAATTACACATGCACTTTATAATTACTTTGCCATTAGTTGTGCAAATTAGTTTGACAGTGGTGCAGGTCTGGGAGTGATTTGGACAAAAACATAAAGTAATGTGAGTGGCTTGTATTAATTCAGCATGTTGTAATGAACTGTTATGCACAAGATATATGGATTTCACTGTGATGTTGACTGAACACTATAATCGTGTTCAGTAGATTGGGTAAGTAGATAGGTAGGTGGTTTGAATCCAGCAGTAATTAAGTTTTAAAACAAAGTGATGTCATCCATTCAAATGTGCACTTTCACACTTGTAAAGAAATATCTTGTATGGCATATGTGATTGATTCATATGTGATTCATATGTGATTCATATGTGATTCATATGTGATTCATGCAATGTTTAGCTTATGATCATAGGTAGTTTGAAACCAGACATTACTCTTTAGAGTCAGTGTGTGTGTGTGTGTGTGTGTGTGTGTGTGTGTGTGTGTGTGTGTGTGTGTGTGTGTGTGTGTGTGTGTGTATATACATGCTGGTAACAATGGTGTCACCCACATATCTTATGTGTCCATATACATCTGGAGATTTCTCTCTCGGTACTTTCTGTTCATTTTAGTATAGACAGCTCCTTTGTTAAACAGGGATGATGGCATTTGTTGAAATGTGCCTTTTCTAAACCTAGTAATACGCCTTCTTCTTCTGTGGTGTGAGGAAATGATACCATGTTCTGTAGCTTGTTGCCCTAGCAAGCAATGAGTCTGATTCTGGGATTGCCTACACATTGTGCATGATTCTGCTTCTACTGTCACAGTGACGAAGGCATTACGCAACAGATGTGTTTGTGTGTACCCGGCATCATGCGATATTTTGTGACAAGGACACAGATCGCACCACTTATTTAACCGAATTACAGACACAATGTGCCTTGCAGCAATATGATGATGCAATGCCTTCCAAAGCACACTATCACACAATTGTAGTAAGACTTGTGCTGTGGTGTGTTCAGTATACACAACATCATGTAGTTTCTGTGGTCACACAGGTGCATAAAACGTGCAATGAATGACTGTAATCACTGTCAACCCACAATGGTTGTAATACATATAATTATGATGGGAGAGGCCTCCTCATCATATTTACCTCAACAACTGCTTTGAAACACAATGATTTGATGTCATGACTTCACATATGTTCTGTTTCACAATTGTTATACGACTTTGCCTGTGGCATGTGTGGTTAATGCACATTTGGTAGCTTCTGGACTTACATAGGCAACTGTTCAGTTCCAGCAAAGGACATTATGCGAGTGTACCAATGTGGCACATACAATATTACACTGAGTTATTTCTATCCATTTTTATGTGAGTCAAACACCTTTCAACACATGAGGGATTTCATGGCAGCCAAACAGGTATTCTGCAATTCCTGTGGTGAGAATGGTCCTGTGGCACATGCAGTTAATTCTGAATTGTATGGAGAATCTACACAGATAGACTGTGGTTTGAATCTGGGACTGTATGTGTGCAAACCAGTGTAGATGGAAAGCAGTGGCGAGGCAAACAACAGTGAGATTGGACTGTTCTATGAACATCAGCATCCATGGGACCTGATGGTGTCCCCGGCTGTGTGCTCCATGAACTCAACGAGGAATTAAACCCACAGTTAGGACAGCTGTTTAATCTTAGTCTCACCTCCGGATACTTACCCAGGGAGTGGCGCACAGCGACTGTGGTCCCACTCCACAAAGGCGGTGCCTCCACCGACCCTGGAAATTACCGTCCCATTAGCTTGACAAGCCTGATCTGCAAAGCCATGGAAAGGATCATAATGGATCTCATAAATAAAGACATAGGGAATTTGCAGACTTTGGATCCAACCCAGTTTGGCTTTGTCAAAGGCAGATCATGCCTTTTAAACTTGGTTGACTTTTTCGAAATAGTCACCAAGGCCATTGATGAGGGAAAGGCAGTCCATACAGCCTACCTAGACCTGGCGAAGGCTTTCGATACAATACCCCACTCGGGTATCATTGAAAAACTCATCAACTTAAATGTAAACCCATACATTACAAGATGGGTTGCAAACTGGCTGAGTGACAGAACCCACAGGGTCAGAGTTGCTGGCGCCATGTCAGACTCTAAGCCTGTCACAAGTGGTGTCCCACAGGGCTCAGTCCTGGGCCCACTTTTGTTTGGAATCTACTTTTCTGAAGTACAAGCAAACACAGGAGGGTTATGGCTGACAAAGTTCGCAGATGACTGCAAACTGGGCCGTGGTTGAAAACACATCCGACACAGATATCCTTCAGAAGGGTCTCACAGAAATGGATAACTGGTGCCAGAGCCATGGCCTCAAGTTAAATGCCAAGAAATGCATAGTCATACCCTTCGGGAAAAATAAGGTTACCCTAGCTACCATATAGGTGGCAATCCCCTGAACACAGAAGAAGTTATTAGGGACCTGGGAACCCAGGTTGACAGTAGCCTTTCATTCGACACTCATATTGCTAAGGTAGTTAGGAAGACCTTCTACATTGCCCACCTTATCATGAAGGGATTCACATCTAGATCAAGGGAAGTCATAGTCTCCCTATACTCATCACTCATCAGACCAATGATCAAGTACAATGCCCCATTCGGAATGTATCTGACCCGACATTTGCAGCAGCTGGAGAGGTCACAAAAGTTCCTCACCAAAAGGATAAAGGGTCTCAAAAATCTGTCTTATGCTGCCCGACTGAAAGAACTCCAGTTATATTCAGTTGCGTACCGCTTGCTCAGAGGTGACCTATGCCTGACATACAAGGCCATGTCAAACCCAGATTTGATGAATATGCTTCATCTCAAAAAATCTAGATCCCTCAGAGCCACAAGGGCGGGTGACTTAAACCTCGACACGGTTATTAATAGGATGTGCTGGAGGGATAGATTCATCACCCAAAGACTCCCTATGCTGTGGAACAAAATCCCGGTTTATGTGAGGCAGAGCACCTCGCTGGCCTTGTTCAAGAGGAATCTTGACCAATGGATGGGAGATCTCAGATACACCCCAGGGGTTACCTCAGTGTCAATGCTTGACAGAGGCACAGCTAAATAATGGGCATAGTTTCTCCAAACTAAGGGGTGGCGTAGGCCACAAAACTATGGGCTAGGCTTATAAATGCCCTCGGGCAGATAGCCTAGTATGAACCTATGAACCTATGAACCTAATCAGCATGGCTAAATCTTTTCATTACTCAGAAAAATATGTATTGGATAAATTAACATCAAGACCCCTTTCTTATGTCTCATCTTGAATTGTGTTACATGTGACAACCTTATACCTCTCAACTGTCCAGAATTTGCAGACTATCCAGATTTTTGCCTTATATTTTTAGGCTGTTTCTTCGAAAATTTGTGGTTTTCTGGCAAACCACTGAGGACTGAAGTCAGAAAATAATGGCAGACATTTACATTTTAGACTTCATATCCTTCAAAAAATTAATGCTAATGCAAAATTTGTTATTCTATCAAATTTCTAAGTTTATAAGAGCAGAATTTAAAAAGTGTCCCTATTTTGGGCCTGTTTTGGGCCTTTGACCCCACATTATTTGTGGCCTTGTCCAGATTTCTTGCTCTAACAGGTTGAGAGGTATTGTCCCCCCATTATTTCTGGCTTTGTCCAGATTTCTTGCTCTAACAGGTTGAGAGGTATTGTCCCCCCATTATTTGTGGCCTTGTCCAGATTTCTTGCTGTAAGATGTTGAGAAACGTGGACAACCTCCATTACTATCACCTGTGGCAGACACAGTTAATACACAGCTCTGTGGACAGTGTGACATGATTGGCAGGGAATTGAATTGGGTAAGATTTGTCTGTCAGACAGCTGTGACAGACATAAGTAGCTTATGCAAAAAATGCAGATATGACACAGTAAGAGTTCCAAACTTTTTTGCTTTCACACTCCATGTTAGGGAAGTTGATAGAGTCCCTTCAAATGTGTTCTTTATAATACATCAGATTTGCCTCTTTCTGTGGTGTCAGTGGTTGTTACCCAACTCTCTCAGATCTGCCTTCTGCATGTGTTTGAGTTTGGCAAGATTTAAATGCTGACTATGTCAGTTAATGCTTACAGGCATTATTTATTTCCCCAGTAATTGTGTCTTTCGGCTTTTCCAGGTTAGGGGTCGCCACAGCGGAACTCCGGTCCGTTAATGATTGGTAGTGGATTTTTTACGTACCGGGTTACCAGCCCTGATGCACAACCTTCAACGAAGGCTCACCCCATTCACGTATGCCTCCACACAGTAGACGCTCTAGCTGAGAATCGAACAGGACAACGTCTTGCTATGAGGCGACAACGCTACCACAGCACCACCACCGCAGTTATTTCTCCAGTAATAATGACCTGTATTGCATGATTTTATACAAGCATGTATGTATTAATGTCATTTTTGTTCATGCTTTAGGACTTTATACTACATGAGGGTTATATACTATCCATACATCCACAATTACTTTCCCCAATTTTGCACATGGGGTTGAGGTGTCATTTCAACAGTGATAGTCATCTAGACCCATGATTCATACTACCTGGTGGCTAGCCCTGCCTCATTTGTTCTTCCATACAACTCACACACGCGCATACTCACACCTATGGCCAGTTTAGAGTGTACAAGCCACCTAATGCACGTGTTTGGAATGTGGAGGGAAACCCACACAAACACAGGAAGGACATGCAGACTCCACATAGAAGACACCCCAGCAGAGAATCAAACCGAAGTACCTCTTGCTGTTATGATCCTCCCCAATTCTTAATCTGTGTCATGTTGCAGAATCACCACAAAGTGTGAGTGAGCCTGTGTTATGATAACTTTTTTATGTTTTTGTGTTGAGTAGTTGATGTTACAGTAGTCTTTGCTTACTTCCTTCTGACCAACAACAACATAATGATGCAGTTGATGTGTGTCATTTAGCACAAAACACAGAAAGTAAGCAATAGACTGAGAGCTCGTGTTGTCTTCCTCGTTGTCAAAATGTAACCACATTAACCTGTGGATGGCTGGCTTTGTCAGTGTTTGTGCAATGAAGTTACTGACCTACAGATAGAAGATAACAATCTTTGTCACAGGCCAGTGTGCATTTAGTGTACGTGCAGTGTAAATCTAGAAAGGTCACTCAGTGGTAATGCACATTCGTGTTTCAGCTGGATCTGATGTATGTTACACTAGTGTGATATAGGACATACAAATGCTGTTGTCAAGGCTCACTTCAGGGCTAAATATCAGTTACAATATGCTGCATTCATATCTGTACTTTGACACACTTATTTAAGTCAGCATGTATGGTGTGGTACTTGGCCCAGGAAGGACACATGTCATATCATACATTTCAATAACATAAAAGCATCATGCTTACATAATTGTTACATTGCCCATAATGGCACAATGCTGGCATGGACTTTAATTTTGCCTGGGCTACCTATCCATTTGTGTTTTACACATAAATGCATTCTATGCATATTGATATACAAATTAGACACTGAGAAACACAACTTATTTGTCAGGGGGCTGCCTACATTTAAGGTGCACCCTGATTTATGGGCATGCTCACACGTCACGTAACCATGCTTTATTTTGCATGTACTTATGTCACATCTGCTACAGTTACACAGATAGTACTATGTATATCAGATCATTATATTGTTCATATCCTGGTCAATCTGACACATCTGTGTATGTTTCATATCCTTCTATAGTTTGCTACATACATACTCAGTATGCAAGAACAGTCACAAACTTGCTACAATGTACAAGCATTATACCTAAAAAATATTTTTCACCATCATTTATTACTATTATTATGATTGCATAGGTGTATGTGAGTCTTCTCCATATTTCTACATTGTCAAAGGTGTGAACCCTGATGTAACCATCATCATCATCAGTACTGTGTCCTACATACATGCAAAGAAAGTAAAGATTTAATTATTTACCCTGTATGTATGTTATGACATGAGTCATGTGTGTACCCTGATGTAACCATCATCAGTACTGTATCCTACAAACATACAAAGGAAGTAAAGATTTAATTATTTACCCTGTATGTATGTTACGACATGAGTCATGTGTGCACCCTGATGTAACCATTATCAGTACTGTATCCTACATACATACAAAGGAAGTAAAGATTTAATTATTTAACCTGTATGTATGTTACGACATGAGTCATTTGTGCCCCCTGATGTAACCATCATCAGTACTGTATCCTACATACATATAGGTGTGTACCTTGATGTAACCATCATCAGTACTGTATCCTACATACATACAGGTGTGTACCTTGATGCACCCATCATCAGTACTGTATCATACATACACACAGGTGTGTACCTTGATGTAAACATCATCAGTACTGTATCATACATGCATACAAAGCAAGCAAAGATTTAATTATTTAACTTGTGTATATGTTACGACATGAGTCAGGTGTGTACTCTGATGTATCCATCATCAGTACTGTATCCTACATACATACAGGTGTGTACCCTGATGTAACCATCATAAGTACTGTATCCTACATACATACAAAGCAAGGAAAGATTTAATTATGTACCCCGTATGTATGTTATGACATGAGTCATATTGATGCCTTTAATAAGCTCTTATCAGTCCTACAATATACATTACAATGGCAAGGTACTTCCATACACCTGTCACATGGGTGTAGCCAGGCCTTCTCAATCTAATCATGTCAGTAACACTGAGCATGCCACAAAATATGTTTAGTGGCAAACTTACGTTAAGGTTTTATAACTGTCTTTATACTAATGTTTATCAATGTAATCATGTCAGTAACACTGAGCATGCCACAAAAAATGTTTAGTGGTAAACTTACATTAAGGTTTTATAACTGTATTTATACTAATGTTTATCAATGTAATCATGTCAGTAACACTGAGCATGCCACAAAAAATGTTTAGTGGTAAACTTACATTAAGGTTTTATAACTGTATTTATAGTAATGATTATCAATGTAATCATGTCAGTAACACTGAGCATGCCACAAAAAATGTTTAGTGGTAAACTTACATTAAGGTTTTATAAGTGTATTTATACTAATGTTTATCATGCACATCGACATACAACAAAAGCTTGGGTAATACATGTTTAACAGCTTGTTATAGCTGTCCAGATATTTACAGTATGTATAGGCTCACACTGTACGAGCTGAAGCTGAGTTTTTACTTAGTTAATAAGTCATTCTTCTGTATTAGCCTTTATAATACATTTATTTAACTGTAACCATATTAATTCAATGTGGAGCATTTCTCCCTGAGCCTCTGCTAAAAATGAGATATTATCCCAGTTGCATTTTCATAGTAAACAAATGTGAAATAATAAAAAATAATCAAAAAACTTTACAATGTGCCTTCCTATGGTTATGAAGTGGATAACACAATGGCTGTTGGGTTCCCTTATTTCATGTTTTACAAGATTGCTAGGGAATACACCATGCTGTTACTTGCAACAGATTACTTTCTATTACCACAGTATATGCAGACGTCCTGTAATGTATCTATTGTCTTTGTCAGCTGTTATCAGAACTCATCATTTTAGAAATATTTGTATTACATTTACTTCCCTTTGTTACTCTGTAGCTTTGTGTCCTCACAGCTTCTTTGTCACCATTTCATTTTCATTTATGTGCATATGCCTAAGTGAATAGGATTACTTGTATATATTAAACTATATTAATTGCTGCTGCTTGTGCACTAATCTAATTATATCTAAGTACACTTTGCCTGTTTAGCTTCCCCTGCCTCTGAATTATTTCATTCAAGTTGTCCTGGCTCATATTGTGCTTGCTGACTGTGTTTTTGTGCATGGACAACCTGTTATTTCTATTGCATACTCAAGCGTCTGTGCACATGTTTGTGGCCACTAACATTTGTTCTGCCCAAGAACAAGTTCTGCAGGACATTAAGACTTGCTTCGTGACTTGCATATTCAATGAGCACCAGTGCTTATCCCACTAACAATAAAGAATGTAGGCATAACATACATAACATACATAATGTACATAACATAAATAATGTACATAACTACATAACGTACATAATGTACATAATGTATATAATGAACATAATGTACATAACGTACATAATGTACATAACTACATAACGTACATAATGTACATAATGTACATAACGTACATAATGTACATAACTACATAACGTACATAATGTACATAATGTACATAACGTACATAATGTACATAATGTATATAATGAACATAATGTACATAATGTACATAACGTACATAATGTACATAACTACATAACGTACATAATGTACATAATGTATATAATGAACATAATGTACATAATGTACATAACGTACATAATGTACATAACTACATAACGTACATAATGTACATAATGTATATAATGAACATAATGTACATAATGTACATAATGTACATAATGTACATAACTACATAACGTACATAATGTACATAATGTACATAATGTACATAACGTACATAATGTACATAACTACATAACGTACATAATGTACATAATGTACATAATGTACATAATGTACATAACGTACATAACGTACATAATGTACATAATGTATATAATGAACATAATGTACATAATGTACATAATGTACATAATGTACATAACTACATAACATACATAATGTACAGTGCACAAGCATGATAATGAATCCCTGTCATAATGCTCTTACAAAAGACAAGACTGCCACACAATATGAGCTAAATAAATACATTTCATATAGTAGATTTCATGTTGTTACAAAGGACATGACTGCTACACAATGTGTCTTAAGTAAATAAATTATATTCGGTAGATTTAGGGCAGTATTCATAGTCCAGGGCTTCGCATACTTGTAGCAATGATCTGTGAAGAGTGGCACTACATGGTTATGCAAATCCTGGACTGTCGGGATGACTATGGAACATGCCCCCTATCGGAAATGCATAATGTGATTTACACATAACTGATAGGGAGACAGAGTATTACATGTATGAGTTTGATTCATAGACATGAATCTTTTATGAACTCATTTGCATACAGCATCTGTAAATTGCCCTGAAGTTATGCCAGAAACAGCCGTTTTTCAGTTGAGTACAGAGATATAATGGGAGCTGATATGGTGCTTTATCATTCCTGGACATGTTACTGAAGGGATTGCTTGTGTGAAAGGTGTATTTCAGAGCTTGTGCATACCTGGAGATATTACTAATGGGTGAAATGTGTATTTCAGTGCTCGCTCATGCCAGGGCATGTTACTGAAGGGGTGACTTGGGTGAAATGTTCATTTTAGTACTTCTGCTCACTAGGGCAAATTACTGAAGGGGTCGCTTGGGTAAATGTTTCATTTTTGTGCTTGTGTATACTGAGGCATGTTACTGAAGAGGTTCATTGCAAGAATGCTTCATTTCAATGCTTGTGCGTACTAGGAAATGTTATTGAAGGGGTCGCTTGGGTGAATGCTTCATTTCAATGCTTGTGCGTACTAGGAAATGTTATTGAAGGGGTCGCTTTTGTGAATGCTTCATTTCAATGCTTGTGCGTACTAGGAAATGTTATTGAAGGGGTCGCTTGGGTGAATGCTTCATTTCAATGCTTGTGCATACTAGGAAATGTTATTGAAGGGGTTGCTTGGGTGAATGCTTCATTTCAATGCTTGTGCGTACTAGGAAATGTTATTGAAGGGGTCGCTTGGGTGAATGCTTCATTTCAATGCTTGTGCATACTAGGAAATGTTATTGAAGGGGTCGCTTGGGTGAATGCTTCATTTCAATGCTTGTGCGTACTAGGAAATGTTATTGAAGGGGTCGCTTGGGTGAATGCTTCATTTCAATGCTTGTGCATACTAGGAAATGTTATTGAAGGGTCGCTTGGGTGAATGCTTCATTTCAATGCTTGTGCATACTAGGAAATGTTATTGAAGGGTCGCTTGGGTGAATGCTTCATTTCAATGCTTGTGCATACTAGGAAATGTTATTGAAGGGGTCGCTTGGGTAAATGCTTCATTTCAATGCTTGTGCATACTAGGAAATGTTATTGAAGGGGTCGCTTGGGTGAATGCTTCATTTCAATGCTTGTGCATACTAGGAAATGTTATTGAAGGGGTCGCTTGGGTGAATGCTTCATTTCAATGCTTGTGCATACTAGGAAATGTTATTGAAGGGTCGCTTGGGTGAATGCTTCATTTCAATGCTTGTGCATACTAGGAAATGTTATTGAAGGGGTCGCTTGGGTGAATGCTTCATTTCAATGCTTGTGCATACTAGGAAATGTTATTGAAGGGGTCGCTTGGGTGAATGCTTCATTTCAATGCTTGTGCATACTAGGAAATGTTATTGAAGGGGTCGCTTGGGTGAATGCTTCATTTCAATGCTTGTGCATACTAGGAAATGTTATTGAAGGGTCGCTTGGGTGAATGCTTCATTTCAATGCTTGTGCATACTAGGAAATGTTATTGAAGGGGTCGCTTGGGTGAATGCTTCATTTCAATGCTTGTGCGTACTAGGAAATGTTATTGAAGGGGTCGCTTGGGTGAATGCTTCATTTCAATGCTTGTGCATACTAGGAAATGTTATAGAAGGGGTCCCTTGGGTGAATGCTTCATTTCAATGCTTGTGCGTACTAGGAAATGTTATTGAAGGGGTCGCTTGGGTGAATGCTTCATTTCAATGCTTGTGCATACTAGGAAATGTTATTGAAGGGGTCGCTTGGGTGAATGCTTCATTTCAATGCTTGTGCATACTAGGAAATGTTATTGAAGGGGTTGCTGGAAGAGATAATTCATCTGTGTGTCAGGGAAGTGCTTGTTTATATGTGGTCAGACTGCTTAAGTGATAGCTGGGCAAAATAATTTATTTTGTCATTTTAGTGCTTGTGCATATTCATGACTAGCTAATGAAGAGGTTGCTGGGGAAAATAATTAATTTCGGTGTCATGTAATTGTTTTGGCATACTTGTTCAAACAAGTTCATGGATTGCAACTCCAATATCAAAGGTGAAGTTCCACATTTAAGAATAGATCTGCATACAGCAGGGATCTTGGACTATGAATTGCAAAACTGCCTCATTAGTATATTACGCTTTACAACACTTCTTAATTGCATTTCATTATTTTTAAGCTTTGCGTATTAGCATAAATGGCTTCTATGAATCATGCCTTTGCTATGCTCACTCATGAGCATCAGGAATACCCCTATTGCATTTGTGCAGGAGACTATGAATACCACCGTTAGTGTTCTTAAGAAGAACAGGACTGCCACACAATCTGTCCTAAATAATTAAATAACAAATGGTAGATTTAGTGTTCTTAAAAGAAGACATAACTGTTATACGTTGTGTACTAAAGCAATAACTGACATTGTGGTGTGGTATATTAAAATTTACCCATGGTTGGTGTGGTTTAATCATGAGGGTGAAGCCCAAGTGATTAAACAAAGGCAACCATGGGTAAATCTTCAATATACCACAACCACAGAGTTGGTTATTGCTATTATACAATGACATTATTTAAGAAAAAAATACTTACTTTTCTTAAATCATTTCTTTGTATAATGGCAGATTACTGTTCTTCTGCCAGTTGTGGTATACTGTTTCTTCATTTTGATGTACTGCACATGCATATGGGACTTTTCCCACGCATACCCAGTACATCAAGGCTTTGAAATGGAACAAAGGAGAAAAGAAAGGCTCCATTTTCTTTTTTTTTTTTTTAATTGTAAAAAAAAAAAAAGGTATTGGGGCACTTTATACCAATGGAAAAAAGTCCGGTCAACCAGACTTTTTTCCGTTGGTATATTGTGGGATTTACAATGGGCATGCTGGCTGGGCTGGGCCAATCAGCATGCATGTTTTTGAATATTAATAGGGAGTCATTGTATAATAAATAAATAAATTCCATACAGTAGATTTAGATTTATTACAAATGGCAAGAGTGTTACACAATGTGCCCTAAATAAATAAATCCCATATGGTAAATTTATTGTTTTTACAAAGGACAGGGCTGTTACATGATGAATGGTACATAAATCCCACATGGTATATTTAGTGTTCTTACAAAAGACAAGATTGCTGTATGATGTGTTATAAATAAATCAATCCATACAAGAGGTTTCCTGTTCTTACAAAAGACAGGGCTGCAACACAAAGTGGCTAGATAAATAAATCTTATAGATTTAATGTTCTTACAAAGGACAGGACTGTTACATGACATCTGTTAAATAAATAAATCCCATACTGTCAATGTAGCATCATTACAAAGGGCAGGACTGTTACACAATGTGTCCTAAATAAATATATCCCATGTGATACATTTAGTGTTCTTACAAAAGGCAGGACTGCTACAGAATGTGTCCTAAATAAATAAATCCCATACAGTAGATTTACTGTTATTACAAAATATTTAGAAAACAGCCGGAGCTAGGCTACCAAGGAGAAACATTTATTGACTAATAAAACAATAATATGGCATAAAAACAGCACAGGCATAGAAACAGTGATAAGCACTTTCAACTCATAGAGCCTTCATCAGATCCTGCATTACTGCCAATACTCCTCCACTTTAAAACAAACAGCAACCAATTAAAATTTATCAAGAAAGTCTCACCCCTTTCATCAAACACTGCATTATGGCCAGTGAGCCTCCCCTTTAAAGCAAAGAGCAACCAATTAAAATTCATCAAGAATGTCTCAACCCTTTCATCAAACATTGCATTACTGCCAGTGCTCCTCCCTTTTAAAGCAAAAAACAACCAATTAAAATTTAAATATTACATTTTATCTAAGAAGTCTTCTCCTTTGCAGCAGTGGCTTCAAGGGAATCATCACATTCAATCCTAGGAGTAGATCTGCCTGCAAATCAGCAATGCATCAGCTCTCCAAAGCCTCTGTTCTATTATATAAATCAGCACTCTGAAGATTATCATATCGTAATTGTAATGCCGTAAATACAAACTTATGTTGTGCATTCTCTGCAATGTGTTTAGACAAAGCACTGGTGTCCTTTCTTAGTCTAATGTCACTAAGTTGATGTAGAATTCTATCTTTTAACTGCCAGTTGGTCTTAATATAAAATCCATTACAGAGCATGCAAGTAGCTACATAAATAATATTCTTGGTGTTACAATCTGCATAGGTTTTCAGCTGATATAACCTTTTAGTAACAAGATGTATAAAAGTGTTACTACTATTGATTGAAGCACATGCCCTGCATGTCCTACAGGGAAAAGTCCTATTCTTCCAAGTTGTTTTCTTTCATGGAACCCCATCCTTATAAAAATGAAGTCTCTTCAAAATCATCTTATTTTTAAAACAAAACCTCAGAACTTCACCCACTATGTCCTTTATTTTGTCACCCATTGTCAGAATGTGCCAATTCTTCTTAATAATCTCACAAATCTATGAGACATATGTAAGCAGCCATCTTAGGTGACTTATATTACTGTTATCTTGCTGTAACGTGGGACAGGTTAATCCTGATATCGTATTCTCTGAAAAGTAAGGACTTTCTCTTATTCTTCTCAAATTCCTAGTTGTCATAAGTCCCTGTTGGCCCTCTTGTTGTTTATAACCACAAGCATGAAGACATTTCTCTAACTGTTCAATTTCCTTCATATATACTTCTTCATCAATACATTATCTAGAAGTGCGAAGTAACTGTCCCTTGATAATATGTGGCTATACATGTACAGAATGCATACTAGTCCTTTGCAGAAGATGATTCTTCCAACAGCCCTTTTTATGTATCTGTGTATTGAATTTATCTTGATCATCCAATAATAGTGTTACATCTAGAAACTCAATTACTCAAGTAGATCTACAGACATCAAATTGCAAAAACGTGGTGGAAGTTGCTATGTACTCAACAGAGCAAGAAAGTTCATTGTTACTGCTAACCACAAAAGAAAAATATCATCGTCCATGGTAAACAATATTATTCCTCCATATATTCTTGGCATTGAAAATATATTCAGATTCCCATTGGGCCATCACTATATTGGAGTAGCTACTGGCACACAAAATGCCGACTGCCACTCCCCCTTTCTTCCAATAGTACAAACGGCGATACAAGAAAATGTTGTTACCAAGTATAATATCCAAAAGTAGACACGCCTGTAGAGCAGTGTTGCCATCAAGAACATCACTCTGTGTCAAAAATTCCTTAGTAGCTCCAATACCGTGATCATTGGGAATTACTGTAAATAGATGTTTAGTGTCCATAGTAACCATTTTAAGATCCATGGTGTTATTCAGTGTTTGTAGACAGCAATATAGAGCATCTAAAATCTGTGAGGTGTCTCTTAATATGGTAACAGCTCTGGGTAAAACTTTCTTTAGTTGATGTTCCACAGAAATAGAAGCTAGTTCTGTAAGCCATCCACCCCCAGAAACAACTGGACATAGGGTTGGATTTTGTTTATCCTTGTGTATATTGGGCAGGCCATTGATTATAGGTGTCACACGATATTCAATCAGGAAGTATTCATAGAGGTCTTGACTGATAATCCTTGTCATAAGTAAATCATTATAAGTGTCTTTTACTTTCTGGATGATTTTCTTGACCTCCCATTTTGTTATTTTCAAATAAGTACATGCATCACTGAGCATTTCAGCCATTTTTATATGAAGCTCGTCTGCATCTAGGATAACAATGGCCCCTCCCTTATCGGCTGGCTTAATGACGGTGGAATCATTGTGATCAGCTCATCCAGTGCTCTTTTTTTCTTTGCTATTCATATTATAAAAGCCTTTATGGTTATTCCCATATCTGTTGGCCACATCCGTCTCACACATACGTGTGAGCATCTAACCACTGGATGAAAAGGTGGTACAAAGGTACTACATTTCTTGAAGACAGTAGGACCTTCCTCTCTATTGTGTTATCCAAACATATTCTTAAGAGTGATGTTTCCACCAAAACATTTTATATCCAAGGTAAAGTCATTTAGTTGAGATTTAAGAGCTGGGATGAATGTTAGTCCTTTATTCAGTAAGGACACATGCGCTATGCTTATTGAACATTTTGACAAATTCACAATCAGGCTGTCATTGGGCATTAAACCTTCTAATATATAAGTTTCCTTTTCTTCCTGCCTTGGCTCACAGGTCGAGTTTTCTATGAAAGATGATGTCTGAATTGAACAGGTAGATCCTAAAAAATGGAATATGACAGGCATTTTCTTTTCATTCGTAAATTAAAAGCACTCAGTCCAGAACATTCCTTATTGGTTGTTTCTCATTCTGAGGGCTTTGTGGCATACGTTTGCTACCTCGATCAGATGTATTGTCACCTCTACTATTTTTTTTTAGCATTGTCAGCTGGCATTAAGTAATCACCCTCAGAGTTCTGAAAAACAGTCATTGTAACTGTTTTTGACATTTTAGGATTTATATCCTTCATTCTAGCTGTGACATAGGGAAATACTGCCAGCCCAGCTATCTGGAATTTTGTAAATAATTCTATGTCATTTCTGAATATTGATATGATTTATAGAGAACTGTGTGTAAAGTACTGAGCTAAAATGTAACCACAGCATGCCCTTCTGGAATAAAACAGGAATGCACCTGCACTATTGTGACTATTTAGATGTATTTTTTAATGGAAACTGGAACACAGGAGGTTAACAACCACATAAACAAGAGGTGTTATCTCTCAGTTTCACTGTAGAAGCAGACACAATGTCTAGAGCTAGAAGTTTTGTGTATTAGTAGCTACATAAATAATATTGTTGGTGTTACAATCTCCATAGGTTTTCAGCTGATATAACCTTTTAGTAAGAGCATGTATAAAAGAGTCACTACTACTGATTGAAGCACATGTTCTGCAGGGAAAAGTCCTATCCTTCCAAGTTGTTTCTTTGATGGAACATACCGTTGACTGCAAAGTGGCACCCCACCCCCCCTGCAAATTAAATCTACCAACTCCGAGATCACACTGCAGTGAACAAATGCATTAATTCCCTGTTCCTCACTGAACTGCAGTCTCTGTTCACAATGTTGAACTCAGATACTCAAACTACACTACCCACTTTTTGGTTCAGCATTCTGCCCATTTGAAAAGTGCCTTTCGACCACATGCCGGCCAAGCACAGGCACTTCACACATTTAATAGTAAACTGATGGTAAGCTGTAATGAAGGCAACAGTTGTGGAGGATAATAAAGTTGTGCAGAATAGTAGCATTGTAGATTATGAGAAATTAAGAATAAAATTAAAGGAAATGTGAGTGGAGGAGTGAATGTGAAGAGTAAAAAAAATAGTTTTTAAAATTAGGGAGTTAGAAGGAGACTGATGTAAAAGTATAAGGGAAAAACATAAGTGTTAAAACTAGGGAGTAGATTGACAATAGTACTGGGTGGGTGTAAACTAGGGAGTAGATTGACAGTAGTAGTGGGTGGGTGTATAAAAGGAAAAGTAGGAGAGGAAAAAGACTAAGGTGGAGCTTAAGGTCTGGTTTGCTAGGATATTAGAGAGGTGAGGAAATGTGAATGGGGAAGGCCTATATTTATGTGTATGACTTTAGATGGGTTAGAATTAGGTTGGAGTTCTGGGTGGAGACCACATTCTATAAATGTACTGGAATGGTGGGTGGCTGGGGAACTGGAGGAGGAATGCAACATGCAGGCAACAGCTTACATATCAGCATGACATAATTGTATAGCAGTCTGTGTGATATACCTTTAAGAAACTTTCCCATCAGTCAGCACATGCATATAAGTACTGAGCATGTGCAAGCAAGAGTGCCATTTTGAGTGAGCAGCCAGAGTGTGAAAATGCAAGTATGGAGTCAGTCAGTTAGTTAGCTGCCATCCATCCTGATGTATTTTTATACAATAAACTCAAGCTTCAACATTTTCTTAATGCACATAAGAAGAGCAACATGGTGTCAGAATGGGATCCAGAGTTACAGCCATGAGGCAACCAGTTAGATTTGGGGGAATATACAGGATTGTATCATTCCAACTGCTCACACTACTCTCAAACAATTCAGAAACAAATTCCAGGTACTAAAACTTGCTTAAATTATTTATTTTCTATAAATATAAAATGAAGCACTCAGAACACTCAAAATGAATTTCTTATTAACAAAATATTTGAAATAATTATGAGAATGTTTGAAACAATATCCATATTGCATAAACTGTACAAAAAAGGGAAAATTACCATATTTTTTCACTATGTGCTACTTTCTTCTATTAAATAAAGCAATTCAAAATATCAGAAGTGTGCAAAGTGTGTGCAGTATTACAATGCAGTTATTTCACAAATTACAATTATTTCAAGGCATGTTTTGCAGAACAGAGTATTTTGAAGAGCTTATTGTGCATTTGAATATCATTACAAGTACCTGGTATGTGTGAATGTTCATGCATAATTACAGGGGCCATTTTGCATTGTGGTTTACGATACTCTGTGAACATGGAAGAAAGTTTTCACACACCTGCACCACTTGTGTCTGATGATAGTATTGCAGAAAATTGAAAAGTGTTTGAGCAGGACTATGATATTTTCATACAGGCTGCTTTTTCTGACAAAGATGCACATACAAAGTCATTTATTCTGCTTAATTTAGCTGGTTCAGAGGCCTTTGAAAGACAGTGTTCATTTGTGGATGTACTTGCTGTGTTTGCAGAGGAGGGGGGAGACCGCTGCATAGTGGTACCGGCTGAAACGAGGGAAGACCTTTAGTGTTTAAAATATAATTTAGAGAGATGTGTAACCCCCACATGAATATTACAATGGAAAAGCACTTCTTTTACACAAGGGATCAAATGCCTGGTGAAACTTTTATAGCATATAAAACTGACTTGAGAAATAAGGCTAAAATGTCCAGATTTGATGATTTGAGAGATGAGTTGATAAAGGACAAAGACTTGTGTGTGGTATTAATAATGACATAGTGAGAAAGATTTTGTTTTGAGACAGTGATTTAATGTTAAACAAGGCCATTCAGATTTGTCAGACATACAAGCTTACAGAAAGCCACACAAGTGTACTTACAGTGAGAATAGCTGTGGAAGGCACGGCTCATGTTAATAGTATGCATCACATGGTTAAAAGAAACAGGCCCAAGCACAATCCTGAGTCTTTCCAGCAAATTCTAGCGCATGGTCAGTGAAGCATAAGGGTGAGTCAGCAAAGGCAAAACATATGCCCCCACCTAGCTTCATAGTCAACTGTCATAAATGTGGTGGATATCACAAACCCAAAGGAGAAAAGTACTTAGCTTTTGGTCAGCAGTGTCATTCTTGCAATAAGTGGAATCATTTCAAAAAGTTTTGTAAATCAAATAAGGCACATTCTTTTATTAAAAGAGGGCATTCCAAGAGGCAAGTTGATTAATTAGAAAGCAGTGACCCTACTTTTTATGTTGATGGTTTGTTTGTGCCTGGTGAAACAGTCAATGCAGTAGATTTGTGGGTAAAGAATGAAGTATTTTGTACTGTTTGGATTAACTGGAGTCCTGTAGAGCTGAAAGTAGATACTGGCTCAAAGTGCAATGTCATGTCAGCAGAAACATTTGCTAGAGTAAAAGCTGCAGAACAACTTGATTTTGACAAAGTGTGAGAAGCTTGTTGTTTATGGTTGTGAAGAGATTCGAACTGAAGGCTCAGTAGTGGTTTCATGTTGCTCTGCTGGGAACAGCTATGACTTGCAATTTTACATAGTCAAGAGACACGTGCAGTCATTATTAGGTCTCAGAGACAGTTTTAAAATGGGACTGCTTTCATTTAATAAAGAAGTCCACCATGTACGCTTGAATGAGAATAGCTCAAATTTTGCCCAAACTATTTTTTCTGAGTATGCTGATATTTTTGCAGAGAACTAGGCAAACCAGTTGTGTACTCTATGAAGTTAGACCCAGAGGTCAGCCCAGTTATCAGACCAGCACGGAAAGTTATAGTAGCTATGAAGAGCAGAGTCAAAACCAAACTAAACAAAATGGTGCAGCAGGGAGTAATGTGTCCAGTAGAAGAACCTACTGAACGGGCATCCTCCATGGTGGTAGCTCATACGAAAAGCTCAGATGATATCAGAATACGTTTTGATCCAAGAGAGCTTAAAAAAGCATTAAATCATCAAATGTGCACAGTCAAAGAGTTTGCTGCCTTCATGTCAAACACCACTGTTTTTTTCTGTTTTAGATGCAGAGTTCATTTTGGCAAATATTGCCTGACTGAAAATCCTTATTAACCACATTCAGTATGCCATTAGAAAGATACAGATTTTTGAGAATGCCATTTGGAATAAATTCTGCCAGTGAAGTTTTTCAGCATGAGATGGAGAAAATTTGTTGGGCTATTCCTGTGCTATTATAGTAGATGATATTCCAGCAGGAGGAAATGGTTAAGTCGAACATGAGAAACATCATGAAAGTTCTGGAAAGAGCATGTGAAGTGAATCTTAAGCTGTAAACTCAGAAGTGCAAATTCAGGCTACGAGAGGTTACTTATGTTGGTCAGTTGTTTACCAGGTCAGGTTTACGACCAGATCCTTCAAAGCCAGCAGCAATTCTCTAGATGCCATCTGCAGATATTGTCCAGGCCCTACAATGTTTTTTTGGCATGGTCAACTATCTAGGCAAGTTCATTCTGGACTTAAGCCAACTTTCAGCACCATTACGAGAGCTGACATGGAAAGATGCAATTTGGTCATGGTCAGAACAACACTAAAGAGTATTTAATGTCCTGAAACAAAAAAATTGCCAACCCACCAACTCTCAGTTACTATGTTCACAAACCAGTTACTCTTTCTTGTGATGCTTCTAAGTTTGGTCTAGGTGCAGTCATTCTTCAAGAGGGTATACCAGTAGTCTATTCTTCCGGAACTCTTACCCAGACTGAAATGGAGTATGCCCAGATTGATAAAGAGCTTTTGGCAATTGTGTTTGCATGTTCAAAGTTCCATGACTATATTTATGGTCGACCAATCCAGATCAAAACTGATCACCAAATTCTAGTTACTATTTTGAGAAAGCCTATGTAGACAGCTTCAGCTAGACTGCAATGCATGATGCTCAAACTGAAGAAGTACAATTTCAGTCTTGTTTACACAAAAGGCAAACTTCTTTGTCTTCTGATACTTTATCCCGATCACCCAGAAAAAACACAGAACAGCATGACAATGAGCAACTTCATTTCAAGGTCATGAAAGTGAGATTTTTTTCTTTCACACATCTTGAGGAACTCAGAACTCTCAGCTTCAGATCCAATTCTACAAAAGCTCAACCACTTTATCAGTCGAGGATGGCCTTCAAAGCAATCTTGTTTACTAGTGGAAGTGTAACCATATTTTCCATACAGAGATGAGATTTTGTGAGAAAATGGTATCATCATGAAAGGTCCAAAAGTGATTGTTCCAAAGTCCTTGCAACAAGAGTATATTAAGATCTTGCATTGTGGCCACCCGGGAACTGATTCTACTAAGAGAAGGGTGAGAGGTCTAGTATTTTGGCCTGTTATGTCAAGAGATATTGAGAAAGTGCTTTCATCTTGTTCAGTATGTAATAATACAAAGCCACATCAAGAAAAAGAACCACTTCAGTTAAGCCAGATTGCTGAACTACCTTGGTCGACAGTAGCTACAGATATCTTTGAGTGGAGTGGTCAACATTATTTGGTGTTAATAGACTCTTATTCAAATTGTCTCACGATTGACCTGCTTTATAACCTAACTTCCAGTGCTGTCATTACTAAATTGAAGCGATATTTTTCTGTCCATGGTAGTCAACACAGAGTTAATTCTGACAATGGTGCACAATTTACTAGTTAGCAGTTCAAGAGATTTGCAGAAGAGTGGGACTTTGTTCATATTATGAGTAGTCCTGAATACAGTCAGTCAAACAGCAGGGCTGAATGTGCAGTTCAAAGTGCAAAACAGCTGTTAGAGAAATCCAGATGTGACAATACTGATGTTTTTCTCAACTTGTTAAATCTCAGAAACATTCCTCATGATAATCATCTTGGTTCACCTGCTCAGAGACTTATGGCAAGACAAATCAGAACCATGTTACCAATCAGTAGTAATTTATTGGTTCCATGTGCTAAGAACAAGAAAGCAGTAAAAGCTCAACTGTTGAAGCATTCCTCATTATAATCATCTTGGTTCACCTGGTCACAGGTGAGGCAAATCAGAACCATGTTACCAATCAGTAGTAATTTATTGGTTCCAAGTGTTAAGAACAACAAAGCAGTAAAAGCTCAACTGTTGAAACATTCCTCATTATAATCATCTTGGTTCACCTGGTCACAGGTGAGGCAAATCAGAACCATGTTACCAATCAGTAGTAATTTATTGGTTCCATATGCTAAGAACAACAAAGCAGTAAAAGCTCAACTGTTGAAAAAGCATTTGTCCCAGAAGTCTTACTATGATAAAACTAGCAAACCATTCCATTCTTTACAAAAAAGGGAGATAGTGAGGATGCAGACGTCAAAAGATTTGGATCCCATCGGATTTGTGAAAAGTTTGTGTCAAGAGCAGAGATTGTACATTGTGGAATCACAAGGAGTGGAATTCAGATAAAATCAGAATAATTTGTTACCAGTGTCTGAACCAGTGTTACAGCATCTTGCCTGCAACTTTTCCAATGTTCCTGTTCCAGAGGACATTCTGTCAGCAATCCCCTTTCCTGAGAAAATCCTTGAAACTCCTCAAGCAGAACATTCCCCAGTCACTGTCCCTATTTCTAAACCCAGTCCTAACTATTATGTCATGAGATCAGGTCGCATCTCGAAACCTACTTCCAGATACATGACAACCTGGATGTGACTGTTATTTTTCTTTATTAGTGTCTGTATAATTGCTTGCCTATTCAGATGTTGTTGTTTATATGAGACAGCTCAGTAAAGACGGAGGATGTAGATCAGGGTGTGTGATATACCTTTAAGAAGCTTTCCAGTGAGTCAGCACATGCATATAAGTACTGAGCATGTGCAAGCAAGTGTGCCATTTTGAGTGAGCAGCCAGTGTGTGAAAATGCAAGTATGGAGTCAGTCAGTTAGTTAGATATTTCTTTTAAGTTCAATGATCCTGCCATCCATCCTGATGTGTTTGTATACAATAAACTACTTAAATGAACACCCAAGCATCAACGTCATCTTAATGCATATAAAAAGAGCGACAGTAATCACTGTGGGCATGCTCACAGCAGCAGGAGGAAGTCACTGTGGGCATGCTCACACCAGCAGGAGGGAGTCACTGTGGGCATGCTCACAGCAGCAGGAGGAAGTCACTGTGGGCATGCTCACACTAGCAGGAGGGAGTCACTGTGGGCATGCTCACAGCAGCAGGAGGAAGTCACTGTAGGCATGCTCACAGCAGCAGGAGGGAGTCACTGTGGGCATGCTCACACCAGCAGGAGGTAATCACTATGGGCATGCTCACACCAGCAGGAGGGAGTCACTGTTGGCATGCTCACACCAGCAGGAGGTAATCACTGTTGGCATGCTCACACCAACAGGAGGTAGTCACTGCGGGCATGCTCCGTATGAAGACAGAAACTGAGTCATCACACAGGTAATGGCTTTACAGGTTTCGTCTACCTTTGTAATGTATTTTAAATAAAAATACACTGCTTTACTTACAATTCTACTCTATTCTAAGCATTATTTTATCTCTGCAGCCTGATGAAATGGTAAAGCTGTGTTATTTTTTCATTTTACTGGGGGTTTCATAGAGACTTATAGCTGATGTGGAAGGAATGAAAAGGCTAGAAATTCTGGAAGTAAGCATGCAGGAAGTTTATACTTAATGTTTTACAATTATTTATTGTAGGACACTTACTCCATGAATACGTTTTCCCAAAGAAATATTTCTTCTCACATATGATGTACACATGCATACATCTCAACTGTCCAGATTTTCATAGAATGTCCAGATTTTTGGCCTGTTCCTCATAAAATTGGTGGTTTTCTGGAAAATCATTAAGGACTGAAGTCACTAAATAATGATGGCCATTTGAGTTTCAGACTTCATATCCTCCAGAAAAATGTATGCTAACACAAAACCTTTTATTCTAGCAACTTTCTAGTGTTTTTTGCTCTTTTTTTAAGAGCAATATTTAAAATCTGTCCCTATTTTTGGTCCTGTGTCCTACAATTGCTTTTGACTTTGTCCAGACTTGGTTGAGACACATGCGCCATCTCTGCTGAAGTATCTGGTCAGCCAGGCTATGGGAGGTGTGCATGACAGGTCTCACTTACAGCAGGGACTGATCTACTATGGGCAAGTCAATAACAAGCATGATTGTGCTCTTTTAAAATGACCTGTGCAGGGTGTCCTACAGGCTATACAGAACTATGACGGGTCTCACTTATAGCAGGGACTGATCTACTGTGGGCAAGTCGATAACAAGAATGATTGTGATCTTTTAAAGTGAACTGTGCAGTGTCTTCCAAGCTGTATGGAACTGTGTAGGTTAGCATCTGAGTAGAATGGAGACCGAAAATTCAATGAGTTACCTTCTAACAGAAACGGTGGTGGGATTATAGGGTAAATTGCACATCCAAGGTCAGAAGGCGTATAAACAGCTGTTATTCATTACTTTAGTATTTTCTGGAAGGAATTAAGGATCAGTATCACTAGAAACATTCACGTCCCACATCTCTGTTTCATGGAAATGGTTACTCATCCAGTCCTGGGTATTGTGTCTTCATTTTTTTTGTTTTCCTCAACATTATAAAAACAACCAAACAAACAATAAAATGCAAGTCCACTTGGATGTTCAATCCTTTACAATTTTACTGTTACAAACAAACTAGGCACTTTCATCTGTATATATATTTCCAGGGCCTTCCTTAGAGTTAAAGGCCTCAGCATTACAGTCCTGATTTTCATCCTCTGCACACCCCATTAACTTTCCACTGCAGTTTTGTGAACTTTCTGCACAGCTGTCATTGTTCCAGAAATTATTTCATTCCATCATCAATGACTACAATGCAAAAGCAGGCATGGGCACACAAACACTTACTTTGGTCTTTTTACACTTTGTTATATCCTAGATATGTTTCTCATTCTCTATGAACGACTATGCTTCAACCACTTAATAGTTTGATTACAAAAAGGGAGGTTACAAGCCAGTACAATAAATCTATGCATAATCCTTTTTAAATTCTCAGAAAAAATCTAACGTAACATAATCCTTGTAAATTTTACATGTAGCATGTAAAGTAAGGCATGGAAAAACTGTAAATGACAGGTGTTGTCACCTGAAGGATGCTACCTGTAATGTCGTCTGCAAGATAATTCATGTTCATATATAATCCTTATACTTGATTTATCTTCTTTCTTTAATCTGCTTTTTCCAAATAAATGCATGTGCTGCTTCCTATGTCCTCGTGCACCTTTCTGTTCTCCTCCTGTTCCTAGGCCTTTTATCTTGCTGTTTGTTTGTTTTTCTTTTTTCATGTGTGTAGAGCTCCAAAACAGGGTTCCTTGAAATCTAGTCAGAAAAAAGACAAAGAATGTCAGAGAAGTTCAGCCTTTTGGCCTTACTTCATCGTCTGTCATTACAGTCATGCCTAGTTTGAGATGGGCACGTATTTGTGCTATCACTGAAGTTCTGTTGTAGTAGATCTGGTAATGGCATACATTCAGTTTTGTAGTCTTAATTTTAAGCTTTATCTTCTCACCAACTCTCCAGTTTTGGATCTACAAAACAATGGCATCTATTACAAAGTTTCCTGTATTTTTCTTAATACATTATCATGAACCTTTGAATATGACTTTTGCAGATTCCCCTACAATCTGCAACAAATTGGTTAACTGACTGCAAATGGTCAACCAGGCATCTCTAGACAAAAACAGAAACTCAATATTTTCACAGGTGAACAAGCCACTCCCAGCACCCCCACATCCTCTGTTTTAAATATAATGTGTTTACGGTCATGCAACTGGTCTAGGTTGTGCTGTATGATAAGGAAGGTTGTCCTTTTCAGGTTCCCGTACTTTTACTTGATGGGAAGTAGCTGTTGCTAATAATCTAGTCTTTGCACCATGTGTTCTGTTTAACAAATGTTTCATATGGTGTTGCTTAAATGGATTTTAGCACAGCTGGATATATATATACTGCATTTTATAATTTGTTTAGACATATCTCAAACAACCAGTTTCTTTCCAGTGAGCTAATCCAATCATGAAATGTTCTGAAAAAAATAAATCAATGAATGCATTCTTGGACTTCACTTACATTGTTTATGGCCCCATTTTTCAATTTCCTTAACATAATGAGAACACGATCTTAGGTTCATAGGAGTTTACTAGGCTTACACCTACAAGGGCCTTTTTAAGCTTAGCCATGCATACCAAGCCTCTGACAAGTTATGGCTCCTTTGATAAGTATAAGCAGGGGCGTGGAAGATGAAAGGTTTATAAGCAGGGGTCGGAAAGATGAAGCATTTACAGGTTGTCTGTGTCCAAGAGAGACATAGGTACCAAGCCAGGGATGAATGACTTGTTCCCCATCCAATTGTCCAAGTTACACTTGAATTGTGTTAGGGAGGAACTCTGCTTCACATGGATGGGGAGCCTGTTTCACAGATGTGGCAGGTCTTATTTATATCACAGACAAGGTTTAAGTCTTTAGAATGGGTACTTCTGCTTCTGTTTGTTTTGTTGATATGCAGGAGGTCTATCAGAGTAGGGTCTGACAATGCCCTGTATGCCAGGCATAGATCTCCACTCAGCAGCCTGTAGGAGACAGAATACAGGGATAGGGCCTTGAGGCGGTCTTCATAGGACATTTTACTTATGCCCTGCAGTCTTTTAGTGAGGCACCTCTGTGGACGTTCCATTTGTTGGATATGCCTGGATAGGTACTTACTCGATAATAGGTCTAATGAGTGCCAAATACAGTGGAACAAGGACTTCTTTGGACGTAAATGCCATACCTTTTTTCATACGTTGTGCAATGCAGAATGATTTCTCACTACTGTAGACACGTGATGGTCAAAGGCTACATAACTATTTATGTGTGTCCTCAAGTCCCTGACTGTTGGGTCATCTCTAAGGGGTGTGCTGTCAATATGATAGTTACCAGGAGTGGATGACCTCCCGAAGGATAATATTATGCGTTTCTTGGCATTTAGTTTTAGTCCATAGCTCTGACACAAGCTGTCTCTCTGTGCCAGCTCTTCCTATAGAACATTTGCGTTTGTATGGAATTCAATGACAGATCCTAATTTGCAATCATCTGCAAATTTAGTCAGCCAGAGACCACTGACATTCACCTTGATTTCAGAGAACTCCTTTCTTTCTTGACATCTGTTAACCAGGAAAGTTCATTGGGTCAGAAACCCATTTTCAGTGGAGATCTGGGAAGAAAAGCTCCACAAATATGCCATAAGTAATTAACATAATGAGCAAAATTTTACCAAAAACACATAAAAGGGTTAATATGCACAATAACAGATAGCTGGTAGGTTGCTGCCGGCATGGTAATATAAAGAACACATATCAAGATTAGTGCCAATATGTACACTATATGTTGTACAACTGAAGTGATGAGAAAGGGTGAAAGTATAGTAAGTAAAGGTTTGGTAATATAAAGGACACATATCAATATTACTATATACACTATATGTGGTACAATTGTAGTGATGAGAAAGGGTGAAAGTATAGTAAGTAAAGGTGTGGTAATATAAAGGACACATATCAATATTAAAATAAGCACTATATGTTGTACAACTGAAGTGATGAGAAAGGGTGAAAGGATAGTAAGTAAAGGTGTGGTAATGTAAAGGACACATATCAATATTAAAATAAGCACTATATGTTGTACAACTGAAGTGATGAGAAAGGGTGAAAGTATAGTAAGTAAAGGTGTGGAAATATAAAGGATACATATCAATATTAATATATACACTATATGTGATACAATTGTAGTGATGTGAAAGTATAGTAAGTAAAGGTGTGGAAATATAAAGGATACATATCAATATTAATATATACACTATATGTGATACAATTGTAGTGATGTGAAAGTATAGTAAGTAAAGGTGTGGAAATATAAAGGATACATATCAATATTAATATATACACTATATGTGATACAATTGTAGTGATGTGAAAGTATAGTAAGTAAAGGTGTGGAAATATAAAGGACACATATCAATATTACTATATACACTATATGTGGTACAATTGTAGTGATGAGAAAGGGTGAAAGTATAGTAAGTAAAGGTGTGGAAATATAAAGGATACATATCAATATTAATATATACACTATATGTGATACAATTGTAGTGATGTGAAAGTATAGTAAGTAAAGGTGTGGAAATATAAAGGATACATATCAATATTAATATATACACTATATGTGATACAATTGTAGTGATGTGAAAGTATAGTAAGTAAAGGTGTGGAAATATAAAGGATACATATCAATATTAATATATACACTATATGTGATACAATTGTAGTGATGTGAAAGTATAGTAAGTAAAGGTGTGGTAATATAAAGGACACATATCAATATTAGTGCCAATATATACACTATATAGTACAACTGTAGTGATGAGAAAGGGTGAAAGTATAGTAAGTAAAGGTGTGGTAATATAAAGGACACATATCAATATTACTATATACACTATATGTGATACAATTGTAGTGATGTGAAAGTATAGTAAGTAAAGGTGTGGAAATATAAAGGATACATATCAATATTAATATATACACTATATGTGATACAATTGTAGTGATGTGAAAGTATAGTAAGTAAAGGTGTGGAAATATAAAGGATACATATCAATATTAATATATACACTATATGTGATACAATTGTAGTGATGTGAAAGTATAGTAAGTAAAGGTGTGGAAATATAAAGGATACATATCAATATTAATATATACACTATATGTGGTACAATTGTAGTGATGAGAAAGGGTGAAAGTATAGCAAGTAAAGGTGTGGAAATATAAAGGATACATATCAATATTAATATATACACTATATGTGGTACAATTGTAGTGATGAGAAAGGGTGAAAGTATAGTAAGTAAAGGTGTGGTAATATAAAGGACACATATCAATATTACTATATACACTATATGTGATACAATTGTAGTGATGTGAAAGTATAGTAAGTAAAGGTGTGGTAATATAAAGGACACATATCAATATTAGTGCCAATATATACACTACATATAGTACAACTGTAGTGATGAGAAAGGGTGAAAGTATAGTAAGTAAAGGTGTGGTGATATAAAGGACACATATCAATATTACTGCCAATATATACACTATATGTGGTACAGTTGTAGTGATGAGAAAGGGTGAAAGTATAGTAAGTAAAGGTGTGGAAATATAAAGGATACATATCAATATTACTATATACACTATATGTGGTACAATTGTAGTGATGTGAAAGGGTGAAAGTATAGTAAGTAAAGGTGTGGTAATATAAAGGTCACATATCAATATTACTATATACACTATATGTGGTACAATTGTAGTGATGTGAAAGGGTGAAAGTATAGTAAGTAAAGGTATGGTAATATAAAGGATACATATTAATATAAGTGCCAATATATACATTATATGTGGTACAATTGTAGTGATGTGAAAGGGTGAAAGTATAGTAAGTAAAGGTATGGTAATATAAAGGATACATATTAATATAAGTGCCAATATATACACTATACGTGGCACAATTCCAGTGATGAGAAATGGTGAAAGTATAGTAAGTAAAGGTGTGGTAACATAAAGGACACATATCAATATTATTATATACACTATAGGTGGTAAAATGGTAGCGATTAGAAAGGGTGAAATGATTGTAAGTAAATGTGTTAATATAAAGGACACATATCAATATTAATATAAACATTATATGTGGTACAATTGTAATGACGAGAAAGGGTGAAAGGATAGCAAATAAAGGTGTGGTAATATAAAGGCCACATGTCAATATTAATATATACACTATATGTGGTACCATTGTAGTGATGAGAAAGGGAGAAAGTATCGTAAGAAAAGGTGTGGTAATGTAAAGGACAAATATCAATTTTAATATATACACTATATGTGGTACAATTGCAGTGATGTGAAAGGGTGAAACTATAGTAAGTAAAGGTGTGGTAATATAAAGGACACATATCAATATTAGTGCCAATATATACACTATATGTGGCAGAATTGTAGTGATGAGAAAGTATAGTAAATAAAGGTGTGGTAATGTAAAGGACACATTTCAATATTAATATACACACCATATGTGGTACAACTGTAGTGATGAGAAAGGGTGAAAGTATAGTAAGTAAAGGTGTGGTAATATAAAGGACACATATCAATATTAGTGCCAATATATGCACTATATGTGGTACAATTGTAGTGATGAGAAAAACTGAAAGTATGGTGAGTAAAGGTGTGGTAATATAAAGGACGCATATCAATATTAGTGCCAATATAAACACTATATGTGGTACAACTGTAGTGATGGGAAAGGGTGAAAGTATAGTAAGTAAAGGTGCAATATAAAGGACACATATCAATATTAGTGCCAATATACACACTATATGTGTTACAACTGCAGTAATGTGAATGGGTGAAAGTATAGTAAGTAAAGCTGTGTTAATATAAAAGACACATCAATATTAGTGCCAATATATACACTGTATGTGGTACATTTGTAGTGCTGAGAAAGGGTGAAAGTATAGTAAGTTACTATACTTTCACCTTTTATCATCACTACAATTGTACCACATATAGTGTATATATTGGAACAGATGTTGATATGTATCCTTTATGTTACCACACCTTCACTTACTATACTTTCACCATTTCACATCACTGCAATTGTACCACATATAGTGTATATATTGGCACTAATATTGATATGTGTGCTTTATATTACACCTTTACTAACTATACGTTCACCCTTTCACATCACTGCAATTGTACCACATATAGTATATGGCACTAATACTTATATGTGTCCTTTATATTACACCTTACTATGCTTTCACCTTTTCTCATCACTATAATTGTACCACATATAGTGTATATATTAATAATTAATATAATAAAAATGTAGCACAAGAGCAAAAGCAAGGGTCAAATCTAATATTCAAAGCCAGATACTTTTATTAGTAAAACAATGGATAAGCGCTTTCGCTATAAAATAGCTTCATCAGATCACAACGTTTGCTTAACATAGACAGTTTAAATACTAAAGCACATAGTGAGTACAATTCAAATGAACCAATCATCATCACACATCAATTAGTTCATTTAACATTTAAAGCAGCAAATACAAAAGTATATCAGCGCATTCATTACTGCTACTAATCATGTAAAAAAAATATATATATATATATATATAAATATATATAAAAAACTAACTCCATTTAAAAAAGCGCATCCTTTGAATACAGCAAGAAATATAAATATAGTACAAAACTTTAATAAAAATTTTCTTGTTGTTAAAATGCATTATAAAAATATTTATATATATCTCTATTATAATTTAAAAATAACTAAATATTCTCATATCTTTATGTGCCTGCGTTTTCTAAGTACAGGTTTGATAGAGACTTTGTCATTTAGTCCTGAGCCTCTATCTGCTCTTAGCAAAATAATCCAGTTGTTTTCCTTCTCCTCTGTATATGTCATTATGTTACCTCCTCTTGCATTAGGTTCTATTACTTCTAGTACCCTAAATTGAAATTCATGTTGAGTGTTGTGTAAGACAGTGTGCTTGGCTAAAGCATTCTGTGTATTACTTTTTCTGATGTTATAAATATGCTCTCTTATCCTGTCATGTAGTGGGCGGTTCATCTTACCCACATAAAATGATGAACATATTTTGCAAACTGCCAGGTAAACAACGTTAGGTGTCATACAATTTGCATGTGTTCTAAAATAAAATGTTTTACCATTATCTGGATGGATAAATGTGGTATTGCTGTCAATATAACAACAAAAATTGCAATGACCACATTTTTCTGTATGTCCTGAACTAACATGCTGTATAGCTTTCTTAGGATAACAGAGGCGTCTTTTTAAGTTGTTTCTGTTCCTATATATAAAAGAGGGTTCTTTGCCAACTATATTAGAAATCTCTTCGTCAGCCTTTAGTATATCCCAATGTTTACATATGATATTCTTGACTTCAAATAAATCTGTTGTATAACTTGTTGCAAATTTGACATTCAAAGGTGTCGGAGGAATATCAGTTCTAATGATATCTTGTACTGGACCAAAATAAGGTTTTTTTATTAAAGTTTTGTACTATATTTATATTTCTTGCTGTATTCAAAGGATGCGCTTTTTTAAATGGAGTTAGTTTTTTATATATATTTTTATATATATATATATTTTTACATGATTAGTAGCAGTAATGAATGCAGGGTGGCCACGGTGGTGCAGTGGTTAGCATTGCCGCCTCACAGCAAGAGGTTCTCCGGTTCAATCCCTGGCTGGGGTGCCTTCTGTGCGGAGTCTGCATGTCCTCTCTGTGGTAGCGTGGGGGTGCTCCGGTTTCCTCCCACATCCCAAAGACATGCTGCAGGTGGATTGGACACTCTAAATTGGCCCTAGGTGTGCATGTGAGTGTGCCTTCTGTGGAAGGTTGGGCGCTGGGCTGGCAACTCGGCACTGTAAAACTCCATTGCCAATCAATGTGCGGAGAAGGTGATCCGCTGTGGCGACCCCTAACCGGGAAAAGCCGGAAGAAGTAGCAGTAATGAATGCGCTGATATACTTTTGTATTTGCTGCTTTAAATGTTAAATGAACTAATTGATGTGTGATGATGATTGGTTCATTTGAATTGTACTCACTGTGTGCTTTAGTATTTAAACTGTCTATGTTAAGCAAACATTGTGATCTGATGAAGCTATTTTTTAGCGAAAGCGCTTATCCATTGTTTTACTAATAAAAGTATCTGGCTTTGAATATTAGATTTGACCCTTGCTTTTGCTCTTGTGCTACGTTTTTATTATATATTTACTGGTTGTTTCCACAAGAGCATTTACCAGTGAGAGCAGTATTTTGGATTTTTTGACTTTTTATTTTAGTTTTTACTGCTCATAACGGAGTAAGGTGACTTTCATACTGTGCTGTTGCCATTTTCGTCTACTACAACGCTAATTTTGTGACTATCGAGAAAATGTCAAGCATAGAATTAGATTATGTGCCCAGAAGTGAACACCGGGGCAGAGAAACACTCGAAACCAGATTTCATAAACATTTGAATGGAATTTCCAATCCTTCTTGGTTTGTGCTTGATGAAGCAAGCTCAGCTGACGTCAGTGGAGTGACAGTAGGCATGCAGGCACTTTACCGAGCGCTGGACTACATTGAGAAGGACTTCCTTAAACTAAAACGTCTACAGGCACAGCGTGCCCATTTCCGATACTGTCTTGACCACCATATAGTGCCTCGTGGTTTGAGAGTATTCTGTATGCCTAGCCAAGGCACTGACTTTCCAGAACTGTTAGCGCGTTGGCAGCGCATTAACTTAGAGACCAGTCGTGAGTATCTTAAGCTCTTGATCGACTTTTTTAGTCCTGAGGAAAAGAAACTAACTGACTCAATTAATTCTAAACAAAAACACTTATTTACTGACTTTCCTGAAAATATCGTATATCCACTATTTGAAAATTTACTTGACTGTGTTTCCGCTTATGATCGGAAACTTTTGCAACAAAAAAGAAATAAAGTGATACGTGACTTGAATGATTTTAAACTAGGTCAAGTGTTTGTTTGGCAGAGACATAACAATGATAGACTAGTTACTAATGTATATGAGGGTCAGACCAATGTTAATACTGTACAACCAACTAGAATGAATGTAACTAATACATATACGAGAAATGCTGGTAGTAATAGAGGTTTAGCATCCTCTACAGATGTTCCTGACAGTCTGAATATGCCTAATAATGCTAATTTGAATGGTTTAGATAATAGTAAATCTACTTATGGCTTACAACCTGACAGTAATGAAGAAGAGAGATCTAGTACTGTAAATACAAATAATAATATAGAGATTGCAATAAGTGATGTACCTTGCAATGAATTAAATGATTCTAATGATGTAATTAGATTAGTGCATTCCAGCGCACAGGAAAGCATTAATCTATACCCTGAGGTTAATGTTGTTAAAAACAAACCTTCAGTTACTTCAGAGCCAGCAGTTAGACCTAAAACAAAGGAAGGTAATCAGCATGTAGTTGATGCCAATTTTACTCTCCCTTTACCCGTGCGCATGGACAAAGGCCCAAGGAGGTCACGTTCCATGAGCAGGGGAAGGCAAAAGAGGAAATTGTCAGAAGACTCTCTACACAATACCACGATAAAGAAAATGTGGGTGAAGAAAAGGTAGTGTTTAACCTCTCTTCTGTTGAATTAACTGACTCTGACATCTCTTTGTTAAGTAAGGGCCTGAATTATATACCGAAGACAACTGGCTGTCTTACTGACACAATTATGGATTTAAGAATATTTTGTAGGAATTTAATGTTGAAATATAATTTCAGGGATAAGGATAGCAGTGTCAGAGAAGGCCCTATATTCAAGAATCTTAGTGATTATGTACCCGTAAACCACCCTCTAGTAGAGGCTTTTTTGAAAGTAACTGAGGAAGAGTTGCATCATTACTATGAAACTAAGACATATAATAAATTAAAGCAATCAGATAATTTAACATTCAATGAAAGGAAAAGCTTGAATAACCTGCAATTAAATAAGAATATTGTAGTTAGGCCAGCAGATAAAGGTTCTGGTGTTGTCGTCCTGGACAAAGAACATTACATGAATGCTATGCATGATATGTTACAAGACAAATTTTATGGTATCATTAATACATCAGATGTTCATGACACCTGTAGGTATGTATTTGATACCCTTACTGATATTTACAAAAGTAATTTAATTGATAGAAATGCCTATGAATACCTTATGGTTGAGAAACCAATGTTGCCTTTAATTGATGGACTTCCTAAGTTACATAAAGATTCAAGTAACCCACCAATGAGGCCCATTGTATCTGGAAGAGGGTGGGTTACTGAACATTTATCAGTATTTATAGAGAAGCATTTAAGACCCATTTTGAATAAAAATAAATTTGTCTTACGTGACACAAAGCAATTTTTGGTAGACCTTTATGAATGCATCACACATTGTGACAATATTAATGCTTGTTATTTTGTCACCCTAGATATACAGTCCTTGTTCACTGTAATACCCAATGAACTAGGTTTAACTTTTGTCACGAATTATTTAAAAGAATGTAGTGACTATTCTGAATTGTTGATAGATCTGATTGTCCATTTTCTTGAACTTGTGCTTTATAATAACATGTTTATGTTTGATGATAAGATTTTTAAGCAACATGAAGGCGTAGCAATGGGCACTCCTTGTGCCAACAGCTACGCCAACATGTTTCTAGCATTTTGGGAACAAGATGTTCTGTTTAAAAAAAAGTTTTTTAAGGAATATGTCATCTTCTTTTGTAGATTTGTAGACAATGTCTTTTTTCTATGGAATGGAACAGTAGATAACTTAGAAAAGTTTTTAAACATCATGAATAGCTTGACAGATTGTTTGAAATTCACTATGCAATACTCTTATGAGAAAGTGGTGTTCCTAGATGTTTATGTAGAAAGGTTACACAATGGTCTCATCAACACAGGGGTATATCGGAAACCTTGTCACAGCAACATGTTACTATATAGGACAAGTATGCACCCACCCCACATTTTTAAAAATATAATTAAAGGACAATCTTTAAGATGCTCTAGGCTAAATCCGTCAGAAATAGGCTTAGAAAAAGATCTGTCATGTTTACGGAATAGATTAAAGAATAGGGGCTATAAAATTAGTGAAATAGATCAATACACTACTGAAGCCCTCAATTCACGTGATGTTAGAGGTAAACCTTATTTTGGTCCAGTACAAGATATCATTAGAACTGATATTCCTCCGACACCTTTGAATGTCAAATTTGCAACAAGTTATACAACAGATTTATTTGAAGTCAAGAATATCATATGTAAACATTGGGATATACTAAAGGCTGACGAAGAGATTTCTAATATAGTTGGCAAAGAACCCTCTTTTATATATAGGAACAGAAACAACTTAAAAAGACTCCTCTGTTATCCTAAGAAAACTATACAGCATGTTAGTTCAGGACATACAGAAAAATGTGGTCATTGCAATTTTTGTTGTTATATTGACAGCAATACCACATTTATCCATCCAGATAATGGTAAAACATTTTATTTTAGAACACATGCAAATTGTATGACACCTAACGTTGTTTACCTGGCAGTTTGCAAAATATGTTCATCATTTTATGTGGGTAAGACGAACCCACTACATGACAGGATAAGAGAGCATATTTATAACATCAGAAAAAGTAATACACAGAATGCTTTAGCCAAGCACACTGTCTTACACAACACTCAACATGAATTTCAATTTAGGGTACTAGAAGTAATAGAACCTAATGCAAGAGGAGGTAACATAATGACATATACAGAGGAGAAGGAAAACAACTGGATTATTTTGCTAAGAGCAGATAGAGGCTCAGGACTAAATGACAAAGTCTCTATCAAACCTGTACTTAAGCATGAGCACATAAAGATATGAGAATATTTAGTTATTTTTAAATTATAATAGAGATATATATAAATATTTTTATAATGCATTTTAACAACAAGAAAATTTTTATTAAAGTTTTGTACTATATTTATATTTCTTGCTGTATTCAAAGGATGCGCTTTTTTAAATGGAGTTAGTTTTTTATATATATTTATATATATATATATATATATATTTACATGATTAGTAGCAGTAATGAATGCGCTGATATACTTTTGTATTTGCTGCTTTAAATGTTAAATGAACTAATTGATGTGTGATGATGATTGGTTCATTTGAATTGTACTCACTATGTGCTTTAGTATTTAAACTGTCTATGTTAAGCAAACGTTGTGATCTGATGAAGCTATTTTATAGCGAAAGCGCTTATCCATTGTTTTACTAATAAAAGTATCTGGCTTTGAATATTAGATTTGACCCTTGCTTTTGCTCTTGTGCTACGTTTTTATTATATTAATTATTAATATATACACTATATGTGGTACAATTATAGTGATGAGAAAAGGTGAAAGCATAGTAAGTAAAGGTGTGGTAATATAAAGGACACATATAAGTATTAGTGCCAATATATACACTATATGTGGTACAATTGCAGTGATGTGAAAGGGTGAACGTATAGTTAGTAAAGGTGTAATATAAAGCACACATATCAATATTAGTGCCAATATATACACTATATGTGGTACAATTGCAGTGATGTGAAATGGTGAAAGTATAGTAAGTGAAGGTGTGGTAACATAAAGGATACATATCAACATCTGTTCCAATATATACACTATATGTGGTACAATTGTAGTGATGAGAAAAGGTGAAAGTATAGTAAGCAAAGGTGTAATATAAAGCACACATATCAATATTAGTGCCAATATATACACTATATGTGGTACAATTGCAGTGATGTGAAATGGTGAAAGTATAGTAAGTGAAGGTGTGGTAACATAAAGGATACATATCAACATCTGTTCCAATATATACACTATATGTGGTACAATTGTAGTGATGAGAAAAGGTGAAAGTATAGTAAGCAAAGGTGTAATATAAAGGACACATATCAATATTAGTGCCAATATATACACTATATGTGGTACAATTGCAGTGATGTGAAATGGTGAAAGTATAGTAAGTGAAGGTGTGGTAACATAAAGGATACATATCAACATCTGTGCCAATATATACACTATATGTGGTACAATTGTAGTGATGAGAAAAGGTGAAAGTATAGTAAGTAAAGGTGTAATATAAAGGACACATATCAATATTAGTGCCAATATATACACTATATGTGTTACAACTGTAGTGATGTGAACGGGAGAAAGTATAGTAAGTAAAGTTGTGGTAATATAAAGGACACATATCAATATTAGTGCCAATATATACACTGTATGTGGTACAGTGGTAGTAATGGGAAAGGTTGAAAGTATAGTAAGTAAAGGTGTGGTAATATAAAGGAGACATATCGATATTATTATATATACTATAGGTGGTACAATTGTAGTGATGAGAACGGATGGAAGTATAGTAAGTAAAGGTGTGGTAATATAAAGGAAACATATCAATAATAGTGCCACTATATGTGGTACAATTGTAGTGATTAGAAAGGGTAAAATATAGTAAGTAAATGTGTTAATATAAAGGACACATATCAATATTAATATAAACACTATATGTGGAACAATTGTAGTGATGAGAAAGGGTGAAAGTATAGTAAGTAAAGGTGTGGTATTATAAAGGACACATATCAATATTAGTGCCAATATGTACACTATATGTGGTACAATTGCAGTGATGTGAAATGGTGAAAGTATAGTAAGTGAAGGTGTGGTAACATAAAGGATACATATCAACATTTGTGCCAATATATACACTATATGTGGTACAATTGTAGTGATGAGAAAAGGTGAATGTATAGTAAGTAAAGGTGTAATATAAAGGACACATATCAAAATTAGTGCCAATATATACACTATATGTGGTACAATTGTAATGATGAGAAAGGGTGAAACGATAGTAAGTAAACATGTGGTAATATAAAGGACACATATCAATATTAGTGCCAATATTGTACACTGTATGTGGTACAACTGTAGTGATGTGAACTGGAGAAAGTGTAGTAAGTAAAGCTGTGGTAATATAAAGGACACATATCAATATTAGTGCCAATATATACACTGTATGTGGTACAGTGGTAGTAATGGGAAAGGGAGAAAGTATAGTAAGTAAAGGTGTGGTAATATAAAGGTCACATATCAATATTAATATATACACTATATGTGGTACAATTGTTATGATAAGAAAGGGTGAAACAATAGTAAGTAAACGTGTGGTAATATAAAGGACACATATCAATATTAGTGCCAATATATACAATGTATGTGGTATAGTTGTCATGATGAGAAAGGGTGAAAGTATAGTAAGCAAAGGTGTGGTAATATAAAGGACAAATATCAATATTAAGATATACACTATATGTAGTACAGTTGCAGTGATGAGAATGGGTGAAGGTATAGTAAGTAAAGGTGTGGTAATATAAAGAATACATATCAACATTTGTGCCAATATATACACTGTATGTGGTACAATTGTAGTGATGTGAAAGTATAGTATGTAAAGGACTAATATAAAGGACACATATCAATATTAGTGCCAATATATACACTATATGTGTTACAACTGTATTGATGTGAACGGGAGAAAGTACAGTAAGTAAAGGTGTGGTAATATAAAGGACACATATCAATATTAGTGCCAATATATACACTATAGGTGGTACAATTGTAGTGATGAAAAAGGGTGGAAGTATAGTAAGTAAAGTTGTGGTATTATAAAGGACACATATCAATATTAGTGTCAATATGTACACTATATATGGTACCGTTGTAGTGACGAGAAAGGGTGAAAGGGTAGTAAATAAAGGTGTGGTAATATAAAGGCCACATGTCAATATTAATATATACACTATATGTGGTACCATTGTAGTGATGAGAAAGGGAGAAAGTATAGTAAGAAAAGGTGTGGTAATATAAAGGACACATTTCAATATTAGTGCCAATATATACACTATATGTGGTAGAATTGTAGTGATGAGAAAGTATAGTAAATAAAGGTGTGGTAATGTAAAGGACACATTTCAATATTAAGATACACACCATATGTGGTACATTTGTAGTGATGAGAAAGGGTGAAAGTTCAGTAAGGAAAGGTATGGTAAAATAAAGGACACATATCAATATTAATATATACACTACATGTGGTACACTTGTAGTGATGAGAAAGGGTGAAAGTATAGTAAGGAAAGGTGTGGAAATATAAAGGACACATATCAATATTAGTACCAAGATATACACTATATGTGGTAGAATTGTAGTGATGAGAAAGTAAAGTAAGTAAAGGTGTGGCAATGTAAAGGACACATATCAATATTAATATGTACACTATATGTGGTACAATTGTAGTGATGAGAAAGGGTGATAGGATAGTAAGTAAAAGTGTGGTGGTATAAAGGATACTTATCAATATTAGTGCCAATATATACACTATACGTGGTACCATTGTAGTGTTGAGAAAAGGTGAAAGTATAGTAAGTACAGATGTGGCAATATAAAGGACACATCAATATTAATATATACACTATAAGTGCTGCAACTGTAGTGATGAGAAAGGGTGAAAGTATAGTAAGTAAAGGCATTGTATTATAAATGACACATATCAATATTAGTGCCAATATGTACACTATATGTGGTAAAGTTGCATTGATGAGAAAGGGAGAAAGTATAGTAAGTAAAGGTGTGGTAATGTAAAGGACACATATCAATATTAATATATACACTATATGTGGTACAATTGTAGTGATGAGAAAGGGTGAAAGTATAGTAAGTTAAGGTGTTGTAATATAAAGGACACATATCAATATTAATATATACACTATATGTGGTACAACTGCAGTGATGAGAAAGGGTGAAAGTATAGTAAGTAATGTGTGGTAGTATAAAGGATACATATCAATATTAGTGCAAATATATACACTATATGTGGTACAATTGTAGTGATGAGAAAAGGTGAAAGTATTGTAAGCAAAGGTGAGGTAATATAAAGGATACATATCAATATTAGTGCCAATATATGCACTATATGTGGTACAGTTGTAGTTATGAGAAAGTGTGAAAGCATAGCAAGTAATGGTGTGGTAATATAAAGGATACATATCAATATAAATATAAACACTGTATGTGGTACAATTGTAGTGATGAGAAAGGGCAAAACTATAGAAGGTAAATGTTTGGTAATATAAAGGACACATATCAATATTAATATATGCACTATATGTGGTACAATTGTAGTGATGAGAGAGGATGAAAGTATAGTAAGTAAAGGTCTGGTAATATAAAGGACACATATCAATATTAATATATACACTATATGTGGTACAATTGCAGTGATGTGAAAGGGTGAAAGTATAGTAAGTAAAGGTGTGGTAATATAAAGTACACATATCAATATTAGTGGCAGTGTATACACTACATGTGGTACAATTGTAGTGATGAGAAAGAGTGAAAGTATAGTAAGTAAAGGTGTGGTACTATAAAGGACAGATATCAGTATTAGTGCAAATATATTCACTATATGTGGTACAGTTGTAGTGACGAGAATGGGTGAAGGTATAGTAATTAAAGGTGTGGTAATATAAAGGTCACATATCAATATTAATATATACACTATATGTGGTACTATTGTAATGACGTGAAAGGGTGAAGGTATAGTAATTAAATGTGTGGTAATATAAAGGACACATATCAATATTAATATATACACTATATGTGGTAGTGATGAGAAAGGGTGAAAGTATAGTAAGTAAAGGTTTGGTAATATAAAGGACACATATCAATATTACTATATACACTATATGTGATACAATTGTAGTAATGAGAAAGGGTGAAAGGATAGTAAGTAAAGGTGTGGTAATGTAAAGTACACATATCAATATTATTATATATACTATATGTGGTACAATAGTGATGAGAAAGGGTGAAAGTACAGTAAGTAAAGGTTTGGTAATATAAAGGACACATATCAATATTAGTGCCAATATATACACTATATGTGGTAGAATTGTAGTGATGAGAAAGTAAAGTAAGTAAAGGTGTGGTGATATAAAGGACACATATAAATATTAATATATACACTATATGTGGTACAACTGCAGTGATGAGAAAGGGTGAAAGTATAGTAAGATCACATGTGGTAATATAAAGGACACATGAATATTATTATATACACTATGGGCAGGATTCACGAAGGCGTGCACGGAGTCTAAGAGTAGTGTAAGACTCCATGCAGCCTTCGTGATCCAGGAACAGCCCTAAAGTCCGTGTAAGAGACCATCTAAAACGTCTCTTACACGGACTGGGCGTGGATATGCTAATCACCTCACTTGCAGCCCAAAGGCATGCAAATGAGTTAGATTAGCGATCCACAAAGCCCAAAGCAGTCCGTGTAAGAGTCGTTTTAGCTGCAGAAATGTACTCAGTTGACAACTGAATACGTTTCTGCAAAAACCACAACAGAGCCATGTCGACTCCAAATAAAGGGTGCATATGTGTCAGGCAGCATGCCAATGGCCAAATATGTGGCCATTGGCAAGGTACCCTGATGCAAATATGAAAAATAAATATTTTAAATGTTTAAACGCAGCGCATCCCCGCGCAAACGGGCTGTGCTGTATAAAACATAAAAATGAAGGTTATAAACCCACAAATGTGGGTTTTATGCAAGACATGGATTTACAATGCAGAGACCAGCAGACCAAAAACAACATGGCCACCAGTTAGTGGTTGCTAAGGGGGGAAGCTGAGTCTAAGACATGTAACTAAGCATTAGTAGGCAATCTGATGTAAATGAGTGTTAGGATACTGAATTCTACTGTCACATAGCAAATGAGCACATTCTGAGTAGTGTAAGAGATACATAAGGGGGAGGAATAGAGTAGGAGATTGTTGACATCACAGGGGGGGGGAATGGCAGAAAGATATGCAGTTCATTGGAGGTCAGTGTTACATGACAGATGTCAGACACATATCATGGAAAGAGGAGTGCCACAACATAAGCATGGGAAAGTCAAGAAATGGAAGGTGTACACTGTTGCTTACACCAAAGTTTCTTGCTGGGCGTGCATGCGCACGTGTGCGCGCCATGAAGCGCAAGTAGGGCAGTGTGCGCACATGTAAGGCAGACTGAGCATGTGGGAGCCTGTTGGCAGACTTGTAAGACTGTTTGCGCTGGTGTGCGTGTTTTAACCCGAATAAGCAGATTCTGAACCGTGTAAGCATGTGTGCGTGCGTGTAAGCCACTGTGAGCGTGTTTCTGCTAGTATGCACGTTGCTCCCCCCTGAGGAAACAGAAAGGAAAAAGGAAGCAACAGAATTATTAGGAAGCTAGCAGGGAATACTGCTGGAGCTAGCAGGTGAAAACAATTAGAAGCAGGCAATTACACAGGCAGAATAGTAGCTCAGCCCAGCACTTAAAACTCTGCAAACAGCAGTGCAGGATGTTTCTCTCAAGAGACACTGCAAGACAGGAGTAAGCTATTAGAAGTGAAAACTGAAAAAGCTGAATCTCAGAGCAGAAATGCTAGTGGCTGCCATTGCTGTCATAAGGAGACATAGGCTACTTGCTGAGGGCGGTGACAATGCAGATGGTGCCAGACAACCCACAGTGAGGAGACGGAGAAGAGTGTACAGGCCCAGGGTCACCTACCATGGGTTACATGAGCTGGAGATAGTAGAGCGCTATAGAGTGGACAGAGACCTCCTGCAGCAAATTGTCGAGCTGTGCAGGCCACACTTCACACACAGAACCAACAGAGGGGAACCCATCCCAGTGGAAACCAAGGTATGTGTTGGCATAAGAATACTAGCAACAGGTACCTTCCAGAGACCAACTGGTGATATGATGGGGATATCACAGGCATCAGCCTCCAGGGTACTGCACCAGTTCCTGGATGCCATGTCAGCACATGTCAGTGATCATGTATATTTCCCCAATGCCCGTGAGGTATTGGCCAGCAATATGCGTCTCTTCCAGCAAATAGCGGAATACCCTGAGGTAGTGGGTGCAATAGACTGCACGCACATACGCATCAAAGCACCAGCCGGTGAGCGAGGTAGGGCCTACATTAACCGCAAGGGCTTCCCCTCCATCAACTGCCAGGTTGTGTGTGATGCTCAGGGCATAATAATGAATGTGTGTGCTGGCTGCCCTGGGAGCTACCATGATTCCCATATCTGGCATTTGACGCAGCTGTACCAGACATTTGCCAATGGGGACATCCCACACGGACACCTAGTGTGGGATGCAGGTTATGCACTGGAGCCATGGCTGATGACACCCATCAGAAACGCACACACACCTGAACAGGAATGCCATAATGAGGCACATGCACAAACACGTAATGTAATAGAGCGTGTGTTTGGGCTGCTCAAGTCACGGTTCCAGTGTCTGGACACATCTGGTGGAGCCTTGCAGTACTCACCAACTACATGTACCCAAATTGTCATGGTATGTGCTATGCTACATAATATGATCTTGCGAAAACAGCTGCAGCAGGACCAGCAGAGGGCCGGGCCAAACAGCCCCCCACCATTGCCAAGGCCATCACAGGCAGAGCGTGACTCGGAGGAGGAACAACCTGAGCCTGCCCCAGTAGGCAGAAGGAGGCATGCCCAGTATGCCCTGGCCTTGGCAAAGAGGCAATGCATAGCACATACACTGGCTCAGTAGGAACCCTGGGAATGATACCCCTCTCTGACTCACTCATATAATAACATGGATGCCTAAAATGACATAACCTGCTCTCAAACATGTACAGGGAGTGTAATATGTGCATCCGACAGAGGCAGCCCTGCAGCACCACCTGAGGTATGAATGCCATGTGTTAAGTAATGTAACACCATGTAGTATATGCACACTTGAGGACCCTGACTAACATTCTACCCTCACCAAGCATGATGCCACAATATGACGATGGGATGATCAATTGCAATAATTGGCTGAAGTATTGCAGTTAGTCAAAGGGGATCCAATGTGTGCCAGCCTGGGATGACATGCTGAGCATGACATGATGCTCCACCTGCTAGGGGTGGCGTGCACCTATCGGTCCAGACCTTATGGATACTGGCAAAGGCTGTCATTACCCACAGCGTGCCCTAAATAGGTAAGGCTCAAAACACAAACCCACCTCCATAGGTATCACAAGGGATAAGAACCTAGATGTAATGCTACCCACTGCCAGAAGTCTAAACAGCAAGATGCATGCACTGTAAACTCACCCACTATGGAGAATGTTGATATCTACCAGGTTACACCTCATACTGTGCTGTACAGCCTCAAAACATGGAACAAGCTACAAAAGGAGGGTGACTAGCAATAATTGTCAAGGATAACCACACCCCCTTGTTGGTACCACAACAAGAAGCAACATGGACTAGCCATGGTCAAGTAACAGTGGCTAAAACTGCTTCACAGTTTATAGCCTGCTACAGACTACTGTCCTAACACCAGGAACTGCACCTGGCCTATTTTGGAATACATGAATATATCAAGCCCCCCAAACCACATTATATTGGTTGACTGAAAATATCCAGACATAAACTGGGAGCATTATACTAGCTCCAACACTGTAGGAGAAAAGTTCCTAGAATCCATAAACCAAAATGCCCAGGAACAACGTACCACTCCCACAAGAGGGGTAAGCATACTGGATGTGATAATCAGCAACATGAGTACTGGATGGCAAGACGAGAAGTGTATCCCTCACTGGTAAGATCAGACCATAGAGTAATCACACTGGATATACACATCCTGACCACAGTCCCTGGCCAGAAAACCACAGTGAAAAACATGTGTAAAGCAAAAGTTGCACTCCTCCAAACTGATGTGGAACCCATTAAAGGCCCTGTGCAGGTGCAAAATATGGGCCACACCTCAGAACCTGTTATACAGGCATTCCATGAACACAGCCAGGAATGCTTGGATTATGCAATCACAAATAACAACAAGACACAATGCCATACATGCAGGCATCTGGCATGCTGGACTCCAGCCATTACCAAACCATGCAAGAGAATGAGGAAGCTACTACATGATAGAGCAAACATAAAAAGGGAAGTAATCACTGATCAGTAGTATGGCAATAAAATATGTCCACACATACAATCCACTAAGGCCAGCTACAACAAGTTGAATCTGTGAATCCTGAGGCAATGTTACACCTGCCCCAAGTACACAGACAACCCTCAACTTCCCCCAAGAAATACAAATATATGTGAGAGATGCAACCAGTTATCCAAACCAGAGGCTGAGCTCCCTCAACTAAGTACTGTCAAAACTAGTCAGGAGGAGAAGGTAACCACACACACCACAAACCCAGTCCCACATAGACCTATCACAACTGCAAACCAAAGACATAAACACAGAAAAACATTCCCGGAGGCCCTAATTACAAACACACCACACCAACAGAGGTCTCCAAAGCAGACCCCCAAGCAACCACAACCTCCAAACATAGCACATGCAACACATAGTACACAAAGCTGGTGTGCCAAACAGTCACAGGCCAGAAGGAGAAACAACATGCCTGATACAGTTGTAATAGGTGACTCCATAGTCAGACACACTGCTGTCCCACTCACCAGACTGAACAAGGGAAAGGGTACAGTAAGCTGCCTGTAGGCTGCTACAATACGCCACATAACACAAGTACGCAGGTCACCCCAAAGCAAGTAGAAATATGATGCTGTCATTGTCCATGCTGGTGTGAATGAACTGAGATGTACCTCCCTGGACTACATGAAAAGAGACATAGATGAGCTCTCTGAGTATGTACTCCAGGCCGGTATGACACTGACCGTTTGCAGCATCCTACCCTCACCAAGAATGATGCCACAGTACAAACACAGAATGATCAGCTTTAACAAGTGGCACAATTACTGCTGTCATTCCAAGAGGATCTAATGTTTGTCTGCTTGGGATGTCATGCTTGACAAGCCATGCTGCTGTTCCAGGGATGGCTTGCACCTGTTACCCCTGGGCATCTGGATATTGGATAAGGCTTTTGCCACCTCCATAGAGCCTTATGTAGGCAAGGCTGAAAAGACTAACCCACCACCCTAGAAAACATAAGTGGTAAGAAACATAAGGGTAAGGCTGACCAATGCCAGATGTGTAAACCGCAATATGCATGCTCCTGAGGCCCTCCCCAGTATGGAGAACATCGATGTCTGTGCAGTGACAGAAACCTGCTGCAAGCCTCCTGACAGCACACCAGCACACCAGTGCTACCAGGTTATACCTCATATCATGCGTTATGGCCCCAAAACCTGGACCAAAACATAAAAGGAGGGGGAGTATCCATATTCAGCACAGACACCCATACGTCCAGGTAACTGACAATGCACGAAGCATCGAAGACCACCCATGTGCACCTAACCATAGGCAAAACTGCTGTACAGTCTGTAGCATGCTACAGACCACACTCTCACACACAGGAACCCCACCCAGCCATCCTGAAGACACTGGGCAGTATGAATGTCCCACCAAATACCAAACAAGGTACTCACAAATTACCACATAGGTGGTAAACCATTATGTATGGAAGGAGTAATCAGGGACCTAGGGACACAAGTGGACAGTAACCTGTTATGTGACACTCACATTGCCAATCTGGCTAGGAAGACTGTCTGTATTGGACACCGTATCATGAAAGGATTCACATCTACGTCAACAGAGGTCATTGTGCCCCTGTACTGTTTTCTTATCAGACCCATAATCTAGTACAATGCCTCATTTGGAATGTACCTTACCTGACACCTGCAGCAGTTAGAAAGACCTCAAAGTTACCTCACCAAGAGGATAAGGGGTCTCAAATATATATCATATGCTGCCTGGCTGTAGACACCCCAGCTGAATGCAGTCACATACTGCCTGTACAGAGGCATTGTATGCCTGTTGTAAAAGGCCATGTCCAACACAGGAGTAATGGACATGCTCCACCCCAGAAAACCCAAAGCCATCGGAGCTGTGAGAGTGAGAGATGTCATCCTCAACACATAATGAAATAGGATGTGCTGGAGGGACAGATACATAACTCAGAGGCTCCCTACACCCTGGAACAGAATCCCACTCCATGTTAGGCAGAGCCCCTCACTGACACTCTTCAACAGGAATCTTGCCAAGTGGATGGATGATCGTAGATGTACACCGGGGGTCTTCACTGTGTCATGTCCAGACAGAGGCACAGTAAAGTAAATCATAAATGGCCATAATATTCACATAGCAAGGGGTGGCAAAAGACACACACACTCTGGCTAGGCTTATAAATGCCCTAGCCTAGTATGAACCTATGAATCTATGAAGATACAAATTGTACAGGACACTAAGGATAATCACAAGGCTGTCTCAACTGATGGTAGGAACCTTGTTGGGAATTCACGGATATGCTCTGAATCACTCAAATATTGCAAACAACATACCAAACACACACACATATTGCCAACATACAACCTGACAGGTGCAGTGTAAACCCCCCCCCCCAAATGCAAAATATCTATCCCAGCAGACTGCTGGCCCCCTGGCATTGCAGATGCAGAGGTAACAGCCAGCATCTACAAAGCAAAACACACAGTAGCAATGGTATGAGATGGTGTCCTGGGCTGAGTCCAACATGGACTCCAAGAAGAATGGGATGCCAAATCACAGTACTGCTCAATGTCAGCCTTTACCACAGGATGTACCCCAAGAACAGTGTAACAAACAAGTGGTCCCTCCCAACAAGGTGTTGTGCCTGAATGGATACTGCAAACTACCACCCCAGAATCCTGACAAGCTTGGTCTGCACAGCTATGGAAAGGATCAGCATGTACCATAGACATAAAGATATTGGGGACCTACTGTCACCGGACCCTACCCAGTGTGGCTTTCTTAAGTGCAGATGCTGCCCCTTAAACATGTTTTACTCATTTGAAACAGTCATTAAGGTCATTGATGAGGGCAATGTGGTCCACACAGTGTAGCTGGACCTTGCAAAGGCTTCCATACAATACCCCACATGTTCATTATAGATAGGCTCACCAGCTTAAATATAAACCCCTATGTCAGTAGAGGGATTGCAAACCAGACCAAGGACAGAACTGACATGGTCAGACATGCTGCAGCCATGTCAGACTACAAACCAGATATAACTGGCATCCCACAAGGCTTGGTCCTGGGACCTCCCTCGTTTGGTATATATGTCCCATAGGTACAGGCCAACATGGAAGGACTGTGTCTGAACATGTTTGCAGAGGACTACAAACTGGCCACCATATCTGACCCTCCAGCTGACACAAGCATCCCACAAAAGGGCCACATAGAAACAGACAACTGGTGCCATAGCCATGTCAGCAAGCTAATTGCAGAAAAGTGTATAGTCAACCCCTGTGGATATACAGTAAGTGCCCACCAATTACCACATAGGTGTTAACCCATTAAGTACTTAACATGTAATGAGAGACCTGGGGACACAAGATGATAGATATCCTGCATTGGACAAACATGTGGCTGTAGTGGTTACAGAAACATACCATATACCCACCTACCATGGAGGTTGTCAGATCTAGATAAGGGGAGGTTATTGTGGCTCTGCAGTCATCCTTCATCAGCATTACAATTGACTACAATAGCCCCTGTGGGATGTACCTTAGCAGACACCTCCATCAACTGTAAAGTCCCCAAAAGTACCTCACCAGGAGTATCAAAGAGCTTGAACAGATGCCATGTGTTGCCTGATTAAACAAACTGCAGCTCCACACACTGCCATACTGCCCACCCAGAGGCAAGCTGTGCCTGATGTATAAAGCCATGTCCAAGCTGGAATCAATGAACATGTTGCACCTTGTACAATCTGAATGGCAGTGAGCTATGCACATGAGAGACCTGAACCCCAGCACTGACATACATAGGACAAGCTGTACTGAATGATCCATAACACAGAAGCCACCCCCACTCATGAGTAAACTCCCAGTACAGGTTAGCCAGAGAGTCACTCATCGACTCTCCTCAAGAGGAATCTTGATGAGTGGATGGGAGATGGTAGGTTTACCCTGGGTATCACTGTTATGTCACGGGTAGATGGAGGCACAGTATACTAACCGTGACATATGTCATGGCAAACTCCACCTACAATGTGTGTCGAAGGACAAACACACTCTCCGACTAGCATTAGAAATGGCCTAGGGCACATCGCTAGTGTTTGCCAATGTACACCTATGTTATGGAATACACTACCAATGTTGTACAAGCCTGGTTTAAGTAGTTCATATGTGAACATAATGCAACATGGTCAGATGTGCACAACTGGCCCCTAACCAGGCTATTGTGCTCACTATGAAAATGTAAAGAAGTGATAGGACTAAAGGCCAAGATACTGTCCACTGCAGTGAAAGTACTGAACCAGTACACCATACGGTACTACAGTGTTAGGTCAGTATAAAAGGATGTTGACAACTGTATGCAAAGTATCCCATGCAAACCCTGCAGGCAGAGTATAATCCCTGTTGTGTTCAGACACAAAGCAGTTGGACAGTAACTACACAACATGACACACAACACACAACCATAAACGTGAGATATTGTTGAAGTTCACACTCATCCACAAATGTGGTGGGCTGCAGAGTTCAACATATGGAAAGCTCACACTGGGCATGCCCGCACACTTTGAGAAATGAGACATATGTCAGACAACATGCCATGGGAAGCCTGAACTGGGCATGCTCACACACTTAGGCCAAATCTCAGTTTAGCATTTGGCCACACATATCTGGTATTTGTAACGTGTAATTCCAGGAACCAACCACATTACAGCAATCTGCCCAGTGCACACAGTTAAATGACTACAGAGACATACGTGATATAGTGGATCCCTCCCATATTCAAACATCTTCCACAGATACACAAGTTGTTCATAGAAACAGGGAATGCTATGGCAATAAAGACCTGCAAACAGTCTATCAGCAACAAATATTGTGCATCTGACAATTAAACATATGGGTGTAGAGGTCAACACTAGGCTGTTTGCCCTAGGGAATGACAGCTTAGCCAGAGTGTGCTTGGCGCCTGCCTCCCCAGTACAGTAGGCTACTGTGCCACTGTAAAGTAGGTCACATAAGGCACCGTGTGAGGCTAGTGTGCTGTGCCTCTGTCAAGCAGGGACACAGTGGAGATCCCAGGGGTTGAATTTGCTAAGCCACATCCATGTTGTTTGTGTGTGCTGGAAGAGGGTTGCTGAGGACCTCTAACAGTACGTGGGTGTGAATAACAGACTGAGGGGAGCCTTATCTGCATTGTCTGGACAATTTCACTGTCAACACTTTGTCGTGATGATTATGAGGTATTGAAGTGTCGTGCCAGTACTGTTCAGAGATGTCCTCCCTCTGTGGGCTACTGCTCTGCAGTGTATTAGCTCACTCTGTCTGTTGGACAGCTCATATATGGCTGGTGTACACCTGACAGATGTCCTGTTGTGGATCAGTCATGGGTATATTTGGGATAGCATGATCAATGCAAACCTTCCACATGCTCATAGAATGCAATTGTCAAGGAGTATGCAGAGTGACCAGTATACTCCCCCAGCATGGGTCCTTTGAAGTCTTCCACCCCAGTCTTCACAAGTGTAAAGTCTGCTTTTGATAAATACACTTTGTTTGCAGTGACAACCTTGCCTGGGGGTGGGGATGGGATATGGATGTCCAGGGAAAGGTGGGTATGGCCACATATCAACAATGGTGGTCTATCTCTGGTGTGGAACAGTGAGTACCCATGTTGTAGATGGTCAGGTGAAATATGTATTCCTCCTTGTGGCTGTGGTGAGTGGTCCTGCCATAGCACATGGACTCACAAATTGTAGTGGCTGTAGGGTAATGTTTTAGAGGCCTGAGTAGTTCCCACACACAACATACCTGTACCTGACATTAACAACTGGAATGGTGTATGTGAACACCTGCATATCTTGGCACTGTTCCCAGGGAAGCAAAGTGTGTCTCCTGGATGGGGGAGGGGTGGTCCAAACTGGTTGTGTTGTGTGTTACAGGTCCTGTGGTCACGAAGCATGGTATAGAACATAACCTGCCAGTGCTATGTGCATAACTGACCCTGAAGTAGGTGGCTGCAAATGCATATATATGCTATCCCCCACCTGACAGGGAGTACTAGATGTACATACCTCTGTAGAAATAATTATGTCAGCACCCTATAAATACTGCAGATGAGAACAGATGCCCAGTGATTCGGATAGTGCGCTCTGCTAATGCATCTCCCTCAAGTGTCATAATATAGTTAGGTAGGGGTTTGAATCCTGCAAATGCTCATCGTGAGTGGGGTTGGTGTGTGTGCAAGTCTGTGTGAGGGAAATGTCCCTTTTGGCAACTGGGAAAACACATTACAGGATGCACATTCCCCTTTCTAAACACTGATGATGTCAGCACCCTATAAGTACAGCAGGAGAAGAGAAACCTCCCAGTAATGTGAATAACACACTCTGCTAATGTGTCAGTCTTGAGTGTCATAACATAGTTAGGTAGGGGTTTGAATCCTGCAAATGTGCAGTGTGTGTGGAGGGGGGTGGTTAGTGTGTGTGCAATTCTGTATGAAAGAAATGTCCCTTTTGGCAACTAGGAGAACACACTATAGGATGCACATTCCTCTTTCTAAACACTGATGATGTCAGCACCTTATAAGTACAGCAGGAGAAAGGAAACCTCCCAGTAATGTGAAAAGCGCACTCTGCTAATGTGTCTGTCTCAAGTGCCATGACATAGTTAGGTAGGGATTTGAATCCTGCCAATGCGCAGTGTGTGTGGAGGGGAGTTAGTATGTGTGCAATTCTGTAGGAAAGCAATGTCCCTTTTGGCAACTAGGAGAACACACTACAGGATGCACATTCCTTTCTAAACACTGCTGATGTCAGCACCCTATAAGTACAGCAGGAGAAGGGAAACCTCCCAGTAATACGAATATCGCGCTCCGCTAATGCGTCTATCTCGAGTGTCATAACATAGTTAGGTAGGGGTTTGAATCCTGCAAATGCTCAGTGTGTGGAGGGGGGCTAGTATGTGTGCAATTCTGTATGAAAGAAATGTCCCTTTTGGCAACTAGGAGAACACACTACAGGATGCACATTCCTCTTTCTAAACACTGATGATGTCAGCACCCTATAAGTAAAGCAGGAGAAGAGAAACCTCCCAGTAATGCAAATAGCATGCTCCGCTAATGCGTCCATCTCGAGTGTCATAACCTAATTAGGTAGGGGTTTGAATCCTGCAACTGTAAGTGTGTGGGTGAGGGGGGGTTAGTGTGTGTAATTCTGTGTGAGGAAAATGTCCCTTTTGGAAAGTAGGAGAACACATGACAGGATGCACATTCCCCTTCTAAACACTGATGATGTCAGCACCCTATAAGTACAGCAGGAGAAGAAAAACTTCCCAGTGATGTGAATAGCACGCTCTGCTAATGCATCCATCTTGAGTGTCATAACATAGTTAGATAGGGGTTTGAATCCTGTAAATGGCAAGTGGGGGGTGGAAGTAGGGTGTGTGCAATTACATGTGTGAGAAAACTGACCCTTTTGCCAACCAGTACAACACACCAGCTGCTGCATATACCAATCTCTACACAGAGATGATGTGAGCACCCTACAAGTACAGTGGAAGAGGCCAAATCTCCCAGTAATGCAAATAGCATGCTCTGCTACTGCGTCTCTCACTACTGTCATAGCACAGTTAGTTATGGCTTTGAATACCACACATGCCACATGTGTTTTTGTCACACAGAATGCCCATGTGTGTGGGTTGTTGTTCACAATAATGCATGACATTGATTAAAACAGTAATGGCAATGGACACAGATGATGTATGTGTGTGCCAAATACACATATGTATCTGTGACCTTCAATAGTTCCCATGGGTCATACCAGCATGTGTCACATGCTCAGAGAGCCCTTCCATGTTCCCTATCATGTAGTCCAGGAAGGTACATCACAGGTCAGCCATAGTGGCATGGACAATGACTGAGTCATATGTGTCCATGCCTCTGACTGACCTGTATGCTTGTGTCATGTGGTGAACCATAGTGCCCCACGGGCATATCACTGAGACCTTCACCTTGTCAGGCCTGGTGAGCATGACCTCACTGTACCAGACAATAAAGGTACCTAACACAACTGTAGCAGGTGTGTTGTCTAGCCGTACAGGCTGTGACTGTTTGGCACACAGGATTTGTGTGCTATGTGTTGCATGTGCTGTGTTCTGGCTTAACGTATGCCTGTGTGCCAGCTGCAGAGGTGTCTGCTGCTCAGGCAGGATGCTATTCTGAGGCTCCACGAATGGCCCAGTGTGTTCACATCTTTGGATTGCTGTCAGTGTAGGTCTACATCAGACTGGTATTGTAGACACTGTAGTATTTCATGCCACCTGACAGGTTATGCCAGTACTGGGTTCGGAGTGCTTAGTCCCCAGTTTGGCTATGTGGTTGCATCTCATACATGTGTTGTACATCCATGTGTAGGGGAGTGGGTTGACTGTGTACATGTGGCAGCTGTGACATTGCCACATGACCCACATATACCACAACTGTACCATAGAGGTGACTGACAAGTGACCTTTGCACATGCTACCATAGTATTGTGATTGCCATGGTGATTAACAGCACATAGGGCCAATGGGGAACAAGGTACATAGCTTCATAGGTGCATAGGTTCATAGGTTCATACTAGGCTATCTGCCGTAGGGCATTTATAAGCCTAGCTAGAATGTGGTTGGCTTTTGCCACCCATTTTAAATTAATTTGCCATGCCCTTTTCCGAGGTTAGTATACTGTGCCTCTGTCTAACAGTGACACAGACGTGATACCCGGGGTAAACCTACAATCTCCCATCCACTCATCAAGATTCCTCTTGAAGAGAGTCAATGAGGGACTCTGCCTAACCTGGACTGGGATTGTATTCCAGAGTGAAGGGGGCCTCTGGGTTATGAATCTGTCCCTCCAGCATGTCCTATTTATTTCAGTGCTGAGGTTCAAGTCTCTCAAGCACGTAGCTCAATGGGATTTGGATATTCTGAGGTGTAGCATGTCCATTAATTCCGGGTTGGACATGGCTTTATACATCAGGCACAGAACGCCTCTGAACAGGCGGTATGCCACTAAGTAGAGCTGGAGTTTCTTTAACCGGGCAGCATATGGCATCTGTTTGAGCCCTTTGATCCTCTTGGTGAGGTACTTTTGGGGTCTTTCCAGTTGCTGCAGGTGTCTGGTAAGGTATATCCCAACAGGGGCATTGTACTCAATTACGGGCCTGCTGAGGGATGAGTAAAGAGGCACATTGACCTCCCCTGATCTAGATGTGAATCCCTTCATGATGAGGTGGGCTATATAAAATGATTTTCTAACCACTGTGGCCACGTGGTTGTCAAATGAGAGATTGCTATCAACTTGGGTCCCCAGGTCCCTAATTACTTATTCTGTACTTAATGTATTACCACCTATGTGGTAATTTGTGGGCACTTTGTTTTTGCCAAAGGGGATGACTATACACTGTTTGGCATTTAGCTTGAGGCCATGGCTTTGGCACTAGTTGTCTGTTTCTATGAGGCCCTTTTGGAGGATGCTTGTGTCGGCTGGAGAGTCTATTATGGTGCCCAGTTTGCAGTCATCTGCGAACATGGTCAGCCACAGTCCTTCCTTGTTGGCCTGTACCTCCGAGAAATATATACTGAACAAGAGAGGTCCCAGGACTGAGCCTTGTGGGACACCATTTGTAACTGTTTTGGAGTCTGACATGGCTCCAGCAATTCTAACCATGTGGGTTCTGTCCTTGAGCCAGTTTCCAATCCATCTAGTGACATAGGGGTTGATATTTAAGCTGGTGAGCTTCTCTATAATGCCCGCGTGGGGTATTGTATTGAAGGCTTTTGCGAGGTCCAGGTAGGCTGTGTGGACCACCTTCCCCTCGTCAATGGCCTTGGTGACTGTTTCAAAGAAATCATCCAGGTTTAAGAGGCAGGGTCTGCCCTTAACAAAGCCGAACTGGGTAGGACCCAGTGTCTGTAGGTCCCCAATATCTTTATTTATGAGGTCCATGATGATCCTTTCCATAGCTTTGCAGACCAAGATAGTCAGGCCTATGGGGCAATAGTTTCCAGGATCCATTGGGGCAACACCTTTATGGAGAGGGACCACTGTTGCTGTACGCCACTCTTTGGGCACATATCCTGTAGTAAGGCTGAGATCGAACAGTAGTTTTATGTTTGGGTTTAGCACTTCTTGAAGTTCATGTAGGACACAGCCCTGGACACTGTCTGGTCCCATTGATGCTGTGTTTTTTGCTTTGGAGAGGGCGGCTCTTACCTGAGCATCTGAGATGTCAGGGGGGCAGCACTCTGCTGGGATAGATATTTGTCCTTTTGGTGTGGAGTGGGGGGAGACGTTTGCGCTGAACCTGTCAGCTAGGATGTTGGCAATGTCTGTGGGTTAGGTGATTCTTTTGTCATTTGGGACTAATTCTGAGCATATCTGGGAATTACCACCCAGGTTCCTAACATAACTAAAGAAAGACTTGTGATTATCCTTAGTGTCCTGTGCAATTTCCTCTCGAAGCTGGCCTTAGACAATTTTATGAGTGCCCATAGTTGTTTGCTAATACTGATTAGTGATGCCTTCCCTTTTTGGGAATTTGCTCTATCATTTAGTAGCTTCCTCCTTCTATTGTGTAGTTTGTTTATGGCTGGGGTCCACCAGACAGGACGTCTGCCTTTGGAGGATCGGGTCTTGGTTTTATTTGGGTGTAGTGTCTGTGATTAGTTAGCACTGGCATATATGACTGCTCACGTGGACAAATGCCAGGTAAGTCATATGCAATGTGTCACAGGCAACGTACATGTGAACAGGACAAACAGTGACGTTCTGTCAAGTGAGACATGGACATACATATAGTAAGCTATGCAGATGTCACTAGGAGTCCACAGAAGCTCTGTAACTGTGCATTGCAGGTGGGATCAGTGTTCCAGGGTAACTGCAAGCAAACATGCATGCAAACAAAGCTACAGTAAGCAGGGCTGCATGTAGTCCATTGTACAACAAACAGGCTGTACCACTTCCACTAGGTAACAGTGCAAATATGCAGGCACTATACACATGTACATGGAAATCCACAGGTCAGATGGCTAGGGTCCAGTCTCAGCGCACACAAGTGTACAGACCATGTACCATCAGGATGTACAATAACTGGATGGAAACCCAGGTGCTCATACCTGCAGTAATACACATCAAATAACAGACACTGAGCCTTCACTCAGTGGTTCCATACTTAGTAGGATGTATGCTACCTGGCCTGCCACCACAGTATCCCTGACATGTATGGGGAGTCTCCCTCCTGTGATAGTTAGTTTTGTGTGTTGGGGCTATCTAGCATGGTATGACTTGTGAGCTTGCAGTGCTAGGGTGCTCCTGTGTGTCCTGTACCAGTTGTGTAGTACTGCACACATATCAACATCCTCAAACATCCGCATTGCAGAGTCCAGTGTGGGCAACATGCCATTTGCAGTTTACATGTCCATCATTGTGTATCAATACTTTCATTACCTTATCCCCTGTGCTACCTATGTATGTAGCCTTCTGTTGCCATCCTTACCACCAGTATGCCAACATGTGCAGATGATACACTATGGTACTTACCATGGGTGTAGACAACACTACATGACAATCATACCCTTACTGCAGCAGGCATGCTGGGATATACCCACAATTATATCAGCACACAGTACTGTTAACAACATGATACTATTACTACACGTCTATGTAGTCACCCTGTGCATCAGCAACATGTTAACCTGTACCTGCACTGATGTTACAGATTGCAGGAGGTGGCACAGTTTCATCATATGCACAGGGTGTGAACTTGGTATGCCTGAGTCAGCCACCAATACCACCAATTGACATGTATGTGTATGTGTGTTGGTGAGGGACAGCAGTACAAGGTGGGGCAATGTTGATGCAGTGTGTGCGTGTATGCGGTAGCCCTAGGTATTGTCAATTTGCATGTGTGTATGGATGCACACAGTTCCACCTCATGGCTGCCATATACTGGTGTTTCTGGACAGCCACAGACTGTACCTGCCAGGTCATACAGATCAGTGTCTCTGGCCACAGACACGGTACCTGTGCCTTGCAGGGGTGCTACGGACCATATCCGGTACCAACCCAGACTAGGTACTGTCATCAGAAGCAGGTGTTCATTGACTGGACACAGATCCCTGTCGGGCCTGGCCAGAGCCACGTGCACATGGTCTCCTGGGGCGGTCTGATGACAGCACAGACCCAGCATTGCTGGGGCTGCTGCTGGCACTATGGGGGCGGCCGCGGCCCTGTTGTCGTCCGTGATGACTGCCAGCTGCTGCTGTTGCTGGCATATGCCCACATTGACATCTCAACCGTTCACCATCGCCCTGGCTCATGGACATGTAGTTGTGGAACCGGTCTAATATGTCCCCACAACGTCTGTCTATGACATCGGTGAAATTACGGATGGCAGCCGCAATGTCACGCATACTGTCACTTATGGCTGTGCGACATGCTGTCAGCTCCATCAGACCCTGTCTGGTGTACTGTTCCATACGTGACTGTGCCTGCATGACAGCCCAAAACATAGCTGAGGTTGTAAGACCTCTGTGGGCACGTCTGACAGGGGCAGTACACCCACAGATGCTCCCACGAGAACCCCTGGACATCTGTCTGTGTGGTACCATCTCAGGGCCATGCCCATGGCTGCTGTGTGGGGACACATGTGCCACAGATACCACATTACCCTAGTCAATGCCCACTGTATCCTGTCCATCACCTAGGGACATTGGTGACAAAGGGTGTATTGGCAGGATAACTGTGCGCATTGATGGGGTTAACAGCTGTGTACTGTCAATTGGCTGACCAATGACGGACCCTGGCATACCTTCCTGTGCCATTACACAGATGTCATCATTATCAGTACCCATGGCACCTGATTCAGGTTTCCTGCTGCATGACACCAGAGCAGCACCAGAACCTGTGGGAGGGAAACAGGAAACACAGTTTACAATGTCTACACAATATTACCAGTGATGCACACATCCACACATGCACAGGTCCACACATGCACACATGCACACATGCACACATGCACACATGCACACAGTTGCACACATGCACACAGTTGCACACATGCACACATGCACACAGTTGCACAGTTACACATGCACACATGCACACAGTTGCACACATGCACACAGTTGCACACAGTTGCACACAGTTGCACACTACTCAGTATGCGAGATATCAACACACAGACACAGACACACCTGCATGCATACACAGAGCACTACTCAGTGAGCCTATTATTACTATTACTATCAAAACTATTAAAGGTATTGTTAATACACACTCACCAGCATGGATAGGCTGCATTGCTGTTACACCGGAGGGACCTGCAGAAGTGAGGAAACTAATGTCAGTGGGCACAACTGTGCCATTGTTACTGGGTATGATACAGGTCAGTAGTACAACAGTCGCCTTTCACAGGTCAGCTGCTAATATTGAGGATATCACACTTGCACATTAAATACTATGATGACAGCTACAAACCAAGGACACACCTCACACATGCATTAACTACCAGTGCACACAACAGTCAACTATGCATATGGCATATTACCTGCACGCTCGTAGTCTTGCTGCTGCATGGCTCCAGCCTCCATCATAATGCATGTCTGCTGCTGCTGTTGTTGTTGGCGGGCTGGAGCCACAACACTTATGAGTAGACCCTCCAGTCTGGTGAGTGGGGGATGTGTAGCCACCCCACCACCTGTGGCATCCTGTTGCCTGTGGATATCCGACTCACGCTGATGGACATTTCTGATTAAATCACTGCAGTGATGTCGTACCTGCTCATATGTCCTATTATGCATGCCTATGTCATTTACCCGACGGACCAGGTCTTGCCACAGTGCAGCCCTCTCCTGCTGATTCTGGCTGGTGCGGGAAAAGAGTATTGCATAATCCGGCACCAGGCTCTGGTGTATCTCCTCATCCTCAGCTGCTGAGTAAGCTGGATTGCGCTGGTGACCCATAGTCCTGTAAAAGGAAATAACAGGATATCAGCAAAATATGTCAGCAGAATTTGGCACACATACTATACATGCTACTCGACTGTTGTGATAAAACATATCTCACATATATAGCATCTGTCTGTCTATTGGTGGATACACATGTAAATGGCCAGGTATCAGTGCTCAGCCAACAACTGTGCAACAGTACCTGGCACACTCCATATGACATACTACCAAACCCCAGCAGTCAGAACACTGATTCAGGTCCAAAGCACCTCCTCACTCTGGGGGTTTGTATCGAGTTATTGTATGGGGTACATCAACAACTACTGTGAGCTGACCACAAACTAATTGCCCTGGATATACATATCCCACCTCCACCACCAGCACAAATGACTATAGTGAATAACATTTCAAATGCAAACGTTACACTTTGTAACAGTGACATGGTATCCTTTCAGCCCACTGGGCCAGTGGAAGACACAACCCACAATGCTGACCCCTTTACAAATTATTTCTGCGGACATCTCCAAGAATGCATGGATCATGCAATCCCATTTAAGAGCAAGACACTCTCCACAAAGGGACAGTATCCTGTCTGGTGGACCCCAGCCATAGACAGATTGTATAACAAAAGATGGAAGCTACTGCAAGACAGAGCATAATTCCATAAAGGGAAGGCATGTCTGATCAGCACTAGTAAGGAGCTATTTTCTCACATACAAACATCCATGGGCAACTTTGAGAGGGAAATCAACAGGGACACTACAGATAACCACAAGGCCTTCTTCAGTTATGTTAGCAACCTGGTCAGAAACCCTCCACTATGCTCATAGTTAGTACACAACAACAAATAATTCCCTGAACCCACAGATATTGGCAACATTGTGGCAGACAGGTTCAGTGCAGGTTTCCCCCCTCCCTCTCCCAATAAATAAGACATAGTTATCCCAGCTGACTGTAACCTCCCTGTCATCACAGTTGTCCAGGTGAGAGCCGCCCTCAGGAAAGCACGATACACAACATGAATGGGACCTGATGGTATCCCCGGTTGCATGCTACATGAACTCCAAGAGGAGCTAAACACACATATAGAAGTGCTATGTAACACTAGCCTGACTACAGGATATGTACCTGTACACTGGCGCACAGCAGCAGTGGTTCCACTACACAAAGGAGGCACGTCTACATACCACTACAATACAACACAATACAATACATTACAATACAATACAATACAATACAATATGCTATTGCCCCTGGGACTACAGCAACATACTGTTCTGCTACCCTGACCATTGTGACACATGTGGTGTGATGGTACCTTCTGCTGTCAAACAGTTACACAGGGTGACTCATATGGCATATTACCTATCTGACTAACATTCAGCAGGGGTATGTGTGACATGTACTCATGGGGAGTCTTGCTTCTTAACGCTGTGTGGTATATTGCAGGGTATGTCTTATCTGTGGGTAGGAACCTGTACCTCCACCATGTGCTCTCTATTGCAGTGTCACGGATGGCACACAGCAGTCATTTAGGTTGTGGATGGTGTGAGGTGTTACTATGGTTGTTGGACATCTGTCATGGGTGTGACTTCAGTATGTAAATCCAGGAGTTGTAACCTCTATGTGGGTAGTATGTGTGTACTCTGTGGTGTTGTCAGTCACTGTGCATTGGTAATGTGTTTGAGTGCATTGCCACAGTGTTGTACATGTCACTGTGTCCTTCTCCATATCTGTAGCTGTCATGTAAGGTACATACCACGGTAGCCATTATGTGGTGTGGAGGGATACACTGACCCTAATGTCCGTAGCTGACACACCATGTCTGGTGACTCATACCATGTGCAGGTATTCCAGGAATAGTGTGCCACTGTGAATATCATTGGGGGGACTATTGTACACATTTATGACCCTGTTCACCCCTGACACATGCAGTGGTGGGCAGCCAATCACATATCTGGTGGTTACTGGTGTAGGTGATTTGAAATAGGGTATGGTACTCCAGTTTTGACACTGGTGTTCACTCCATGCCTTTGTCACCAGGCACCTGTTGCAATACATCTGTACACATGTGCCTCACTCAGAATATATATACATCTCTCTCTCTCTCTCTCTCTATATATATATATATATATATATATATATATATATATATATATATGTATATAGATATATCTATATATATATATATATGTCTGTATACATATACACATATATATATTGATGTACATATATTGCTATAGATATGGAGGGGGGGTGTGACAGAGAGGGGGTGAGAGTGACAGAGGAGGGTGGGACAGGGGGAGTGTGAGATCGTCATGTACAGTCATACCTGTAGATAGTCAGATCTGTCTGTCTATGTATATGTATCTACATATATCTATATCTGTATGTGTGTGTTACATATATATGTTTGTACATATTCTATCTATCTACATCTGTCTATGTATTCCTGCATCTCTCGCTATGTATGTATACAGATATGCATATATATATATATATATATATATATATATATATATATATATATATATACATACATACATATATTGACATACATACGTATCCATATGATAGGCCATTTTGGGTCATTTCCTGTTTTTTCCAGCCCCCTGCTATAAAGCACGCTTTAGCGCGCTTTAGCGCGGAGTTGCCACAGGAGCACATATCAGCAGCGGCGGTTAATCAAGGTTAAACTATTTGGGCTACCAAAACATCCTTCCCTGAACTGTACTGCTGATCTAATCAGCGTATTCTATATCTAAAAAGCTCAGCTCTACTTGATCCTAAGTAGAATATTCTCTATCTGTAAAGCCTAGCACTTGCTCCTAAAGTACTTTTTTACTTGATATAGCACTTTTATTATACATAGTACCCCACCAGCCAAAAACCCCACTCGATCACCCACATCCCCCGGAGTCTCTTAAAGTCCTTGTCTATTCCTTCTAGCATGTTGAGCGATCAGTTGCTAGTGTCCTCTCCTGCTCAGCTGGTGAATCTGGGAATATTGAGGCAATGTTACAATTGTCTCATGTACACGGACAACCCTCTCCTTCTCCCACAAAACACAAATACATGCGAGAGATGCAACTATATAGCCAAACTGGAGGCTGAACTCTCTCCACATAGGACTGGTAAGACCAGACAGGAGGAGAAGGTAACCACACACACCACAAACCCAGTCTCACATAGTACTATCACAACTTCAAATCATACACATAAATACACAAAGACATATTCGGAGGCTCTGATCAAAAATCTACCAAAACAGCAGAGGCCAACAAAGCAGACACCCAAACAACTGCCACCTCAGGACACAACACATGCAACACATAGATGACATAGTCAGTGTGCCAAACAGTCACAGCCCTTAAGGCCAAACACAATGCCAGACACACTCGTCATTGGTGACTCCATAGTCAGACACACTGACGTCCCGCTCACCAGATTGAACAAGGAAAAGGTCACAGTAAGCTGCCTGTCGGGTGCTAGAATCTGCCACATAACGCAAGCACTCAGGTCTCTCAACAGCAGGTACAAGTACGACTCTGTCATTGTCCACGCTGGTGTGAATGACCTGAGACGTACCTCCTTGGACTACATGAAAAGAGGCATAGAGGAGCTCTCTGATTATGTAGCCCAGGCAGGTATGACCCTGACCTTGAGCAGTATCCTACCTTCACCAAGAATGATGCCACAATACAGAGACAAGATGATCAGCTTTAATATTTGGCTTAAACTCTGGTGTCATTCAAAGGGGATCCAATATCTGTCTGCCTGGGATGACATGCTGGACAAGCCACGCTGCTTCGCAAGGGACGGCTTGCACCTGTCACCCTGGGCTTCGGATATTGGCAAAGGCTCTTGCCACCCCCATAGTGCCTTTTTTAGGCAAGGCTTAAATTCTAAACCTATCACCCTAGAACACAAAAAAGGAAAAAAAACTAAGGGTAATGCTGCTCAATGCCAGAAGTCTCAACCTCAAGATGCACGCACTCGAGGCCCTTCTCAGTATGGAGAACATCGATGTCTGTGCTGTGACTGAAACCTGGTTCAAGGCTCCCGAGAGCACCCCGGCACTATCAGGCTTTACCTCTTATCATGCCTTCCGGCCCCAAAATCCGGACAACACCAAGAAAGGAGGGGGTGTCTATATTCATCAAGAACACCCGCACCTCAAGGTTGGTGGCAACGCAGGATGCATCGGAGACCATCCAGGTGCAACTAACCATAGGCAAGACTGCTCTGCAATTTGTAGCATGTTACAGGCCACCCTCTCAATCTCAGGAACCTCACATAGCTTTCCTGAAAACACTGGAGGGGATAAATGTATCTCCAAACACCATCATACTAGGTGATTTCAGCTACCTGAATATAGACTGGGATCACTACTCTAGCCCCAACAATCTAGCCCAAAGGTTCCTAGAGTTCATAAACTCAAATGCCATGGAACAACTAGTCACCATTCCCACAAGAGGATATAACATACTAGATCTCATCATCACGAACATGGGGTCACAATGTTCAACACCAGAAGTATACCCTTCACTGGTGAGATCAGACCATAAAATAATCTCACTGGAAGTCCACATCCCGCCCCCACCTGAGATAAAAAAGACCACAGTGAAGAACTTCTCAAAAGCCGACTTCACACTTCTAAAGGCTAGTGTGGTCTCTTTTATGGCCCCCGAGACTGCGGAAACCACTACTCAAACCGCTGTATCACTTACAAATGCCTTCTACCAGCACCTACAGGACTGCATGGATCAGGCAATCCCAAACAAAACAAAGACCCTTTGTACCAAAGGCAAGCGTCCAGTTTGGTGGACCCCAGCCATAAACAAGCTCTACAACAAAAGGAGGAAGCTACTACAAGATAGAGCAAAATCCTTAAAAGGGAAAACACCTTTGATCATTATAAGTAAAAAATTAAGATCTCTCATAAAATCATCCAAGGCAAATTTTGAGAGAAAAGTCGCCAAGGACTCAAAGGATAATCATAAGGCCTTCTTTAGCTATGTTAGAAACCTGGGAGGAAACTCCCAGATATGCTCAGAATTAGTTCAAAATCATGTAAAATTACTGAACCTACAGACATTGCCAACATACTGGCTGACAGGTTCAGTGCAAACCCCCCCCCCCAAAAGGTGAGATATCTATACCAGAGAATTATAGCCCCCCAAACATCTAAAACGCTCAGGTGAGAACTGCTCTCCAGGCAAAAACACAGCATCCATGGGACCAGATGGTGTCCCCGGATGTGTGCTCCACGAACTCAATGAGGAATTAAACCCGCAGTTAGGGCAGCTGTTTAATCTTAGCCTCACCTCAGGATACATGCCTAAGGAGTGGCGTACGGCAACTGTGGTCCCACTTCACAAAGGAGGTGCCTCCACTGACCCAGGAAATTACTGTCCCATCAGCTTGACAAGCTTGATCTGCAAAGCTATGGAGAGGATCATAATGGAACTCATAAATAAAGACATAGGAGACTTGCAGACTTTGGATCCGACCCAGTTTGGCTTTGTCAAGGGCAGATCATGCCTTTTAAACCTGGTGGACTTTTTCAGAACAGTCACCAAGGCCATTGATGAGGGAAAGGCAGTCCACACAGCCTACCTCGACCTGGCAAAGGCTTTTGACACAATACCCCACTCAGGTATCATTGAAAAACTCATCAGCTTAAATGTAAACCCATACATCACAAGATGGGTTGCAAATTGGCTAAGTGACAGAACCCACAGGGTCAGAGTTGCTGGCGCCATGTCAGACTCAAAGCCTGGCACAAGTAGTGTCCCACAGGGCTCAGTCCTGGGCCCTCTCCTGTTCGGCATCTACTTTTCAGAAGTACAAACAAACACAGGAGGATTATGGCTGACAAAATTTGCAGATGACTGCAAACTGGGCACCATAGTTGAGAACACATCTGACACAGATATCCTTCAGAAGGGTCTTATAGAAACGGAAAACTGGTGGCAGAACCATGGACTAAAGTTAAATGCCAAAAAATGCATAGTCATACCCTTCGGGAAAAACAAGGTTACCCCTAGCTACCATATAGGCGGCAACCCACTAAGCACAGAAGAGGTTATCAGGGATCTGGGTACCCAGGTTGACAGTAACCTTTCATTTGATACTCACGTTGCCAAAGTAGTTAGGAAGACCTTCTACATTGCCCACCTGATCATGAAGGGATTCGCATCTAGATCAAGGGAAGTCATCATCCCCCTGTACTCATCACTCATCAGGCCAATGATTGAGTACAATGCCCCATTCGGAATGTATCTGACATGACACCTGCAGCAACTGGAAAGGCCTCAAAAATTCCTCACCAAAAGGATAAAGGGTCTCAAAAATATGTCCTATGCTGCCCGACTGAAGGAACTTCAGCTCTACTCAGTCGCTTACCGTCTGCTCAGAGGTGACCTGTGCCTGACATACAAGGCCACGTCCAACCCAGAACTGATGAACATGCTTCACCTCAAAAAATCTAGATCCCTCAGAACTACAAGGGTGGGAGACTTAAACCTTGACACGGTTATTAATAGGACGTGCTGGAGGGACAGATTCATCACCCAGAGACTCCCTATGCTGTGGAACAAAATCCTGGTACATATGAGGCAGAGTACCTCGCTGGCTTTGTTCAAGAGAAATCTTGACCAATGGATGGGAGATTGCAGATATACCCCAGGGATTATCTCAGTGTCACTGCTCGACAGAGGCACAGCAAAATAATGGGCATAGTATCCTCCAAACTAAAGGGGTGGCGAAAGCCACAAAACTCTGGCTAGGCTTATAAATGCCCTTGGGCAGATAGCCTAGCATGAACCTATGAACCTATGAACCTATAGGTATATCAACATGTTTGTTTACAAAACTGTATACACACACTAACATACTGCTAAACATACATAACTGTGAAACCTACTTTGTACATTGTACTTCAACCTACATTCAACCTACATTGATATGTGCACATAGATGCTCTCACATACAAATGTATGTACAGCCTTCACTGATAGTTGCTGTATGTCCCCTGCCCTTTGCACATCTTCATATACATATGGATGCAAACCAATGACACATATGGAGGGTTCACAGTATGTAGACTTTTATAGTATTACTTTTCATTACCTGTTTTTGTCACAGCTGCTTGTGTTGCCATCTGGTTTTGTGTCCTGCTGCTCCACTTGCCAGTTGTCAGCTTTCAGGTGGTTGTTGCTGACCAGTTTTGTTTGTGTATGTTTAATTTTTTTTTCTCTGTCTCTCTCTCTCTCTCTGTCTCCACAGGATGCAATGAAAGTATTGCATGCTTTTGTAGGTATCTGCATATGTCCATGTGATGGCCTCTGCACCAATTGTTAGCCAGCATTTGCTAATTGCATGCAGCCAGTTGTGTACTGATTGCAGTTCTCACTGTGATTTCAGGACAGTGCTATAAAAAGGTATGTGAGATAGGCGTAGCCCTTTTAGATTTTAAGGGCAGGGACCATGCTGGTATGCTGTGGACACTGTTCTGTGAATGTAAAGGTTAGTATCTCTCTCATATTTCCGGCTGTGTTGTAGATCAACATTTCTCCATTCATTTCTCCAGTTTCCTGTACTACGTGTGTATGTACACTGACACCTAAGACTACTACTACTGTTAATGTGGGTGTGTGCGCTTTCCTGTGGGACATGTGGTGTAACTGGTATATAGCAGTGGCTCTTGCACTTTGTTGCTATGGCTTCAATATCTACCCTTTACAGTCACTACTTGTATGCCTGCTAGGTGTCTTGACTGTAGTGTGTTGCTGTGGCTTTCCTATTTTCCATGTACATTCACACCTTGGAATGCTTGCTATATCTGCTAGGGTGTTACTGCATGCAGTGTGGTCTGGCCATGGTGTGGGCCTTGACATCTATTAGGGTATTTGAGTATGCTGCTGAGCAGGCCCCAGAGACTCTCAGGTGCATCTGTTATCTGCCTCATGGAATGGTACATATCAGTGGGGTACACCCATTAAATTGTCTGGTATTCTGCAGTTGTGACTGTGGGATAGCATGAGCATATGTATTACTACATTATTTCTGCCGTGCAAGTGGTGCATACTTTCAGGACTTCATAGTTACCATTGCATGTGTTGTAACACTTTTCTGCCTACTGTTTGTACATTTCACATGGAGTCTGTGGGGCAACCCTGTAACTCAGTCACTGTTGCTATGTCTAGGCTCTTAACTATTCAAATATGGCAGTGTTAGACCTCTCAAGTGTACATATATTTGCAGGTTGTTCACATTTCTGCCTCATAATTTGGTCAATATCTCATGAACAGCTCTTTCTGGCAAATCACTCTTGGCTCAAGTCAGAATATAGTGACAAACATTTAAGTTTCAGACTTCATACCCTTCCAAACATCCAACAAAATGCAGAACCTGTTACTCTCTGAACTGTCTAAGTTTGTTGTAACATTATTTGGAATGTGTCCCTGTTTTTGGCCCTTTGCTCCACATATTTTATTACTTGGTCCGGATGTGTTCCTGTAAGAGGTTGTGGGGTATGGGCAGTGATTATCCTGCTGTGAGTATGTGTGTGGCTTGCAAGGTGCTACAGTGACATTATTACCTACTAGCTACCAACTAGCATGGCTGTTTCTGTTTGCACACTACTATTATAGAAATCCACTAGATTTGACAGTAAATATACATGACATGCTTTGTGTACTACACATCCTATATTCCCTTTACATTCATTCCTACTATTACGTGATATATTTATTGTAACACAATGTTCTTATATAACAGTCATGGCTTAGTGGTAAGTCATGCAGACTAGTGGTTCAAAGGCCCTGGGTTCGAGACTGACAGTGGGATTTTATTTTGCTTTTGAACAGACTACAGGACCTGTCATTCAGAGTGACTAAGGCACTTTTAAGCAGTTGTAACCGGGTTAGCACTGGTTTGCGCGGAGCTCCCGCATGCGCACTGGTGGTCAGCTCCACGCACACCTGCTTACAACCGCTTAAAAGTGCTTACTCTTGCGCACACCCGCGCTATTTTCTTTGAAAGAAATGAAAATGGGGAGACAGGAAAGTTGTGAAAAAGGGGTCACAAAGAGGGTAAGACAGTAGGGAAACAAGCTTGAGTTTTGCAGGAGGGATGTAGGTAAGGCCCATAGCTGCCCATTTCTTCATCAGCAACAGCTGTGCATATGTTTGTAATTTGGTGTGACATTTGAAACCTTCCACCCCTGAGACAGGTGTAAGGACAACAATAATACTTGTACAGCCAATTGTAATTGACAGTTTCCATGTCCAGCAGACGTGTGCGAAATGGGCAGCTATGCATGGGGCGTAATTTTTTTGTGGGTACAGAGTGCCTTTTTTTTTTTTTTTTCAGGTGAGAGTGGTATGTCAGGTAAAGGAAGTTGGTATAGCTGGGGAGATAGGTTGGGTAGGTCAACAGACAAGACAAGACGCATACAGGGGCGGTGTATGACACGTGTGGGGGGGTTACACAATTGACGGGGACGGATGTTTGGATATCCAGAGCCCATGAGCCCACAGATGGCAACAGTGGAACTGATATCCCCACCCATGGGCAGTTGCCACTGTGCCTTCAGTGCCCAGGACGGGGCTGTGCTGGGGGCTGTGTAGGCCGGGTAGCAGGCATGCCCGTTAGTTGTGCCACCTGTGCCTCAAGCTGGTGTAGGGGCCCAAGAACAGCTTCCTGGATCTCCCTACGCACCACAGTCCAGATGCTATGGAGGGTGAGTGGTGGTTCTCCTCCGGCCACACTTGCAGAGGGGGGACGAGCCCCATCCCCTGCAGCGCTTCCACCCGCAGGTGGCACAGGGCCACCGGAGGAGGGTCCGGACTGGGCACTACTACCAGGTGCACTCACCAGCTGAGGTGGAAGAGGTGGGTCCGCTGGAACCCGCCTTCCCTGTCGTCCTATGTTTTGCATTATGTCATGACAGTTTGGGTTAGTAACATACAATACCATTCTCAATTAGTTGTAACAGCATGCATTAGTATTCCCATTAACCAAACACCCAGATATTCACACCATTGAACAGCGAGCATAACACATGCATAATTTGAACAGCAATACACATTCCAACAACATGCAGGGTTGATTGATGGCAACAGGCCATCAGGTTTGGATGTATGAACAGGGCAGATGCATCAACATACATGCAAATATGTATGACCCAACAGGACAAATGTCCAGGGGTGTTAATTGTGATTGCACATACCAATTTCACGTGGAATGGATTATATGTGGTTATAGGGTAGGGTGAAGAAAATATAATTAACACCTTCAAATACCAATACATATGCTGTACATTTCTAAAAGCTGCAGATATATACACACTACAGTTCTACCTACAGTTTCCTATGTGATAACTACTTCAAGTTGGTGATAGGAATGTTACTGCTACATCAATATACATTTTCATTTTTATTCATACACATTCATATCTGGCTCTGTTCAGCTACATCATCCTGCTACATTTGCTTTACATAGCTATAGACAACTGTGGATGTTTGGTATTTCAGACAATCATACTATCTGCATATTGCAGACTGAGAGCAACATATCCAGATTTTGGGATACACATTCCAGCTGCAGGAACATTTTGAACACATTTTGCAGTTTGGTTCTGCTTGTCACATTAATTTCATTCTGTACTGACTGCAGTATACCTTATTCAGGAGTTATTACTACTTTATTGGTGGATTCATAACTCTTTCTCACACTCTCTCACTTGTTTTATTTTTACAATTCAGGATGGTACTTACTTCTAGGCTTTATTGACATGTTTTACCTGTAGTTATTACAATCCTTTCCAACAGTCTCACTTCTGTCATGTTTCAGTATTTCAACAGGGATATATTTCACACATGTGTTTTGCTCATCTTCTGCAGCTGTACTTTTCAGCCTGCTGCAGGTTGTATTCTATTATATTACAGGTGAGACATCTTTATTTCAGACTTTATTTCAGACATTTTCATTTTTCTGTTTGGATTACAGACTGCAACACACTTTTGTAATCAAGCAATACTTGCAAACACTCTTACACTGTTACTTGCACATTTTATTAATCAGTGACTACACTGCACTCTTTTGCTAACTGTCATACTTTTATATTTATTTACAGTTACAGGGAGAGGATTACTGACCTGCCTGGTGGTGCAACCGCACCAGCCTATCGCCATAGGCTCTGCGGTTCGCAGAACGGACACCTGCAGCTGTAATATAAATAAAGTAATATTGGAATACACATCTCCATAATATCAGCTAGGTTAATTTCTTACATACATAATTAGATGTAACTTACTCAGTAGTGGGGCATTGGGCATTTGCCGGGCCTCCTGGATCCAAAGGTTTAGTTGGTCCTGCTTCCATCTCTTCAGGTCCGCATGGTGGTGACGGACCTGCTCACCAGTCCTTGGAATCCCTGTGGCACTGGTAAGATCATGAGCCAACTGGTCCCACGCCTCAGCCCTATATGCTCCCCACAGGACCTGGCCCTGCATGAGTTGGGCCTCATGATTGTGGACAAGGAGCCAAACCATATATTTGGACTCCTCAATGCCCCACCTCTGTGCTCAAAAGCAACTACCCTCACCTACTCCTGACATTCTGGCTGCAAGTTAATTCTTCAATCGGTTATGCTGTGTATTCACGCCTATGGGGCTTATATATGCCGTTTTTCCCACACTTATCTGTGATTGGCCATTTTGGAATTGTATCAGCTTCACAAAACCTGCTTTGTCATGCTCCTCTTTCTATTCATTCCTATATATTAGCTATTACTGCATTTCTAAGTACAGCTGTCATGGCTTAGTAGTTCAGTACCTTGACTGTGGTGCATGGTATCCTGGGTTCGAACCTGGCCACTGCTTTTTATATTTTATGACTGTCTACACAGGCTAGGAGGTGTGTCTGTGTAAAGGCAGTTTTGTTACAGCTTGCTCAACATTGCCCGTCGGTTAGTTTGTTGGCGCGGTGCACAGCTCCGTGCAAATGTGTTACGCTGGTTTACACTTCATTTGGCTGTCAGTGCGCATATTGCGCTCAGCTCAGCTAGGGACACACAGTTTTAGCGTGTTAAACCACTGCTCACCTATGGGCACTCATTTTGCACCTGTTGAACCACTGCTCACCTACGGGCACTCATTTTGCACCTGTTAAACCACTGCTCACCTTTGGGCACTCATTTTACACCTGTTAAACCACTGCTCACCTACGAGCAGATGCACTCAACTTTTTAAACTGTAGCTCACCTATAGGCACATCTGGCATTTTTTATTATTTTGTTATCTCACATTTCTTCAAAATAAATGGCCCATTTCATTAAATTTTACATAAAATATAATTTTATATGTGTACATATATGTCAGGAACTTGTTTTGTGCTTATTTCACTAAAAATAAAAGTTTATGTTTTGGGGGCTCGAACCATGACTGCCTGCTCTTCAGCCAATGTCTCTACTGCTACGCTATTGCTTTTTGGCTTACTTTGCATAGTTTGTTCTTATATGCTTTTCCACTTACTGCTAACTGTGGCTAAGCTACGGGCACGCCCGCACAAACGAGCGCACTCACGGGCAAACATCTTTACAATTTAAAAAAATATATAACATGTTCATTTATATAATTTTATGTTCATAGTCTGTGGGGGCATGTGTTGTGTTGTGTTTATTCACATTTCCATGGACTCTGTCGTGGGGGTTTACTTTAGGCACTTTTACTCTTCTGGGGGCGTGTCTGTTTGCAGGGCTCGGCCTACGGACACACCCTCTACTGTCTTCCACGGACCGTGTAAGCCTTAGGTGTGATTCAGCATGCCCTCAGGCATATGCATGACATGCTGACGTCACACCGTTTAACTGCAGCCTCCGTGTAAGCCTTGTAACTCTTACACGGAGGCTTCATGAATCCTGCCCTATATGTGGTAACTTGTAGTGATGAGAAAGGGTGAAAGTATAGTAAGTAAAGGTGTGGTAATATAAAGGACACATCAATATTAGTGCCAATTTATACACTATATGTATTACAACCGTAGTGATTTGAACTGGTGAAAGTACACTAAGTAAAGCTGTGGTGATATACAGGACACATATCAATATTAGTGCCAATATATACACTATATGTGTTACAACTGTAGTGATGTGAACTGGTGAAAGTATAGCAAGTACAGCTGTGGTAATATGCAGGACACATATCAATATTAGTGCCAATATATACACAATATGTGGTACCGTTGTAGTGTTGAGAAAAGGTGAAAGTATATTAAGTAAAGATGTGGCAATATAAAGGACACATTAATATTAATATATACACTATATGTGGTACAATTGTAATGACGTGAAAGGGTGAAAGTATAGTAAGTAAAGGTGTGGTAATATAAAGGACACATATCAATATTAATACATACAATATACGTGGTACAACTGTAGTGATGAGAAAAGGTGAAAGAAGGTAAAGGTGTGGTAATATAAAGAATACATATCAATATTAGTGCCAAAATATACACTATATGTTGTACAACTGCAGGGATGTGAAAGGGTGAAAGTATAGTTAGTAAAGGTGTGGTAAAATAAAGGACACATATCAATATTAATGCCAATATATACACTATATGTGGTACAATTGTGTTGTGAAAGGGTGAAAGTATAGTAAGTAAAGGTGTGGTAATATAAAGGACACATATCAATATAAATATATACACTATATGTGGTACAATTGTAGTGATTAGAAAGTGTGAAAGTATAGTAAGTAAAGATGTGGTAATATTAAGGATACATATCAATATTAGTGCCAATATATACACTATATGCGATACAATTGTACTGTTGAGAAAGGGTGAAAGTATAGTAAGTGAAGGTGTGGTAATATAAAGGTCACATATCAATATTAATATATACACTATATGTGGTACAATAGTGATAAGAAAGGGTGAAAATATAGTAAGTACAGGTGTGGTAATATAAAGGACACATATCAATATTAATATATATACTATATGTGGTACAATTGTAGTGATGAGAAAGGGTGAAAGTATAGTAAGTAAAGGTGTGGCAATGTAAAAGACACATATCAATATTAATATGTACACTATATGTGGTACAATTGTAGTGATGAGAAAGGGTGAAAGGATAGTAAGTAAAGCGTGGTGGTATAAAGGATACTTATCAATATTAGTGCCAGTATATACACTATATGTGGTACAGTTGCAGTGATGAGAAAGGGTGAAAGTACAGTAAGTTAAGGTGTGGTATTATAAAGGACACATGTCAATATTAGTGCAGATATATACACTATATGTGGTATAATTGTAGTGATGATACATGGTGAAAGTATAGTAAGTAAACTTGTGGTAATATAAAGGACACATCAATATTAATATATACACTATATGTCATACAACTGCAGTGATGTGAAAGGGTGAAAATATAGCTAGTAAAGGTGTGGTAATATAAAGGACACATATCAATATTAATGCCAATATATATACTATATGTGGTACAATTGCAGTGATGTTAAAGGGTGAAAGTATAGTAAGTAAAGGTGTGGTGATATAAAGTATACATATCAACATTTGTGCCAATATATACACTTTAAGTGGTACAACTGTAGTGATGTAAAAAGGTGAAAGTATAGTAAGTAAAGGTGTAGTAATATAAAGTACACATATCAATATAAATATATACAATATATGTGGTACAATTGTAGTGATTAGAAAGGTTGAAAGTATAGTAAGTAAAGGTGTGGTGATATAAAGGACACATATCAATATTACTGCCAATATATACACTATATGTGGTACAGTTGTAGTGATGAGAAAGGGTGAAAGTATAGTAAGTAAAGGTGTGGTAATATAAAGGATACATATCAATATTAGTGCCAATATATACACTATATGTGGTACAATTGTAGTGATGAGAAAGGGTGAAAGTATAGTAAGTAAAGGTGTGGTAATATAAAGGACACATATCAATATTTGTGCCAATATATACACAACATATAGTACAACTGTAGTGATGTGAAAGGGTGAAAGTATAGTAAGTAAAGGTGTGGTGATATAAAGGACACATATCAATATTACTGCCAATATATACACTATATGTGGTACAGTTGTAGTGATGAGAAAGGGTGAAAGTATAGTAAGTAAAGGTGTAGTAATATAAAGGACACATATAAATATTAATATACACACTATATGTGGTACAGCTGTAGTGATGAGAAAGGGTGAAAGTATAGTAAGTAAAGGCATTGTATTATAAATGACACATATCAATATTAGTGCCAATATGTACACTATATGTGGTAAAGTTGTATTGATGAGAAAGGGTGAAAGTATAATAAGTAAAGGTGTGGTGATATAAAGGACACATATCAATAATAATATATACACTATATGTGGTACCATTGTAGTGATGAGAAAGGGAGAACGTATAGTAAGTAAAGGTGTGGTAATGTAAAGGACACATATCAATATTAATATATACACTATATGTGGTACAATTGTAGTGATGAGAAAGGGTGAAAGTATAGTAAGGCAAGGTGTGGTATTATAAAGGACACATATCAATATGAGTGCCAATATATGCACTATATGTGGTATAGTTGTTGTGATGAGAAAGGATGAAAGTATAGTAAGTAAAGGTGTGGTAATATAAAGGACACATATCAATATTAAGATATACACTAAATGTAGTGCAGTTGTAGTGATGAGAATGGGTGAAGGTATAGTAAGTAAAGGTGTGGTAATGTAAAGGACACATATAAATATTATTATATATACTATATGTGGTAGAATTGTAGTGATGAGAAAAGGTGAACATATAGTAAGTAAAGGTGTGGTAATATAAAGGACACATATCAATATTAATATATACACTATATGTGGTACACTTGTAGTGATGAGAAAGGATGAAAGTCTAGTGAGGCAAGGTGTGGAATTATAAAGGACACATATCAATATTAGTGCCAATATATGCACTATATGTGGTACAATTGTAGTGATGAGAAAGGTTGAAAGCATAGTAAGTAAAGGTGTGGTCATATAAAGGACACATATCAATATTTATATATACAATATATGTGGTACAACTGTAGTGATGACAAAGGTGAAAGCATAGTAAGTAAAGGTGTGGTAATATAAGGGATACATATCAATTTTAGTGGCAATATATACACTATATGTGGTACAATTGCAGTGATGTGAAAGGGTGAAAATATAGTTAGTAAAGGTGTGGTAATATAAAGGACACATATCAATATTAGTGCCAATATATACACTATATGTGGTACAATTGCAGTGATGTGAAAGGGTGAAAGTATAGTAAGTAAAGGTGTGGTAATATAAAGGATATATATCAACATTTGTGCCGATATATGCACTATATGTGGTACAATTGTAGTGATGTGAAAAGGTGAAAGTATAGTAAGTAAAGGTGTAATATAAAGGACACATATCAATATTAGTGCCAATATATACACTATATGTGTTACAACTGTAGTGATGTGAACGGGAGAAAGTATAGTAAGTAAAGGTGTGGTAATATACAGGATACATTTCAATATTAATATAAACACTATATGTGGTACAATTGTAGTAATGAGAAAGGGTGAAACTATAGTAAGTAAAGGTGCGGTAATATAAAGGACACATATCAATATTATTATATGCACTATATGTGGTACAACTGCAGTGATGAGAAAGGGTGAAAGTATAGTAAGTAAAGGTGTGGTAATATAAAAGACACATATCAATATTAATATATACAATATATGTGGTACAACTGTAGTGATGAGAAAAGGTGAAAGCATAGTAAGTAAAGGTGTGGTAATATAAAGGATACATATCAATTTTAGTGCCAGTATATACACTATATTTGGTACAAATGCAGTGATGTGAAAGGGTGAAACCATAGTAATGGTGTGGTAATATAAACGACACATATCAATATTATTATATACACTATATGTGGTACAATTGCAGTGATGTGAAAGGGTGAAAGTATAGTAAGTAAAGGTGTGGTAATATAAAGGTTACATGTCAACATTTGTACCAATATATGCACTATATGTGGTATAATTGTAGTGATGTGAAAAGGTGAAAGTATAGTAGGTAAAGGTGTAATATAAAGGACACATATCAATATTAGTGCCAATATATACACTATATGTGTTACAACTGTAGTGATGTGAATGGATGAAAGTATAGTAAGCAAAGGTGTAATATAAAGGACACATATCAATATTAGTGCCAATATATACACTATATGTGTTACAACTGTAGTGATTTAAACGGGAGAAAGTATACTAAGTAAAGGTGTGGTAATATGAAGGATACATTTCAATATTAATATAAACACTATATGTGGTACAATTGTAGTAATGAGAAAGTATAGTAAGTAAAGGTGTGGTAATATAAAACATACATATCAGTATTAGGGCCAATATATACACTATATGTGGTACAATTGTAGTAATGAGAAAGGGTGAAAGTATGGTAAGTAAAGCTGACGTAATATACAGGACAAATATCAATATTAGTGCCAATATATACACTGTATGTGGTACAGTTGTAGAGATGTGAAAGTGTGAAAGTATAGTAAGTAAAGGTGTGGTAATATAAAGTACACATATCAATATTAGTGTGAATGTATGCACTATATGTGGCACAGTTATAGTAATGTGAAAGGGTGAAGGTATAGTAAGTAAAGGTGTGGTAATATAAAGGTCACATATCAATATTAATATATACACTATATGTGGTAGTGATGAGAAAGGGTGAAAGTATAGTTAATAAAGGTGTGGTAATATAAAGGACACATATCAATATTAGTGCCAGCATGTAAACTATATGTGGTACAATTGTAGTGATGTGAAAGGGTGAAAGTATAGTAAGTAAAGGTGTGGTAATATAAAGGACACATATCAATAATAATACATACACTGTGGTGGTGGTGCTGTGGTAGCGTTGTCGCCTCACAGTAAGAAAGGGTGAAAGTATGGTAAGTAAAGCTGAGGTTATATACAGGACAAATATCAATATTAGTGCCAATATATACACTGTATGTGGTACAGTTGTAGAGATGTGAAAGTGTGAAAGTATAGTTCCTCACCAAAAGGATAAAGGGTCTCAAACATCTGTCCTATGCTGCCCGACTGAAAGAACTCCAGCTCTATTCAGTCGCACGCTTGCTCAGAGGTGACCTTTGCCTAACATACAAGGCCATGTCAAACCCAGATTTGATGAATATGCTTCACCTCAAAAAATCTAGATCCGTCAGAGCCACAAGGGCGGAGACTTAAACCTCACGGCTATTAATAGGACGCTGGAGGATAGATTCATCACCCAAAGACTCCCTATGCTGTGGAATAAAATCCCGGTATATGTGAGGCAGAGCACCTCGCTGGCCTTGTTCAAGAGAAATCTTGACCAATGGATGGGAGATTGCAGATATACCCCAGGGATTACCTCAGTGTCACTGCTCAACAGAGGCACAGCAAAATAATGGGTATAGTTCCCCATACTAAAGGGGTGGCACAAAACTATGGGCTAGGCTTGTAAATGCCCTCGGGCAGATAGCCTAGTATGAACCTATGAACCTATGAACCTAAGTAAAGGTGCGGTAATATAAAGGACACATCAATATTAGTCCCAATATATACACTATATGTGGTAGAATTGTAATGATGAGAAAGTACAGTAAGTAAAGGTGTGGTAATGTGAAGGACACATTTCAATATTAATATATACACTATATGTGGTACACTTGTAGTGATGAAAAAGGGTGAAAGTCTAGTGAGGCAAGGTGTGGAATTATAAAGGACACATATCAATATTAGTGCCAATATATGCATAATATGTAGTATAGTTGTCGTGATGAGAAAGGGTGAAAGCATAGTAAGTAAAGGTGTTGTAATATAAAGGACAGATATCAGTATTAATATATACACTATATGTGGTACAATTGTAGTGATGAGAAAGGTTGAAAGCATAGTAAGTAAAGGTGTGGTCATATAAGGGAAATATATCAATTTTAGTGGCAATATATACACTATATGTGGTACAATTGCAGTGATGTGAAAGGGTGAAAATATAGTTAGTATAGGTGTGGTAATATAAAGGACACAAATCAATATTAGTGCCAATATATACTCTATATGTGGTACAATTGCAGTGATGTGAAAGGGTGAAAGTATAGTAAGTAAAGGTGTGGTAATATAAAGGATACATATCAACATTTGTGCCAATATATGCACTATATGTGGTACAATTGTAGTGATGTGAAAAGGTGAAAGTATAGTAAGTAAAGGTGTAATATAAAGGGCACATATCAATATTAGTGCCAATATATACACTATATGTGTTACAATTGTAGTAATGAGAAAGGGTGAAACTATAGTAAGTAAAGGTGCGGCAATATAAAAGACACATATCAGTAATAATAGATAAATTATATGTTGTACAATTGTAGTGATGAGAAATGGTGAAAGTATAGTAAGTAAAGGTGTGGTAATATAAAGGACACATATCAATATTATTATATACACTATGTGGTACAACTGCAATGATGAGAAAGGGTGAAAGTATAGTAAGTAAAGGTGTGGTAATATAAAGGATACATATGAATATTAGTGCCAGTATATACACTATATGTGGTACAATTGTAGTGATGAGAAAGGGTGAAAGTATAGTAAGTAAAGGTGTGGTAATATAAAGGACACATATCAATATTATTATATACACTATATGTGGTACAACTGCAGTGATGAGAAAGGTTGAAAGTATAGTAAGTAAACGTGTGGTAATATAAGGATACATATCAATATTAGTCCCAATATATGCACTATATGTGGTACAGTTGTGATGAGAAAGGGTGAAAGTATAGTAAGTAAAGGTGTGGTAATATAAAGTACACATATCAATATTATTACATACACTATATGTTGTACAACTGCAGTGATGAGAAGGGATGAAAGTATGGTAAGTAAATGTGTGGTAATATAAAGGACACATATCAATATTATTATATACACTATATGTGGTACAACTGCAGTGATGAGAAAGGGTGAAAGTATGGTAAGTAAAGCTAAGGTAATATACAGGAAAAATATCAATATTAGTGCCAATATATACACTGTATGTGGTACAGTTGTATAGATGTGAAAGTGTGAAAGTATAGCAAGTAAAGGTGTGGTAATATAAAGGACACATATCAATAATAATAATACATACACTGTGGTGGTGGTGCTGCAGTAGCATTGTCGCCTCACAGTAAGACGTTGTCCTGTTTGATTGACAGCTAGAGCATCTTCTGTGTGGAGACATGCATAAATGGGTGTACCTTTGTTGAAGGTTGTGCAGCAGGGCCGGAAACTCAGCACGTAAAACTCTACTGCCAATTATTAGCTGACTGGAGTTCCAATGTGGCAACGCCTAACTGGGAAAAGCTGAAAGACCCAACAACAACACTTTATGTGGTACAATTGTAGTGATGAGAAAGGATGAAAGTATAGTAAGGAAAGGTGTGGTAATATAAAGGACACTTATCAATATTACTGCCAATATATACACTATATGTGGTACAGTTGTAGTGATGAGAAAGGGTGAAAGTATAGTAAGTAAAGCTGTGGTAATGTAAAGGACACATCAATATTATTATATACACTATATGTGGTACTATTTAGTGATGAGAAAGGGTGAAAGTACAGTAAGTAAAGGTGTGGTAATAGAATTGTAGTGATGAGAAAGGGTGAAAGTATAGTAAGTAAAGGTTTGGTAATATAAAGGACACATATCAATATTATTATATACACTATATGTGGTACAATTGTAGTGATGAGAAAGGGTGAAAGTATAGTAAGTAAAGGTTTGGTAATAGAAAGGACACATATCAATATTAATATATACACTATATGTGGTACACTTATAGTGATGAGAACGGGTGAAAGTATAGTAAGGAAAGGTTTTTTAATATAAAGGACACATATCAATATTAATATATACACCATATATATATATATATATATATATATATATATATATGCAGCAGTCTGCATTTAAAGTGGAACCTGTGTGTTGAGAGACAGCCTTACAAGACTATCTGCAAATATATAGAGCTGAGTATATTTTTCTGTATTATTCTGTATTTTAGAGCTAAATTGTTGCTTAGATATCTGTTGTCTTACTGATCTGCAAATATACAGAGATCAGTATATATTTTTTTTGGTTTTATAATTTGCTCTCTGATTCCTCACATCTCTGTTGAAACTGTCTTCCCCACCCCCCTCATTTTGGTTTCTATAGCTTGTGTTAGGTTCCCTTAATTTGACCTGTTAATAGCAGCAGTCTGCATTTAAAGTGGAACCTGTGTGGTGAGAGACAGCCTTACAAGGCTATCTGCAAATATATAGCGCTGAGTATATTTTTCTGTATTATTCTTTATTATAGAGCTAAATTGTTGCTTAGATATCTGCTGTCTTACTGTTCTGCAAATATACAGAGATCAGTATATATTTTTTTGGTTTTATAATTTGCACTCTGATTCCTCACATCTCTGTTGAAACTGCCCGCCCCCCCATTTTGGTTTCTATACCTTGTGTTAGGTTCCCTTAATTTGACCTGTTAATAGCAGCAGTCTACATTTAAAGTGGAACCTGTGTGTTGAGAGACAGCCTTACAAGGCTATCTGCAAATATATAGAGCTGAGTATATTTTTCTGTGTTATTCTGTATTATAGAGCTAAATTGTTGCTTAGATATCTGTTGTCTTACTGTTCTGCAAATATACAGAGATCAGTATATATTTTTTTGGTTTTATAATTTGCACTCTGATTCCTCACATCTCTGTTGAAACTGTCCCCCCCCCCCCCATTTTGGTTTCTATAGCTTGTGTTAGGTTCCCTTAATTTGACCTGTTAATAGCAGCAGTCTGCATTTAAAGTGGAACCTGTGTGTTGAGAGACAGCCTTACAAGGCTATCTGCAAATATATAGAGCTGAGTATATTTTTCTGTATTATAGAGCTAAATTGTTGCTTAGATATCTGTTGTCTTAGGGTTCTGCAAATATACAGAGATCAGTATATATTTTTTTGGTTTTATAATTTCCAGTCTGATTCCTCACGTCTGTGTTGAAACTTTCTTCCCCACCCCCACTTTCATTTTGGTTTCTGTTGCTTGTGTTAGGTTCCCTTAATTTGAACTGTTAATAGCAGCAGTCTGCATTTAAAGTGGAACCTGTGTGTTGAGAGACAGCCATACAAGACTATCTGCAAATATATAGAGCTGAGTATATTTTTCCGTATTATAGAGCTAAATTGTTGCTTAGATATCTGTTGTCTTAGTGTTCTGCAAATATACAGAGATCAGTATACTTTTTTTGGTTTTATAATTTGCACTCTGATTCCTCACATCTCTGTTTTTTCCCCACTCCCCCCTCCCTGTTCTTAGTTGTAGTTTAAATTTGGTGGCTTTTGCAGTGCCCGCCCCACTGTAGATTTGATCTAGGACACTCCCCCAGACCCATCTCTTTACCGCATTCTACCTAATAATCCCTTTCTGCACTTGCTTTTAGTCCTTTTTAATTTAATTACATTTTTTCAAACTGTGTGTGGACTAATATTGCTACATACTCAAGTGTGCCAGCTTGCACTGCATGTGATTTGTTTTTACTACTGTTTTTGCTACTTTTCTGAAAAAAAAAATTGTAAGCCTGTTTCTTACCTTTCCTGTAATTAGTGTTTCAGATACAGATTTGCTGTATCCAGGACTATTTGTAAGCTTCTGAGCCCCCCAAGCCTTTCTGTGTTGGAGGGAAGCCTTCTAGCTTATCAGTGGGAGTGGTAAGCACTAGGTAACCTGTCTACCACATAAGGAGTGGTTCTGGCCCAAAATTTGTAGTTATTGGCTATTTGGACGGTCTTCCATATCTCTCAACTTTCTGATTTGAGGTCCTGCATTTGCACTTGTTTCTGTCCTGTAACTCCTGGGCCCATCTCATTTGCTCACTCAAAATAAAAAGATGTATCTGCTTTTACTGTATTTGTGTTTCTTCCTACTTTATTTTGCTTTTGCGTCATCTTAAAAGTACTCAATTGTATTTATTACTCCTTGGTGTAACTCATTCTAAGCCTTTTAGTTTAAGCACTTCAGACCAGTAGTTTTACATTAAGAAGATTTGTGGTCTGCACTGTAGTGGCAGAACAGGTAGCTTACATCCTTCTTAGTTGGGAACTGTTGATTGAGGGCTCAGTGTCTGTTATTCTAAAAGTGTATTAATTCTGGTTTAAGCACTTGGGCTTCAGGCCAGTTATTTTACATTAAAAGGGTTCGTGGTCTGCACTCTTGTGGGAGGAGAGGCTGGACTCTGCCCTTCTGAGCTGGGAATTTCTGGTTAAAGGCTTATAGTGCCTGCATATTTAAACTGCTTCTTACTGAAATTGGTACACCTTGTTTGCTGTAGCATAGACTAGATCCAGGCCTGCTGAATCTAGCTTTGTTTGTATAACTTGAGCACTAATCCAGGCATTCTTTAAAGTAGTCAATTGTATTTATTACTGCTTGGTAGTAACTTGATTAAAGTGTAGCTATCATTCTAAGTCTTTTGATTAAGCACTTGGGCTTCAGACCAGTTGTTTTACATTGGGAAGGTTTGTGGCCTGCACTGTGGTGGCAGGACAGGTAGCTTACATCCTTCTAAGTTGGGAACTGCTGATTGAGGGCTCAGTGTCTGTTATTCTAAAAGTATATTAATTCTGGTTTAAGCACTTGGGCTTCAGGCCAGTTGTTTACATTAAGAAGGTTTGTGGTCTGCACTGTAGTGGCAGAACAGGTAGCTTACATCCTTCTAAGTTGGGAACTGCTGATTGAGGGCTCAGTGTCTGTTATTCTAAAAGTGTATTAATTCTGGTTAAAGCACTTGGGCTTCAGGCCAGTTATTTTACATTAAAAGGGTTCGTGGTCTGCACTCTTGTGGTTGGAGAGGCTGGACTCTGCCCTTCTGAGCTGGGAATTTCTGGTTAAAGGCTTATAGTGCCTGAATATTTAAACTGCTTCTTACTGAAATTGGTACACCTTGTTTGCTGTAGCATAGACTAGATCCAGGCCTGCTGAATCTAGCTTTGTTTGTATAACTTGAGCAATAATCCAGGCATTCTTTAAACTATTTAATTGTATTTATTACAGCTTGGTAGTAACTTGATTAAAGTGTAGCTATCATTCTAAGTCTTTTGGATTAAGCACTTGGGCTTCAGACCAGTTGTTTTACATTAGGAAGGATTGTGGCCTGCACTGTGGTGGCAGGACAGGTAGCTTACATCCTTCTAAGTTGGGAACTGCTGATTGAGGGCTCAGTGTCTGTTATTCTAAAAGTGCATTAATTCTGGTTTAAGCACTTGGGCTTTAGGCCAGTTATTTTACATTAAAAGGGTTTGTGGTCTGCACTCTTGTGGGAGGAGAGGCTGGACTCTGCCCTTTTGAGCTGGGAATTTCTGGTTAAAGGCTTATAGTGCCTGCATATTTAAACTGCTTCTTACTGAAATTGGTACACCTTGTTTGCTGTAGCATAGACTAGATCCAGGCCTGCTAAATCTAGCTTTGTTTGTATAACTTGAGCACTAATCCAGGCATTCGTTAAAGTATTCAATTGTATTTATTACTGCTTGGTAGTAATTTGATTAAAGTGTAGCTATCATTCTAAGTCTTTTGGATTAAGCACTTGGGCTTCAGACCAGTTGTTTTACATTAGGAAGGTTTGTGGCCTGCACTGTGGTGACAGGGCAGGTAGCTTACATCCTTCTAAGTTGGGAACTGCTGATTGAGGGCTCAGTGTCTGTTATTCTAAAAGTGTATTAGTTCTGGTTTAAGCACTTGGGCTTCAGGCCAGTTATTTTACATTAAGAAGGATCGTGGTCTGCACTCTTGTGGGAGGAGAGGCTGGACTCTGCCCTTCTGAGCTGGGAATTTCTGATTAAAGGCTTATAGTGCCTGCATATTTGAACTGTTTCTTACTGAAATTGGTACACCTTGTTTGCTGTAGCATAGACTACATCCAGGCCTGCTGAATCTAGCTTTGTTTGTATGCTTGTTGTTTGTTTGCTTTTTATTTCCCTGAAATGCTAATTCCACCTAAAACGTGGCTTTTCAGCGCTTCTGTGGATCCCTAGTGATATCTGCATCGCTTACTGTACTTATTTCCTTGTTTCGCTTGAAGGAAAGTTACTGTTTGTCGTTTTTGTATTTAAGTTACCTGTAACACATTGCTTTTAAGATACCTGGCACTTGCTCACTAAAGCAATTATATAAGTCAGCACTAAAAAATTAAAAGCACTACACCCTCACAAACTCCCCTTGAGTATCTTGTTCCCCATTGGCCCTTTTTTTTTTCAATTATAAAGGAATTCCCAATACTATTCTAGCATGTCCAAAGGTCAGTTGTCAATCTCCTCTCCAGTCCAGCTGGTGAATCTGGGAAACTTGAGGCAACATTACAACTGCCTCATGTACACAGACAACCCTCTCCTCCTCCCAACAAATTCCAACACATGTGAGAGATGCAACCATATAGCCATACTGGAGGTAAAGCTCTCTCAACTCAGTACTGGCAAAACCAGTCAGGAGGAGAAGGAAACCACACTCACTACAATTCCAGTCTCACATAGACCTACCACGACAGCAAACCAAACACATAAACACACAAAAACATACTCGGAGGCTCAAAATAAAAATCTGCCTAAGCAGCAGAGACCTCCAAAGCAGAAACCCAAGCAACCACTACCCCAAAACAAAACACATGCAACACATAGCTCACAAAGCCAGTGTGCCAAACAGTCACAGCCCTTAAGGCTAAACAACACACCTGATACACTTGTAATAGGTGACTATCGTCAGGCACACTGATGTCCCGCTCACCAGGCTGAACAAGGAGAAGGTGACGGTGAGCTGCCTGTCGGGCGGTAGGATCTGCCACATAACACAAGCACTCAGGTCACTCCAAGGCAAGTACAAATATGACTCAGTCATTGTCCATGCTGGTGTGAATGACCTGAGACGTACCTCCCTGGACTACATGAAAAGAGACATAGAGGAGCTCTCTGAGCATGTAGCCCAGGCCGGTATGACCCTGACCTTGAGTAGCATCTTACCCTCACCAAGAATGATGCAACAATATGAAGACAAGATGATCAATTTCAACAATTGGCTTAAGTATTGGTTTCATTCAAAGGGGATCCAATGCCTGTCAGCCTGGGATGACATGCTCGACAAGCCGATTTGGCTATGGACGGCTTGCACCTGTCACCCCTGGGCTTTTGGATATTGGCAAAGGCTCTTGCTACCCCCATAGTGCCTTTTTTAGGCAAGGCCCAAAAGACAAACCCACCTCGATAGGTATCACAAGGGATAAGAAACTAAGAGTAATGCTACTCAACACCAGAAGTTTAAACATCAAGATGCACGCGCTCAAAACTCTCCTTAGCATGGAGAACATTGATATCTGTGCAGTAACAGAAACCTGGTTCAAGGCTCCTGGGAGCACCCCAGCACTACCGGGTTATACCTCATACCAAGCTTTTCGGCCCCAAAACTTGGACCGAACCACAAAAGGAGGGGGAGTATCAATATTCGTCAAAGATACCCACACCTCCAGGTTGGTGGCACAGCACAAAGCATCAGAGACTATCCATGTGCAACTAACAGTGGGTAAAACTGCCTTCCAGTTTATAGCCTGCTACAGACCACCCTCCCAAACCCAGGAACCCCACTCAGCTTTCCTGAGAACACTGGAAAATATGAAGGTCTCTCCAAACACCATTATATTGGGGGACTTCAACTACCCAAACATAGACTGGGAGCATTACTCTAGCTCCAACACCCTAGCCCAAAGGTTCCTAGAATTTTTAAACTCAAATGCTACAGAACAACTTGTCAACACTCCCACAAGAGGGGAAAACATACTGGACCTGATCATCACCAACATGGGGACTCTACGCTCTAGACCAGAAGTGTATCCCTCACTGGTAAGATCAGACCATAAACTAATCTCACTGGATATTCACATCCCGACTCCACCCCCTGCCCTGAAAACCACAGTGAAAAACTTCTGTAAAGCAAATTTCACACTCCTTAAAACCAAGGTGGAATCCTTCAAAGCCCCCGGGCCTGTGGAAAATACGGCCCAGACCGCAGAATCCTTTATAAACGCATTCTATGAACACCTTCAGGAATGCATGGATCATGCAATCCCAAATAAAACCAAGACCAAATCATCCAAAGGCAGACATCCTGTCTGGTGGACCCCAGCCATAAACAAACTATACAATAGAAGGAGGAAGCTACTACATGATAGAGCAAAATCCCAAAAAGGGAAGGCATCTCTGATCAGTATTAGCAAAAAACTACGGGCACTCATAAAATCAGCACAAACATCTCCCCCCCTCCCCACCAAAAGGGCAAATATCTATCCCAGCAGAGTGCTGCACCCCTGACATCTCAGATGCTCAGGTAAGAGCTGCCCTCTCCAAAGCAAAAAAACACAGCATCAATGGGACCAGAAAGTGTCCTGGGCTGCGTCCTACATGAACTCCAAGAAGAGCTAACCCCAAACATAAAACTACTGTTCAATCTCAGCCTTACTACAGGATATGTACCCAAAGAGTGGCATACAGCAACAGTGGTACCTCTCCACAAAGGTGGTGCCTCAATGGATCCTGGAAACTATCGCCCCATAAGCCTAACTAGCTTGGTCTGCAAAGCTATGGAAAGGATCATCATGGACCTCATAAATAAAGATATTGGGTACCTACAGACACTGGATCCTACCCAGTTTGGCTTTGTTAAGGGCAGATCCTGTCTCTTAAACCTGGTTGACTTTTTTGAAACAGTCACCAAGGCCATTGACGAGGGGAAGGTGGTCCACACAGCCTACCAGGACCTTGCAAAAGCCTTCGATACAATACCCCACTTGGGCATTATAGATAAGCTCACCAGCTTAAATATAAACCCCTATGTCACTAGATGTGTTGCAAACTGGCTCAAGGACAGAACCCACATGGTTAGAATTGCTGGAGCCATGTCAGACTCCAAACCAGTTACAAGTGGCATCCCACAAGGCTCAGTTCTGGGACCTCTCTTGTTCGGTATATATTTCTCAGAGGTACAGGCCAACACGGAAGGACTATGGCTAACCAAGTTCGCAGATGACTGCAAACTGGGCGCCATAATCGACTCTCCAGCCAACACAAGCATCCTCCAAAAGGGCCTCATAGAAACAGACAACTGGTGCCAGAGCCATGGCCTCAAGCTAAACGCCAAAAGTGTATAGTCATCCCTTTGGCAAAAACAGTGTCACAAATTACCACATAGGTGGTAATCCATTAAGTACAGAAGAAGTAATTAGGGACCTGGGGACCCAAGTTGATAGCAATCTCTCATTTGGCAACCACGTGGCCAAAGAGGTTAGAAAAACATTTTATATAGCCCACCTAATCATGAAGAGATTCACATCTAGATCAGGGGAGGTCATCGTGCCTCTTTACTCATCCCTCATCAGGCCCATAATTGAGTACAATGCCCCTTTTGGGATGTACCTTACCAGACACCTGCAGCAACTGGAAAGACCCCAAAAGTACCTCACCAAGAGGATCAAAGGGCTCAAACAGATGCCATATGCTGCCCGGTTAAAGAAACTCCAGCTCTACTCAGTGGCATACCGCCTGCTCAAAGGCGATCTGTGCCTGACATATAAAGCCATGTCCAACCCAGAATGAATGGACATACTGCACCTCAGAAAATCCAAATCCCATTGAGCTACACACTCGAGAGACTTGAACCTCAGCACTGAAATAAATAGGACATGCTGGAGGCACAGATTCATAACCGAGAGGCTCCCTTCACTCTGGAATAAAATCCCAGTCCAGGTTAGGCAGAGTCCCTCATTGAGTCTCTTCAAGAGGAATCTTGATGAGTGGATGGGAGATCGTAGGTTTACCCCAGGTATCACTACTGTGTCACTGTTAGACAGAGGCACAGCATACAAACCTCGAAAAAGGGCATAGCAAAATTAATTTAAAATGGGTGGCGAAAGCCAAACACACTCTGGCTAGGCTTATAAATGCCCTAGGGCAGATAACCTAGTATGAACCTATGAACCTATATGTGGTACAATTGTTATGATGAGAATGGGTGAAAGTATAGTAAGTAAAGTGTGGTAGTATAAAGGATACATATCAATATTAGTGCCAATATATACACTATATGTGGTGCCGTTGTAGTGTTTAGAAAAGGTGAAAGTATAGTAAGTAAAGATGTGGTACTATAAAGGACACATATCAATATTAAAATATACACTATATGTGGTACAACTGTAGTGACGAGAAAGGGTGAAAGTATAGTAAGAAAAGGTGTAGTAATATAAAGGACACATATCAATATCAGTGCCAATATATACACTGTATGGGGTACAGTTGTAGTGATGAGAAAGGGTGAAAGTATAGTAAGTAAAGGTTTGGTAATATAAAGGACACATATCAATATTACTATATACACTATATGTGGTACAACTGTAGTGATGAGAAAGGGTGAAAGTATTGTAAGTAAAGGTGTGGTAATATAAAGGACACATATCAATATTAATATAAACACTATAGGTGGTACAATTGTAGTGATGAGAAAGGGTGGAAGTATAGTAAGTAAAGGTGTGGCAATATAAAGGACACATATCAATAATAGAGCCACTATATACACTATATGAGGTAAAATTGTAGTGATGTTAAAGGGTGAAAGTATAGGAAGTCAAGGTGTGGAAATATAAAGGGCACATATCAATATCAGTGCCAATATGTACACTATATGTAGTAGAGTTGTATTGATGAGAAAGGGTGAATGTTTAGTAAGTGAAGGATATGTAATATAAAGGACACCTATCAATATTAGTGCCAATATGTACACTATATGTAGTAGAGTTGTACTGATGAAAAAGGGGGAATGTATAGTAAGTAAAGGTGTGGCAATATAAAGGATACATATGAATATTAGTGCCAATATATACACTATATGTGGTACAACTGCAGTGATGAGAAGGGATGAAAGTATGGTAAGTAAAGGTGTGGTAATATAAAGGACACATATCAATATTATTATATACACTATATGTGGTACAACTGCAGTGATGAGAAAGGGTGAAAGTATGGTAAGTAAAGCTGAGGTAATATACAGGACAAATATCAATATTAGTGCCAATATATACACTGTATGTGGTACAGTTGTAGAGATGTGAAAGTGTGAAAGTATAGTAAGTAAAGGTGTGGTAATATAAAGGACACATATCAATATTAGTGCCAATATATGCACTATATGTGACACAGTTATAGTGATGTGAAAGGGTGAAGGTATAGTAAGTAAAGGTGTGGTAATATAAAGGTCACATATCAATATTAATATATACACTATATGTGGTAGTGATGAGAAAGGGTGAAAGTATAGTTAATAAAGGTGTGGTAATATAAAAAAACAATATCAATATTAGTGCCAGAATGTACACTATATGTGGTACAATTGTAGTGATGAGAAAGGGAGAAAGTATGGTAAGTAAAGGTGCGGTAATATAAAGGACACATATCAATAATAATATATATACTATATGTGGTACAATTGTAGTGATGTGAAAGGGTGAAACTATAGTAAGTAAAGGTGCGGTAATATAAAGGACACATATCAATAATAATATATATACTATATGTGGTACAATTGTAGTGATGAGAAAGGGAGAAAGTATAGTAAGTAAAGGTGTGGTAATGTAAAGGACACATATCAATATTAATATATACATTATATGTGGTACAATTGTAGTGATGACAAAGTGTGAAAGTATAGTAAGTAAAGGTGTGGTAATATAAAGGATACATATCAACATTAGTGCCAATATGTACACTATATGTGGTAGAATTGTAGTGATGAGAAAGCATAGTAAATAAATTTGAGGTAATATAAAGGACACATATCAATATTAGTGCCAATATATACTCTATATGTGGTACAATTGTAGTGATGAGAAAGGGTGAAAGTATAGTAAGTAAAGCTGTGGTAATATAAAGGACACATATCAATATTAAGATATACACTATATGCAGTACAGTTGTAGTGATGAGATTGGGTGAAGGTATAGTAAGTAAAGGTGTGGTAATATAAAAGACACATATCAATATTATTATATACATTATATGTGGTACAATTGTAGTGATGAGAAAGGGTGAAAGTATAGTAAGTAAAGGTGTAACATAAAGGACACATATCAATATTAGTGCCAATAAATACACTATATGTGTTACAGCTGTAGTGATGTGAATGGGAGAAAGTATAGCAAGTAAAGGTGTGGTAAAATAAAGGATACATTTAAATATTAATATATACGCTATATATGATACAACTGCAGTGATGAGAAAGGGTGAAAGTATGGAAAGTAAAGCTGAGGTAATATACAGGAAAAATATCAATATTAGTGCCAATATATACACTGTATGTGGTACAGTTGTAGAGATGTGAAAGTGTGAAAGTATAGTAAGTAAAGGTGTGGTAATATAAAGGTCACATATCAATATTAATATATACAGAATAAGTGGTAGTGATGAGAAAGGGTAAAAGTATAGTAAATAAAGGTGTGGTAATATAAAGGACACATATCAGTATTAATATATACAGAATAAGTGGTAGTGATGAGAAAGGGTAAAAGTATAGTAAATAAAGGTGTGGTAATATAAAGGACACATATCAGTATTAATATATACAGAATAAGTGGTAGTGATGAGAAAGGGTAAAAGTATAGTAAATAAAGGTGTGGTAATATAAAGGACACATATCAGTATTAATATATACAGAATAAGTGGTAGTGATGAGAAAGGGTAAAAGTATAGTAAATAAAGGTGTGGTAATATAAAGGACACATATCAGTATTAATATATACAGAATAAGTGGTAGTGATGAGAAAGGGTAAAAGTATAGTAAATAAAGGTGTGGTAATATAAAGGACACATATCAGTATTAATATATACAGAATAAGTGGTAGTGATGAGAAAGGCTGAAAGTATAGTAAGGAAAGCTGTGGTAATATAAAGGACACATATGAATATTAATATGTACACTATATGTGGTACACTTGTAGTGATGAGAAAAGGTGAAAGCATAGAAAGTAAATGTGTGGTAATATAAAGCATACATATCAATATCAGTGCCAATATATACACTATATGTGGTAGAATTCCGGTGATGTGAAAGGGTGAAAATATAGCTAGTAAAGGTGTGGTAATATAAAGGACACATATCAATATTAATGCCAATATATACACTATATGTGGTACAATTGCAGTGATGTTAAAGGGTGAAAGTACAGTAAGTAAAGGTGTGGTGATATAAAGTATACATATCAACATTTGTGCCAATATATACACTTTAATTGGTACAGTTGTAGTGATGTAAAAAGGTGAAAGTTTAGTAAGTAAAGGTGCAGTAATATAAAGGATACATATCAATATTAATATATACAATATATGTGGTACAATTGTAGTGATGAGAAAGGGTGAAAGTATAGTAATTAAAGGTGTGGTAATATAAAGGATACATATCAATATTAGTGCCAATATGTACGCTATATGTGGTACAATTGCAGTGATGAGAAAGGTTGAAAGTATGGTAAGTAAAGGTGTGGTAATATAAAGAACACATATCAGTATTGGTGCTAATATATACACTATATGTGGCACAATTGCAGCGATGAGAAAGGTTGAAAGTATAGTAAGTAAAGGTGTGGTGATATAAAGGACACATATCAATATTACTGCCAATATATACACTATATGTGGTACAGTTGTAGTGATGAGAAAGGGTGAAAGTATAGTAAGTAAAGGTGTGGTAATATAAAGGACACATATCAATATTAATATATACACTATATGTGGTACAATTGTAGTGATGAGAAAGGGTGAAAGTATAGTAAGTAAAGGTGTGGTAATATAAAGGACACATATCAATATTAATATATACAATATATGTGGTACAACTGTAGTGATGAGAAAAGGTGAAAGAAGGTAAAGGTGTGGTAATATAAAGAATACATATCAATATTAGTGCCAAAATATACACTATATGTTGTACAACTGCAGTGATGTGAAAGGGTGAAAGTATAGTTAGTAAAGGTGTGGTAAAATAAAGGACACATATCAATATTAATGCCAATATATACACTATATGTGGTACAATTGTGTTGTGAAAGGGTGAAAGTATAGTAAGTAAAGGTGTGGTAATATAAAGGACACATATCAATATAAATATATACACTATATGTGGTACAATTGTAGTGATTAGAAAGTGTGAAAGTATAGTAAGTAAAGGTGTGGTAATATTAAGGATACATATCAATATTAGTGCCAATATATACACTATATGCGATACAATTGTACTGTTGAGAAAGGGTGAAAGTATAGTAAGTGAAGGTGTGGTAATATAAAGGTCACATATCAATATTAATATATACACTATATGTGGTACAATAGTGATAAGAAAGGGTGAAAATATAGTAAGTACAGGTGTGGTAATATAAAGGACACATATCAATATTAATATATATACTATATGTGGTACAATTGTAGTGATGAGAAAGGGTGAAAGGATAGTAAGTAAAGCATGGTGGTATAAAGGATACTTATCAATATTAGTGCCAGTATATACACTATATGTGGTACAGTTGCAGTGATGAGAAAGGGTGAAAGTACAGTAAGTTAAGGTGTGGTATTATAAAGGACACATGTCAATATTAGTGCGGATATATACACTATATGTGGTATAATTGTAGTGATGATACAGGGTGAAAGTATAGTAAGTAAACTTGTGGTAATATAAAGGACACATCAATATTAATATATACACTATATGTCATACAACTGCAGTGATGTGAAAGGGTGAAAATATAGCTAGTAAAGGTGTGGTAATATAAAGGACACATATCAATATTAATGCCAATATATACACTATATGTGGTACAATTGCAGTGATGTTAAAGGGTGAAAGTACAGTAAGTAAAGGTGTGGTAATATAAAGTATACATATCAACATTTGTGCCAATATATACACTATATGTGGTACAGTTGTAGTGATGTAAAAAGGTGAAAGTATAGTAAGTAAAGGTGTAGTAATATAAAGTACACATATCAATATAAATATATACAATATATGTGGTATAATTGTAGTGATGAGAAAGGGTGAAAGTGTAGTAATTAAAGGTGTGGTAATATTAAGGATACATATCAATATTAGTGCCAATATGTACGCTATATGTGGTACAATTGTAGTGATGAGAAAGGGTGAAAGTGTAGTAATTAAAGGTTTGGTAATATAAAGGACACATATCAATATTACTATATACACTATATGTGGTACAATTGTAGTGATGAGAAAGGGTGAAAGTATAGTAAGTAAAGGTGTGGTAATGTAAAGGACACATATCAATATTAATATATACACTATATGTGGTACAATTGTAGTGATGAGAAAGGGTGAAAGTATAGCAAGTAAAGGTGTGGTAATGTAAAGGACACATATCAATATTAGTGCCAATATGTACGCTATATGTGGTACAATTGTAGTGATGAGAAAGGGTGAAAGTGTAGTAATTAAAGGTTTGGTAATATAAAGGACACATATCAATATTACTATATACACTATATGTGGTACAATTGTAGTGATGAGAAAGGGTGAAAGTATAGTAAGTAAAGGTGTGGTAATGTAAAGGACACATATCAATATTAATATATACACTATATGTGGTACAATTGTAGTGATGAGAAAGGGTGAAAGTATAGCAAGTAAAGGTGTGGTAATGTAAAGGACACATATCAATATTAATATATACACTATATGTTGTACAACTGCAGTGATGTGAAAGGGTGAAAGTATAGTTAGTAAAGGTGTGGTAAAATAAAGGACACATATCAATATTAATGCCAATATATACACTATATGTGGTACAATTGTGTTGTGAAAGGGTGAAAGTATAGTAAGTAAAGGTTTGGTAATATAAAGGACACATATCAATATTAATATATACACTATATGTGGTACAATTGTAGTGATGAGAAAGGGTGAAAGTATAGTAAGTAAAGGTGTGGTAATGTAAAGGACACATATCAATATTAATATATACACTATATGTGGTACAATTGTAGTGATGAGAAAGGGTGAAAGTATAGCAAGTAAAGGTGTGGTAATGTAAAGGACACATATCAATATTAATATATACACTATATGTTGTACAACTGCAGTGATGTGAAAGGGTGAAAGTATAGTTAGTAAAGGTGTGGTAAAATAAAGGACACATATCAATATTAATGCCAATATATACACTATATGTGGTACAATTGTGTTGTGAAAGGGTGAAAGTATAGTAAGTAAAGGTGTGGTAATATAAAGGACACATATCAATATTAATATATACACTAAATGTGGTACAATTGTAATGAGAAAGTGTGAAAGGATAGTAAGTAAAGATGTGGTAAAATAAAGGACACAACAAAATTAATATATACACTATATGTGGTACAATTGTATTGATGAGAAAGGGTGAAAGTATAGTAAGTAAAGGTGTGGTAATATAAAGGACACATATCAATATTAGTGCCAATATATACACTATATGTGGTACAATTGTAGTGATGTGAAAGGGTGAAAGTATAGTAAGTAAAGGTGTGGTAATATAAAGGACACATATCAATATTAATATATACACTATATGTGGTACAATTGTAGTGATGAGAAAGGGTGAAAGTATAGTAAGTAAAGGTGTGGTAATATAAAGGATACATAACAATATTAGTTCCAACATATACACTATATGTGGCACAATTGTAGAGAAGAAAAAAAGTCAAAGTATAGTAAGTAAAGGTGTAATATAAAGGACACATATCAATATTAGTGCCAATATATACACTATATGTGTTGCAACTGTAGTGACATGAACTGGTGAAAGTATAGTAAGTGAAGGTGTGGTAATATGCAGGACACATATCAATATTAGTGCCAATATATACACAATATGTGGTACCGTTGTAGTGTTGAGAAAAGGTGAAAGTATATTAAGTAAAGATGTGGCAATATAAAGGACACATTAATATTAATATATACACTATATGTTGTACAATTGTAATGACGTGAAAGGGTGAAAGTATAGTAAGTAAAGGTGTGGTAATATAAAGGACACATATCAATATTAATACATACAATATACGTGGTACAACTGTAGTGATGAGAAAAGGTGAAAGAAGGTAAAGGTGTGGTAATATAAAGAATACATATCAATATTAGTGCCAAAATATACACTATATGTTGTACAACTGCAGTGATGTGAAAGGGTGAAAGTATAGTTAGTAAAGGTGTGGTAAAATAAAGGACACATATCAATATTAATGCCAATATATACACTATATGTGGTACAACTGTGTTGTGAAAAGGTGAAAGTATAGTAAGTAAAGGTGTGGTAATATAAAGGACACATATCAATATTAATATATACATTATATGTGGTACAATTGTAGTGATTAGAAAGTGTGAAAGTATAGTAAGTAAAGGTGTGGTAATATTAAGGATACATATCGATATTAGTGCCAATATATACACTATATGTGGTACAATTGTAGTGATAAGAAAGGGTGAAAGTATAGTAAGTAAAGGTGCGGTAATATAAAGGACACATAATAATAATATATATACTATATGTGGTACAATTGTAGTGATGAGAAAGGGTGAAAGTATAGTAAGTAAAGCTGTGGTAATATAAAGGACACATATCAATATTAGTACCAAGATATACACTATATGTGGTAGAATTGTCATGATGATACAGGGTGAAAGTATAGTAAGTAAACTTGTGATAATATAAAGGATACATCAATATTAATATATACACTATATGTCGTACAACTGCAGTGATGTGAAAGGGTGAATGTATAGTAAGTAAAGCTGTGGTAATATAAAGGACACATATCAATATTAGTACCAAGATATACACTATATGTGGTATAATTGTAATGATGATACAGGGTGAAAGTATAGTAAGTAAACTTGTGATTATATAAAGGATACATCAATATTAATATATACACTATATGTCGTACAACTGCAGTGATGTGAAAGGGTGAAAGTATAGCTAGTAAAGGTGTGGTAATGTAAAGGACACATATCAATATTAATATATACACTATATGTGGTACAATTGTAGTGATGAGAAAGGGTGAAAGGATAGTAAGTAAAGTGTGGTGGTATAAAGGATACTTAGCAATATTAGTACCAGTATATACACTATACGTGGTACAGTTGCAGTGATGAGAAAGGGTGAAAGTACAGTAAGTTAAGGTGTGGTATTATAAAGGACACATGTCAATATTAGTGCAGATATATACACTATATGTGGTATAATTGTAGTGATGATACAGGGTGAAAGTATAGTAAGTAAAGATGTGGTAAAATAAAGGACAAATATCAATATTAATATATAAACTATATGTGGTACAATTGTAGTGATGAGAAAGGGTGAAAGTATAGTAAGTAAAGGTGTGGTAATATAAAGGACACATATCAATATTAAGATATACATTATATGTAGTACAGTTGTAGTGATGAGAATGGGAGACGCTATAGTAAGTAAAGGGCGGTGGTATAAAGGATACTTATCAATATTAGTGCCAATATATACACTATATGTTGTACCGTTGTAGTGTAAAGATGTGGTATTATAAAGGACACATATCATTATTAATATATACACTATATGTGGTACAATTATAGTGATGAGAAAGGGTGAAAGTATAGTAAGTAAAGGTGTGGTAATATAAAAGACACATATCAATATTAATATATAAACTATATGTGGTACAATTGTAGTGATGAGAAAGGGTGAAAGGATAGTAAGGAAAGGTGTGGTAAAATAAAGGACACATATCAATATCAATAAATACACTATATGTGATACACTTGTAGTGATGAGAAAGGGTGAAAGTATAGTAAGTAAAGGTGTGGTAATATAAAAGACACATATCAATATTAATATATAAACTATATGTGGTACAATTGTAGTGATGAGAAAGGGTGAAAGTATAGTAAGTAAAGGTGTGGTAATATAAAGGACACATATCAATATTAAGATATACATTATATGTAGTACAGTTGTAGTGATGAGAATGGGAGACGCTATAGTAAGTAAAGGGCGGTGGTATAAAGGATACTTATCAATATTAGTGCCAATATATACACTATATGTGGTACCGTTGTAGTGTAAAGATGTGGTATTATAAAGGACACATATCATTATTAATATATACACTATATGTGGTACAATTATAGTGATGAGAACGGGTGAAAGTATAGTAAGTAAAGGTGTGGTAATATAAAGGACACATATCAATATTAATATATAAACAATATGTGGTACAATTATAGTGATGAGAAAGTGTGAAAGTATAGTAAGTAAAGTGTGGTGGTTTAAAGGATACTTATCAATATTAGTGCCGTTATATAAACTATATGTGGTACCGTTGTAGTGTTGAGAAAAGGTGAAAGTACAGTAAGTAAAGGTGTGGTAATATAAAGGACACATATCAATATTAATATATACAATATATGTGGTACAACTGCAGTGATGAGAAAGGGTGAAAGTATAGTAAGTAAAGTTGTGGTAATATAAAGCATACATATCAGTATTAATAGATACACTATATGTGGTACAATTGTAGTGATGTGAAAGTATAGTAAGTAAAGGTGTGGTAATATAAAACATACATATCAGTATTTGTGCCAATATATACACTATATGTGTTACAATTTTAGTGATGAGAAATGGTAAAAGTATAGTAAGTAAAGGTTTGGTAATATAAAGGATACATATCAACATGTGTGCCAATATATACAGTATATGTGGTACAATTGTAGTGATGAGAAATGGTGAAAGTATAGTAAGTAAAGGTGTGGTAATAAAAAGGATACATATCAATATTAGTGCCAATATATACACTAAATGTGGTACAATTGTCTTGATGACAAAGGGTGAAAGTATAGTAAGTAAAGCAATGGTAATATAAAGGACACATATCAAAATTGCTGCCAACGTGTACACTATATGTTTTAGAGTTGTATTGATGAGAAAGGGTGAATGTATAGTAAATAAAAGTGTGGTAATATAAAGGACACATATCAGTATTAATATATACACTATATGTGGTACAATTGTAGTGATGAGAAAGGGTGAAAGTATAGTAAGAAAAAATCTCAAAAAACTCCAACACGTAGCAGAAAGTAAACGCCAACCACAGAGATGGAAAGCCACAACACTTTATTCACATGTCCTGGTACCTTGGCAATTCACCTTCAGTGGAACAATACATCAAATGAAACCCATCTCCTTAAATACAAACACGTAAACTCATTATTCTATCAACCAATTATAAAATAATTGATAGAACCTTTTGTTCCCTCCTTTTTACTTGATTACTTTACAAAACATTTAAAGACAATTTTTCATAGAAATACCCATAAATATGCTGTTTAAATAATAATTTATCAATAATCCACATTATCCAACATTTAAACTATGCAATATAAATAAATAAATAAGTAAATAAATATAAATAAATGAATAAATAGTAAAGACTACTCCAAATATTTGATGTTATACACAAAATAGCATTAAATAATGCTGAATATTTTAAATGCAAAATATCAAATGCAAAACTTTCTCACAAAGCAAGACAATTCATAAAACATCATATGATATTTCATAAAGATAAACCTACATCTAAAGGTGTGATCTGGCTAAAACACTGAAAATAAATCCTTCAGTGTTGCCATTATGAACCTTAACAAAATGCAAAGCCACAGGACTGTCCAAATTCTCCCTTCTCACATCTCCCAAATGTTCCAAAATGCGAACCTTGATCTTTCTGGTAGTTTGACCAATATACCATAATGGTTGAACACAATCACACCCCAAAACATAAACCACCCCTTGTGATAAACAATTAAATTTTTCAAAGGCCCTATATCTCTTCCCATTAATTTTCATTCCATCTAAATTTCTAACCAAATGACATACAGAACACCTACCACATCTCTCCATACCAACATTTTCTCCATCAACAGAATGTTCTAGTTTTTTATTTAATAACTCCTTCAAGTTACCAAATCTCTGTGGTTGGCGTTTACTTTCTGCTATGTGTTGGAGTTTTTTGAAAGTATAGTAAGTAAAGGTTTGGTATAGAAAGGACACATATCAATATTAATATATACACTATATGTGGTACAACTGTAGTGATGAGAAAGGGTGAAAGCATATTAAGTAAAGGTGTGGTAAAATAAAGGACACATATCAATATCAATAAATACACTATATGTGATACACTTGTAGTGATGAGAAAGGGTGAAAGTATAGTAAGTAAAGGTGTGGTAATATAAAGGAGACATATCAATATTAAGATATACATTATATGTAGTACAGTTGTAGTGATGAGAATGGGAGACGCTATAGTAAGTAAAGGGCGGTGGTATAAAGGATACTTATCAATATTAGTGCCAATATATACACTATATGTTGTACCGTTGTAGTGTAAAGATGTGGTATTATAAAGGACACATATCATTATTAATATATACACTATATGTGGTACAACTATAGTGATGAGAACGGGTGAAAGTATAGTAAGTAAAGGTGTGGTAATATAAAGGACACATATCAATATTAATATATAAACTATATGTGGTACAATTGTAGTGATGAGAAAGGGTGAAAGTATAGTAAGTAAAGGTGTGGTAATATAAAGGACACATATCAATATTAATATATAAACTATATGTGATACACTTGTAGTGATGAGAAAGGGTGAAAGTATAGTAAGTAAAGGTGTGGTAATATAAAGGACACATATCAATATTAAGATATACATTAGATGTACTACAGTTGTAGTGATGAGAATGGGAGACGCTATAGTAAGTAAAGGGCGGTGGTATAAAGGATACTTATCAATATTAGTGCCAATATATACACTATATGTGGTACCGTTGTAGTGTAAAGATGTGGTATTATAAAGGACACATATCATTATTAATATATACACTATATGTGGTACAATTATAGTGATGAGAACGGGTGAAAGTATAGTAAGTAAAGGTGTGGTAATATAAAGGACACATATCAATATTAATATATACACTATATGTGGTACAATTGTAGTGATGAGAAAGGGTGAAAGGATAGTAAGGAAAGGTGTGGTAATATAAAGGACACATATCAATATTAATATATACAATATATGTGGTACATCTGTAGTGATGAGAAAAGGTGAAAGTTAGAAAGTAAAGTTGTGGTAATATAAAGGATACATATCAATATTAGTGCCAAAATATACACTATATGTTGTACAACTGCAGTGATGTGAAAGGGTGAAAGTATAGTTAGTAAAGGTGTGGTAAAATAAAGGACACATATCAATATTAATGCCAATATATACACACTATATGTCGTACAGTTGTAATGATGATAAAGGGTAAAAGTATAGTAAGTAAAGGTGTGGTAATATAAAGGACACATATCAATATTAGTGCCAACATAAACACTATATGTGGTACAACTGTAGTGATGAGAAAAGGTAAAAGTATAGTAAGGAAGGTGTGGTAATATAAAGGACACATATCAATATAGGTTCATAGGTAGGTACTAGGCTATCTGCCCGAAGGCATTCATAAGCCTAGCCAGAATGTGTTGGCTTTCGCCGCCCCCTTAGATTTGTTCCCTGTGCCTCTTTCCAGCCGAGCCACTGTAGTGATCCTTGAGGTAAACTTTCTGTTTTCCATCCACTCGTCAAGATTTCTTTTGAAGAGTGTTAGCAAGGAGCTCTGCCTAATGTAGCTTGGGATCTTGTTTCAAGGCATGGAAAGTCTCTGGGACAGAAATCTATCCCTCCAGCATGTCCTGTTTATTGTTGTCGTGAGGTTTAGATCCCTAAAGCGTGTGGCTCACAGGGATAAGGTTTTCTTTAGTTGGAGCATGTCCATCAATTCTGGGTTGGACATGGCCTTGTATGTCAGGCAAAGATCACCTCTGAGTAGGCGGTATGCAACCAAGTACAGCTGTAATTTCTTCAGTCGAGCTGCATAAGGCATCTGTTTGAGGCCAGTGATCCTCTTGGTGAGGTACTTCTGTGGTCTTTCCAGCTGTTGCAGGTGTCTTGTAAGGTACATCCCAAATGGGGCATTGTACTCTATGATGGGTATGATGAGTGATGAGTAGAGGGGCACAATGACCTCTTTTGATCTAGATGTGAACCCTTTTGTGATTAGGTTGGCCATGTAGAAGGATTTTCTAACCACTTTGGCAATGTGATTATGAAAGGTGAGATTACTATCTACTTGGGTCCCCAGATCCCTTATTACGTCTTCCTTATTTAGGGACAACCACCTATGTGGTAGTTTTTGGGTACTTTGTTTTTTCCAAAGGGGATGACTATGCACTTTTCGGCATTTAGCTTGAGGCCATGATTTTGACACCAGGTATCAGTCTCAGTGAAGCCCTTTTGGAGGATGTCTGTGTCAGCCAGAGAGTCAATTATAGCCCCTAGTTTGCACTTGTCTGGGAACTTGGTCAGCCATAGTCCTCCTGTGCTTGCCTGTACCTCTGAGAAGTATATGCCGAACTGGAGGGGTCCTAGGACTGAGACCAGGGGAACTCCACTTGTAACCAATTTAGAGTCGGACCTAGCTCCCACAACTCTCACCATGCGGGTTCTTTCCGTGAGCCAGTTGGCAACCCATCTTGTGACATAGGGGTTTATGTTCAGGCTGGTGAGCTTGTTTATATTACCAGAATGGGGAATGGTGTTGAAGGCCTTTCCGAGGTCTATGTAGGCTGTGTGTACCACGTTTCCCACATCTATAGCCTTGGTAACTGTCTCTAAGAAGTCCAGCAGGTTTAGGAGGCATGATCTGCCCTTGACAAACCCGAACTGGGTAGGGTCCAGTGACTGGAGGTTCCCAATGTCTTTGTTAATGAGTTTCATGATGATGTGCTCCATAGCCTTGCAGACCAAGCTAATCAGGCTTATTGGGCGGTAGTTCCGGAGTCTATTGTGGCTCCACCTTTGTGGAGCAGAATAACTGCTGCTGTGCACCACTCTATGGGTACGTAGCCTGTGGAGAGGCTGAGTTTGAACACTGTGTTTAGGTGAGAGGTTAGTTTGTCTTTGAACTCATGTAGGATGCAGCCTGGGACACTGCCCGGTCCCACTGATGCTGTGTTTTTGGCATTGGAGAGGGCTGTTTTAACCTGAGTGTCTGTGATTTCAGGGACTCTACATTCTTCTGGTATGGTTATGGGCCCTATTGGGGGTGAAGTTTATGCTGAACCTGTCTGCCAGGTTGTTGGCGATATCGGTCGGTTCAGTGTATTTTGTGCCATTCTGCACTAAATCCAAGCAGATCTGAGCATTGCCACTTAGATTCTTGACATAGCTAAAGAATGCCTTGTGGTTATCTTTGGAGTCCTTGGCAATTTTTCTTTCAAAGCGCACCTTGGATGATTTTATGAGGGATCATAGTTTCTTGCTGATACTGTTCAGGGATGTCTTCCCTTTTTGGGATTTTACTCTTTTCTGTACTAGTTTCCTCCTTCTTTTGTATAGCTTGGTTATGGCAGGAGTCCATCAGACTGGTTTCCTTTTCTTGGAGGAGTGAGTCTTGCTTTTGCTTGGGATGGCATGATCCATGCATTCTTGTAGGTGCCCGTAGAATGCATTAGTATGTGGTACAATTGTAGTGATGAGAAAGGGTGAAAGTATAGTAAGTAAAGGTGTGGTAATGTAAAGGACACATATCAATATTAATATATACACTATATGTGGTACAATTTTTAGTGATGAGAAAGAGTGAAAGTATAATAAGTAATGGTGTGGTAATATAAAGGGCACATATCAATATAAGTGCCAATATATACACTGTATGTGGTACAGTTGTAGTGATGTGAAAGGTTGAAAGTATAGTAAGTAAGGTGTAGTAATATAAAGGACACATATCAATATTAATATATACACTATATGTGGTACAATTGTAGTGATGAGAAAGGGTGAAATTATAGTAAGTAAAGGTGTGGTAATATACAGTACACATATAAGTATTAGTGCCAATATGTACACTATATGTGGTTGAGTTGTATTGATGAAGAAAGGGTGAAAGTATAATAAGTAAAGGTGTGGTAATATAAAGGACACATATCGATAATAATATATACATTCTATGTGATACAACTGTAGTGATGAGAAAGGGTGAAAGTATAGTAAGTAAAGGTGTGATAATATAAAGGATGCATATCAATATTAGTGCCAATATGTACACTATATGTGGTACAATTGCAGTGACGAGAAAGGGTGAAAGTATAGTAAGTAAAGGTGTGGTAATATAAAGGACACATGTCAATATTATTATATACACTATATGGTGTGCAATTGTAGTGATGAGAAAGTGTGAAAATATAGTAAGTAAAGGTGTGGTAATATAAAGGACACATATCAATATTAGTGGCAATATATACACTATATGTGGTACATTTGTAGTGATGAGAAAGGGTGAAAGTATAGTAAGTAAAGGTGGGGTAATATAAAGGACACATATCAATATTAGTGCCAATATGTACACTGTATGTGATACAATTGTAGTGATGAGAAAGGGTGAAAGTATAGTAAGTAAAATTGTGGCAAGATAAAGGGCACATATCAATATTAGTGCCAATATAAACACTATATGTGGTACAACTGTAGTGATGTGAAAGGCTGAAAGTATTTTAAGTAAAGGTATGGTAATATAAGGGACACATATCAATATTAGTGCCAATATATGCACTATATGTGGTAAAGTTGTAGTGATGAGAAATGGTGAAAGTATAGTAAGTAAAGTTGTGGTAATATAAAGCATACATATCAGTATTAATAGATACACTATATGTGGTACAATTGTAGTGATGTGAAAGTATAGTAAGTAAAGATGTGGTAATATAAAACATACATATCAGTATTAGTGCCAATATATACACTATATGTGGTACAATTTTAGTGATGAGAAATGGTAAAAGTATAGTAAGTAAAGGTTTGGTAATATAAAGGATACATATCAACATTTGTGCCAATATATACAGTATATGTGGTACAATTGTAGTGATGAGAAATGGTGAAAGTATAGTAAGTAAAGGTGTGGTAATAAAAAGGATACATATCAATATTAGTGCCAATATATACACTAAATGTGGTACAATTGTCTTGATGACAAAGGGTGAAAGTATAGTAAGTAAAGCAATGGTAATATAAAGGACACATATCAAAATTGCTGCCAACGTGTACACTATATGTTTTAGAGTTGTATTGATGAGAAAGGGTGAATGTATAGTAAATAAAAGTGTGGTAATATAAAGGACACATATCAGTATTAATATATACACTATATGTGGTACAATTGTAGTGATGAGAAAGGGTGAAAGTATAGTAAGTAAAGGTGTGGTAATATAAATGACACATATCAATATTAATATATAAACTATATGTGGTACAATTGTAGTGATGAGAAAGGGTGAAAGTATAGTAAGAAAAAATCTCAAAAAACTCCAACACGTAGCAGAAAGTAAACGCCAACCACAGAGATGGAAAGCCACAACACTTTATTCACATGTCCTGGTACCTTGGCAATTCACCTTCAGTGGAACAATACATCAAATGAAACCCATCTCCTTAAATACAAACACATAAACTCATTATTCTATCAACCAATTATAAAATAATTGATAGAACCTTTTGTTCCCTCCTTTTTACTTGATTACTTTACAAAACATTTAAATACAATTTTTCATAGAAATACCCATAAATATGCTGTTTAAATACTAATTTATCAATAATCCACATTATCCAACATTTAAACTATGCAATATAAATAAATAAATAAGTAAATAAATATAAATAAATGAATAAACAGTAAAGACTACTCCAAATATTTGATGTTATACACAAAATAGCATTAAATAATGCTGAATATTTTAAATGCAAAATATCAAATGCAAAACTTTCTCATAAAGCAAGACAATTCATAAAACATCATATGATATTTCATAAAGATAAACCTACATCTAAATTCAAGCCCCCTGGATGTAAAGTGTGATAATTGAGAATCAACTTATGTTCTAACTTGTTAAGTTCTGTCTTAAAATTTCCATCAAAATGTGGTTTGGCTAAAACACTGAAAATAAATCCTTCAGTGTTGCCATTATGAACCTTAACAAAATGCAAAGCCACAGGACTGTCCAAATTCTCCCTTCTCACATCTCCCAAATGTTCCAAAATGCGAACCTTGATCTTTCTGGTAGTTTGACCAATATACCATAATGGTTGAACACAATCGCACCCCAAAACATAAACCACCCCTTGTGATAAACAATTAAATTTTTCAAAGGCCCTATATCTCTTCCCATTAATTTTCATTCCATCTAAATTTCTAACCAAATGACATACAAAACACCTACCACATCTCTCCATACCAACATTTTCTCCATCAACAGAATGTTCTAGTTTTTTATTTAATAACTCCTTCAAGTTACCAAATCTCTGTGGTTGGCGTTTACTTTCTGCTATGTGTTGGAGTTTTTTGAAAGTATAGTAAGTAAAGGTTTGGTATAGAAAGCACACATATCAATATTAATATATACACTATATGTGGTACAACTGTAGTGATGAGAAAGGGTGAAAGTATATTAAGTAAAGGTGTGGTAATGTAAAGGACACATATCAATATTAATATATACACTATATGCGGTATAATTTTAGTGATGAGAAAGGGTGAAAGTATAGTAAGTAAAGGTGTGGTAATATAAAGGATGCATATCAGTATTAGTGCCAATATATACACTGTATGTGGTACAGTTGTAGTGATGTGAAAGTATAGTAAGTAACGGTGTGGTAATATAAAGGACACATATCAATATTAATATATACACTATATGTTGTACAATTGTAGTGATGAGAAAGGGTGAAATTATAGTAAGTAAAGGTGTGGTAATATAAAAGACACATATCAATATTAGTGCTAATATGTACACTATATGTGGTTGAGTTGTATTGATGAGAAAGGGTGAAAGTATAGTAAGTAAAGGTGTGGTAATATAAAGGACACATATCAATATTAGTGCTAATATGTACACTATATGTGGTTGAGTTGTATTGATGAGAAAGGGTGAAAGTATAGTAAGTAAAGGTGTGGTAATATAAAGGACACATATCAATAATAATATATACATTCTATGTGGTACAATTGTATTGATGAGAAATGGAGAAATGATAGCAAGTAAAGGTGTGGTAATATAAAGGACACATATCAATAATAATATATACATTCTATGTGGTACAATTGTATTGATGAGAAATGGAGAAATTATAGCAAGTAAAGGTGTGGTAATATAAAGGACACATATCAATATTAATATAGACACTGTATGTGCTACAACTGTAGTGATGAGAAAGGGTGAAAGTATAGTAAGTAAAGTTCTGATAATATAAAGGATGCATATCAATATTAGTGCCAATATGTACACTATATGTGGTACAATTGTAGTGACGAGAAAGGGTGAAAGTATAGTATGTAAAGGTGTGGTAATATAAAGGATACATGTCAATATTATTATATACACTATATGGTGTACAATTGTAGTGATGAGAAAGTTCTAAAATATAGTAAGTAAAGGTGTGGTAATATAAAGGACACATATCAATATTAGTGGCAAAATATACACTATTTGTGGTACATTTGTAGTGATGAGAAAGGGTGAAAGTATAGTAAATAAAGGTGTGGTAATATAAAGGACACATATCAATATTAGTGCCAATATGTACACTATATGTGGTACAATTGCAGTGACGAGAAAGGGTGAAAAAGTATAGTAAGTAAAGGTGTGGTAATATAAAGGACACATGTCAATATTATTATATACACTATATGGTGTACAATTGTAGTGATGAGAAAGTGTGAAAATATAGTAAGTAAAGGTGTGGTAATATAATGGACACATATCAATATTAGTGGCAATATATACACTATATGTGGTACATTTGTAGTGATGAGAAAGGGTGAAAGTATAGTAAGTAAAGGTGTGATAATATAAAGGATGCATATCAATATTAGTGCCAATATGTACACTATATGTGGTACAATTGCAGTGACGAGAAAGGGTGAAAGTATAGAAAGTAAAGGTGTGGTAATATAAAGGACACATGTCAATATTATTATATACACTATATGGTGTACAATTGTAGTGATGAGAAAGTGTGAAAATATAGTAAGTAAAGGTGTGGTAATATAATGGACACATATCAATATTAGTGGCAATATATACACTATATGTGGTACATTTGTAGTGATGAGAAAGGGTGAAAGTATAGTAAGTAAAGGTGGGGTAATATAAAGGACACATATCAATATTAGTGCCATTATAAACACTATATGTGATTCAATTGCAGTGATGTGAAAGCGTGAAAATATAGTAAGTAAAGGTGTGGTAATATAAAGGACATATATCAATATTAGTGCCAATATAAACACTATATGTGGTACAATTGTAGTGATGTGAAAGGCTGAAAGTATTTTAAGTAAAGGTATGGTAATATAAGGGACACATATCAATATTAGTGCCAATATATGCACTATATGTGGTAAAGTTGTAGTGATGAGAAATGGTGAAAGAATAGTAAGCAAAGGTGTGGTAGTATAAAGCATACATATCAGCATTTGTGCTAATATAAAAATTATATGTGATACAATTACAGTGATTTGAAAGGGTGAAAGTATAGTAAATAAAGGTGTGGTAATATAAAGGACAAATATTAATATCAGTGCCAATATATGCACTATATGCGGTACAGTTGTAGTGATGAGAAATGGTGAAAGTATAGTAAGTAAAGGTGTGGTAATATAATGGATACATATCAACATTTGTGTCAATATATAAACTGTATGTGGTACAATTGTGGTGATGAGAAAGGGTGAAAGTATAGTAAGTAAAGTTGTGGTAATATAAAGGACACATATTAATTTTAGTGCCAATATATGCTTTTGTTTGTAGTACAGTTGTAGTGATAAGATTGGGTGAAGGTATAGCAAGTAAAGGTGTGGTAATATAAAGGACACATTTCAATATTAATATATAAACTATATGTGGTACAATTGTAGTGATGAGAAATGGTGAAAGTATAGTAAGTAAAGTTGTGGTAATATAAAGCATACATATCAGTATTAATATATACACTATATGTGGTACAATTGTAGTGATGTGAAAGTATAGTAAGTAAAGATGTGGTAATATAAAACATACATATCAGTATTAGTGCCAATATATACACTATATGTGGTACATTTTTAGTGATGAGAAATGGTGAAAGTATAGTAAGTAAAGGTGTGGTAATATAAAGGATACATATCAACATTTGTGCCAATATATACAGTATATGTGGTACAATTGTAGTGATGAGAAAAGGTGAAAGTATAGTAAGTAAAGGTGTGGTAATATAAATGACACATCAATATTAATATATACACTATATGTGGTACAATTGTAGTGATGAGAAAGGGAGAAAGTATCGTAAGTAAAGTTGTGGTAATATAAAGCATACATATCAGTATTAATATATACACTATATGTGGTACAATTGTAGTGATGTGAAAGGGTGAAAGTATAGTAAGAAAAAATCTCAAAAAGCTCCAACACGTAGCAGAAATTTATTTATTTATTTTATTTATTTTACATTTGTTAACCGGGCTAGTCTGGCTGGATACATGTCCATTTTCAGCAGAGGCCCGAGGAGAAAAGCTCCACTATCAGACTAAGACAATACAGTTTACGAAGTCATTAATAAACTAACAATAACATGATGTAATGAGGCAAAATACAAATGCATATTCAAATTTTCCTGGACTAGTCTGAGTAGATGACAAACAAAGTTAAGTTAAGGGATAAAAGGAGATAAGCTCCAGTATCATAAAATGCAAATTAAAGTTAAGAAATATCATTAGTCAGTAGTCATGAATAACAAATCAGGTATTAGGAAAAAGAAATCGGTTAAAGGTG